>NC_142063.1:59423506-59744443 GCF_059756535.1 Pantherophis guttatus
ATAAAAGGAAAGAAAAGTAAGAGCATGCTACATCAACTATAATTCCATTTGTAAAACACAATTTTCTCTAAAATAGCTACATTAGCTACTATATGATCTCACACCAGTGTCCTTACAGGTAAGTATATGCAAAAGCAGCTATGAACAGCAATTTTTTGTAGCTTATGGTTTAAATCAGAGTTATATCTTTTCATTGAAGTGGAAACCCTCATTGATTTTTATAAAACAAGATTTAGTTTCAAAAGGCACAGGGGAAATAATCAAGTTTGACCTTTTCCCTCAATCCCATCCTTTTAGGTATCTGTGAACATGCTTCCTCTACCTTCTGAAAGTGTATCAATCAATAGGTGCGTAAGACTCAATAAAGGCCATCCAACCAACCAATATAATCTGCAATCCTGAGCCTATTACATGGAAATAAGTCCTATTAAAATCAGTAGGATTCACTGTCAAATAATCCATTTAGGCTTGAGATTATATAAATATGGATATAATCCCAATTTATGTCTGTTTAAATAATGGTTCAAAATTATGATGTCTTCAGAAAAAGTGATTTATGACCTGCCCCTTGCACTTACAAATGTTGTCCCATCCCCACAATTACATAATTTGCAATTTGGGCACTTGGCAACAGCAACTATTTACAACTGCTTGCAGCATCCTGTGGACACATGATCATGGTTTGTGGCCTTTGCAGCTGGTTTCCTACAAAAAAAGTAAACTGGGGAAGCTTCATTTGCTTAATGATTGTGAAATTATTACAATTATTAAGTAAAGGTGTTTGTAAAATTACGTCTGCTCACTTTATGACTGCACTGACTGATGATGGAAATTCCAGTTTCAATTATTGATATGAGTCAAAGACTACGTGTATTTCTGATGCATTTTTTTTCAGTTTACAATTTAGAGTTAACCTGTGCAACAAAGAGCCAAAGCATAGGATGAAGATTATGAAAAAATAACTATTAGAATACAGCTAAGGGATTAGTACAAAGTACCTTATCACAACATTTCCAAGGAGGCACTCCAGCCTTGCATTTTATACTTTCCAAATTAAGTAAAAATATTTGGAGTTATCCAGTCACCTTCTTGTTTAATATTAATTAATGTTGTGGATTTCTCTCTCTCTCTCTTTGCACAAATTTGAAACAAATACAGGCCTATGATTTAAACATGAAACATGTGTTGCATATCTAGCCTCAACACCTTAAATGGGCTTTTAATAATATATTTTTTTAAAAAAAACAAACTATTTGAACTGTATGTAAGCTTTTTAAATATCTAAACTTATACATAGCTAAAACAATTAAATATGTCAACTTAATGTTAGAAATCAAACCATTGTGGTATTCCTTATATAAGCACTGAAGAAAAATTTACTACTTTGACAAAATATTGATTAAATCACAAAACAAACCAGGAAGTTAATCTACATCTGGTATTCCTTCATGATTTCTTGGAACTATATCACCATTTGGTAATAATCTCCTTGATTAAGGAGAATGGAAAATGTCTTTGGTTGGTTGTTCCAGTTCTGGCCACTTCTAGATCTTTCCTATCGGTTTGTGTAAACTTATTGGCATAGCTCAACGGTAGAATAGAAATGGCTTTAAGCATTGATCAATGATAGTACAAATAGTTTGCAGGCATGAGGTAATGAGCCTCTCTGACATCAAATCAAACTATTTTTAAAGTAAGAACAAATGATGATGATGATGATGATGATGATGATGATGATGATGATGATGATAATATCATCCCAGATCTTTGGGAAGAACTAGATAGGTGGATAAAAATGCCAAATTCAGTCTAACTATCTGTCTGACCATGTGACAAAACACAATATAGCAGGACAACATCAAGCACAATGAAGTTAAGAAGAAAGTCAGAAGTGAGTACATCATAAGAATAAAGAAAAACACCATCTAAGCAATTAACAATGAGGCAATTCCAATCATTGGATACACAGTTGGAATAGTGGACTGGACTCAAGCCACTGAACTAAAAATCCTGGATAGGAAGACCAAAAAAATAATGACAATGAATCATGCCCAAAGGTACTTTTCAAATCATGACCTGTATGATTGAGAATCTCCATAGACAATGAATCATGTCCTTAGTGGCGGTAGCAGTAGCGGTGGTGGCAGGAGGCTCCACCCACCCACCAAGACGTCATCAAAAACACTCTGCACATGCGCAGAAGTGCAGTGCGCTCCTGCATGCTACCAATAATGAACCGGTAGCGCCGGGATTTGAAACCCACTACTGCTACAAACACTGGCATTGCAAAATAGCAACAATGGTGCATTGGAATATCTGCAAGAAGTGCCATTTGCTTGCAAGCAAGAACTGGTAGAAAATAGACAAAGTAATTGAAAAAGAAGAAACTAAAGTGTTCTGGGACTTTAGAATTCAAACAGACAAGCACCTGTCACATAACACCCTGGACTTATCATTTGTCAATAAGAAAGATAAAAAAAAATCTAGATAGTGGATATTGCAGTACCTGAAGACAGCAGAATAGAAGAGAAAGAACTGGAGAAAATCACAAAATACAAAGACCTGCAAATAAAAATAAAATGACTATAGAAAAAGAAAGCAAAGATAGTATCAATAGTAATAGGTGTCTTGGGTGCAATCCAAAAACATCTGGAGCACCACTTCAACACCATCAGCATTGACAAAATCAGCATCAGTCAATTGCAAAAGGCAACTTTACTTGGAACAGCTTTTGTTGTGACAGTACCTTTAATATTATTAAACACTGCCTAGCCCAGATCCTTGGAAAGAATTTGATAGGTGGACAAAAATGCCAAATCCACTTCAAGAAGCCGGTTGACTGTGCAAGCAATCATCGTCATCATGATCATACTTAGTAGTAGCAATGATGGTAGGTTGGCAAGATCCAATTAAAGTTTAGGGTCTTAAATACTCATCACTAACCAATCCCAAAAAAATATCATTTGGGTGACTTTATAAACTAGAGCACAAGGTTTGGTCATGCTAAGCATAAGTCCTGTATCTGCAGTGCAATAGGATCAATAGAAAAGAAATAAATCTACATGGCCTAATACTAAAAAAAAAGAATAGGATGATGGGAACACCACAAATATAGTAGAACAAACAACACAAGAAAATTGCATGAAACACAAAGGAAATGTGAAATTTATCTTAAAAAATTGCTAATAATAAGAAGATTGAAGTAGGCCATCATGAAGTCTTTATACTGCCTAACCTTGGCTAGATGAATGAGATGTCTCGCCAGTTGGAAAAAGTTCAAATTTTTCCTGCATAGATGGTGCCTACCTTGTTGTTACTTTTGCCCTGTTATATTCTTATGTTTGGATCAATCAATTACACTAATAAAGATGATTTGATTTGAATGACTTGGCATCACCTTGTGAAGGAATTAGATGACAGATGGTGGGAAAAAACCTCTGTCTGACACATTAGTCAATCTCTGCAAATCAGAATAGAAAATACTGGACTGCATAAAAAATAATTGGTTCTGGTATAACTTCATTGTGCCTCAAAGAAAAAAGTATAGGAGGAAAAGGTTATGGACCATATTGATAGAAAAAGAAAGTGCCATGATAAATTTTCTTGATAAATCTTGCCTCCATGGAAAACAAAACCTTTGAACCTCCAGAGGAAACATATCTGTACAGTTATAAAGTCAGCAGCAGTCTGGATAAAACAGCAGAATTATCATTTACAGTACATAGAACTTTTTGAAGCTGCTGTCTCTTAATGGTCAATTTTATACCATACCCATAAAAGAGTGAGATTACAGCTTCGATATATGGTATTCAGCAGGAAAATATATTTGCTCACAACAGCTTTATTCTGGCTTGCAGCTGGAGCAGAAATCACATTAAATTAGTTGAGCTACGTTGGTAAATATGCATACTGTCACCTTTGCGTACTGGGTTTATTTTTAGGGTATACATATACCATAGATAATTTTTCTCTTAAGTATCTCAGCTTCACATAAAATCACACATTTTAATGAGCTTACAGCACAGGTGCTCCAAGAAAAAAAAATAATGGTGTTTGCCATTTATCTTTCAAATTAAATAATGTGTTTTTAAATAGTAACTTTTTTCATAATACACTTATGGGAACAACATTTATCTGTCACATTTTAAAAGATGTATTAGTAATAAATGTAAATTACCTTTGGAAAATCAGTAATTAGGCTCATCAAAAAATAAACAATCTGCCACCAAAAAGATAATCTTTAGCATAGTTAAGTATAATAACTGTTATTTGAATAAGTTAACAAATTAGGATAGATTGCTTCTAATTCATTTCCCATAGCATGAGAAATGAAGTTAAAGTATCAACTAAGCCCTCACAGTAGGGAGGAGGGATTTCAAGAATCTGGTGGGTAGCTTAGAGAGCCTGGGGTCTGGTGATGACTTGAGGAGCTGTGGATTTATGAGTTAGGGTAGGTACTTTTTATGTGAAGACCCCACAGCAATATCCTTGCTGAATTATATTACACCTTCATTAATTGACATTTAGAAGGCACCTCAGTGTGTATATAGCTTTGTATGCACCAAATTTCTACCTTTAGTGAAAGAGAAGCTTGTGTGGGCAATGAAAATTGGTGTACAATCACCAATAGGTGAATATTGAGCAAAGGCAAGGGTAGAAAATCTGTCAAGAGTTGCACTCTCTTGGGCTAAGTTGTTGTATGGAAGTGGGGCCAAACTAAGTATGCAGAGAAGTGTGCAGGCTTTGCTTGCTTTCTATCTCTTCATGGCACTTCCTTTTTCACTCTCTTTTCTAACACTCTTTTTTCTTCTTTCCCCTTTCTGTTGTCCTATTCTCAAAATAAGTTATTTGAGGAAGCCAGATTATTCTTGCCAGAAACCTAAGTGAATTCATCACAAAGCTTTTGAAATGGAGGCTGAAGGAGGTAGACCGCCCACTTCTGAATTAGAACACATCATTGTAACTCTAGAAAATATGTAATTTCCAGTATATTGTCCTGAAAATAAGAACTGCATCAGTTTCTTCTTTTGCTAATACACATTCCAATAATCTATTCATATTGGTTTGTAAAGGTGAACTACTTTCAGTAATAACTGCCATGTTTCTTAATTCCAGGAGTTCACATTCAGTTTTCTGGTTTTCTTGGGGGAAGGAACATTTTGATTAGGAGGTGTGGGGAAGCGTCCACTGAGAATTTGTATAGAGCCAATAAGTTGTTAAAGCTGACTTTGACTAGACAGTGCAATAAGCCAAAAGACAGCATAGAAATGTAGGCTACAATGGTAATACCAGTTTTCTTCAATTATTTGCCACCATTCAGCTCAAATTTAAATTTAAATAGACATGTATGCATAATTAATTTTATCAGAAAACAAATATGAGATTTAAAGCAATGCTGTAAAGATTATAGAATTGATGCCTATACATGGACAAGGCCAAATAATATTAATTTTAATGTTGACTTCATGTTATGTATATTGCTTTAGGCCCTAGTTAGGATTGAAATTTTAGCACATGAGGTGGGGCATCACAGGTTAGAACTCAAAATATTTTAAATAAGGTAAACTCAGCGCTGCTACGCTTAATAGGAAATAACGAGTGACATATATCTTTTTTTTCCTCCAGTGTATGTAATATAACCTCGATTCTGAATTTTATTTAAGGTTAAGTATTATATTTCAGGAAACCAAGCACAAATGTTTTCTAAATGAACCAATTAGAATTGGAAGGGGAGTTATAAGCAGTCCAGGTTGCAGTCACCAGGACCATGTGGTCACTCTTCCCCTGCCCTGTGCAAATTGCATCCATTTCAGCTTCCTCCCCTCCAAATCATTTTTTTTTAATCACAAGAGGAAGGAGGAGCACAGTCAATTGAAAAAAAAATACTAGTGGCTGTGGGGGTAGTGGCAGAAGTGAGTCCAGCAGATGTGAGGCAAACATCAGCTGGGGCAACCCTGGACAGCAGTGGTGGATGAATACATGGCTTCTTTATCGTGGCTGTGCTCTGCAGGGTGGCCAAAGGCAGAGAAGGAGGGAGCTGAAATGGAAGCAGTTTCTGCAGGGCAGAAGAATGTGACTGCAGGATGCTGTAACAATCATAAAAGTGGGCCACTTGCCAAGCATTCAAATTTTGATCATGTGACCACAGGGAAGTTGCAACAGTTGCCATTTTGAGGACTCATCATAAGTTCATTTTTTCAGCATCTTTGTAAGTTTGGATGATCATTAAAAGAATGGATGTAACCTGACTACTTGTAAAATGTAAGCTTAAATGAGCTTACATGAGCCGTGGTGGCGTCGTGGTTAGAGTGCAGTTCTGCAGGCTACTTCTGCTGACTGCCGACTGACTGCAATTTGGCAGTTCAAATCTCACCAGGCTTAAGGCTGACTCAGCCTTCCATCCTTCCAAGGTGGATAAAATGAGGACCCAAATTGTTGGGGGCAATATGCTGTCTCTGTAAACCGCTTAGAGAGGGCTGTAAAGTACTACGGAGCATTATATAGGTCTAAATGCTATTGCTATTAAATATCATTTTATTATTGTGAAAATAAATTCAAAAGGCACACATTATCTATTAAAACAGTCAACAGCAATACCACTTGTTTAATTATAAGGTCATGTCACTAATAATATTCAATTGTCAATATTTCAGTACATACCTGCTCATGAAATAACATGTATGTGTCCAGGGACAGTTGCATTCTATCTCTTTGCATTTATGTGCCTTTCTTTGTAAAGAGGCAGGAGTTTTTCTTCACATACAAGAGTTTTTGGATGTGGGTGCTTAATTTCTTTGCCTTTCAAGTGATCAGGTTTTAACTGAGTGGCTTTAACTAAGGCCTTTGGAGAAGTGACAAAATCTTCTTCAGATTTTGCAGTGCCAAAGGACTGACCTGGATGGTTTTCTATAGAGTCATTTGGAAAAGAATTCAAAACTGGATCTTTGTTAGAGGTCTCTTGATCAAGAGATTCATCAGGATAATTTTTTATATTCTCTGATCCTGTTTTACTAATAGTGCCTGGAGGATTTGTACCCATCTCCTTAGATAATAAAGAAAAGTCATTACAATTGGTGGGTGTTTGGTGTTCATCTATTAAATCCAAGTCCTTGTACTTGACCAAAGTTGCCTCAGCTTCATTAGGAGCAGTGTACAGCTTCTGTTCAACTCTTTCTTCCTCAGGACAGGCTTCAAAAAAGCATTCAATGTTTTCTGCAAAGTCCAGTGGAACCGGAGTACTGCTCTTTTCTTCAACATATTTAGTCACTTCCCCACAGTCACTATCATGAGAAGAGAGTGAAAGATAAGAATAAAAATCCCCCTTTCTAAGTTGGATTGGCCTGTGAGAATGTTCTAGAACCTTTTCTTTGATCTGGGCTAATGAATGTGGAACAGCTGGCTCACTTTCAGGCTGTGATTTGTTCTTCAAGGCTGTGGAAGCCATGTCAATTATCTCCATCACAAAATTATGCACTGAGCAATCTTCCCCATTTCTTTTATCAAAAGCAACTGATTCACAGTTGCAACATGAATCATGACTGCTAGCTGATGTGTTTTTTTCTGCTTCATTTGATTTTAAACATGCACAGCAATCACTAACAGGCTCACCAATTCCTGTTTTACTTTGTTGATAACTTGGAGGCAATGTTAGCAATGCTGTACCTGGTGTACTGTCTTCTTTGACATCTGAGTCAAATTCTGTGGTAAGATTTTTAATACCCTGGCCATCATACGGAATATGATTTTGATACTCTTTTTGAGGGCTGGTTGTATTTGGTAGTTGAACAGCTTCCTTACTGTTAATATGAGAATCTTTTGAACTATCAGTAAATGATTCACAGGCAAAATCTTCATTTTCATTCTCTTTCCCATCTAATGTACTAACAGTTATGGCAGATGTTGAAATATGTTGTCCATTTAGACTTTCTTGAGTAACTGCAACATTTCCATTCTCCATATCATCTACTAAGCGTTCTTGCAAAAGCTGAAAACCTTCATTTTTTGCTTGTCTTTTTGTCTCTGATGTACGATTCTCCAATACATTCTTCCTGTTGCCATTATTTTGTGAAAGCTTACATATGGAATCACTCAAAAATTGTTCAATGTTCAATGAATCTTTTGGTTTCAAAGTCTCACCACCTCTTAGCTCCTTACAGCCCTGAATTTCATCATCCACATGATGTTTCCTCTTCTCCTTTGTCAGATATAATTTAGGTCTAATCCAAGTGTGGAGTTCATTCTTAATGTAGTCAAGTCCTGACATTAAATTGGAGTTTTCATAAATATCCTCATCAGTTGCAATACTGGAATCATCATCTTCATCTTTCATGCCCAGCTCTTCCTCAGTCAAGGTGAGAGTAGAACTTGATAACAAATCACTATCATCTTCATCATCCGTGCAAGCGGAGGTACAGGAAACATTAACGATCATGCTAACGTTGATATCACTCTCGTCAGCAACAGACCGATTGAGGTGCTTTCTGAACGATGCATTTGAATCCAGTACTTTGTTTTTGTGCATTATAATATCTTCAGAGCAGAGAGACAGGTCATCACTGCTGCTTAGCTCAGTGAGAGAAGCAGGTGAATCTTCATTGATTGAGGAGGCAATATCCAGGGATACTTGGCCAGTCAAGGACATTCTTTGAGAAGTGCTTTGGAGGGTGATATCAGAGATGCTCCGCTTTATTTTTTGATCTAAAGGACTTTGGATATTTTCTAAGCGATTCAAAAGATCTAACGTCCTCTTACTGAGTTCTCCAACAGAATCACTACTTCCACTTAGGTCACCGGAGTCATTACCGCTAAAAAGATCTTCATTGCTCTTGTAGGGATTTAGCCAGCTCTCTAAGGAAGTGCTACGATTAAGACCATCTCCACTTCTAAAAACAGTTAAACCAAACAAATCACTTGTCAAAGAAAGGGAATCTAAAGAAGAGCTATGAGATAGAGTTGAAAGCACTTTCCCATTTGTTGTGTCACATAGTTTCTTTAAATCTTCCACAAACTCAGTGTGTTTAGGATCAGCATCATTCCAGTTGGTTGGTAAAGCAAGCTTTTCTGTACATGATTTTAACTCCCCAGGCTGATTTCCAGATATAAAAGGAACTTTGTCAAAATAAAAGCCATGAAGCAAGTTGCCCTGCTTGTGTGCTTTTTCTGACTGTGGTTGCTTTATCATCCGTGGTATCTTTAATTTTGAACCTTGAAGATATGAGTAGTCATAAAATGTAAAAGCATTGTGTTTTCCTTGTAATTCTTCTGCACTCACAGAATCATGATGGGCACCGTTGTCTACAGCTTTTGTTTTGTTACTGAACTTTGGTTCCGATGTAGTGACATTATCAAGGCTTTCTTCATCTTTCTGCTTAAAATTTTGTTTTATCACATCAACTATATTCCCTAAGTCAGAATCTGAAATATTAGGCACAGAATTATCTTGTGTTCCATCAGTATCAGGAAACAATTGGATTTCAGAGTTGCTGATAGCTTTTGGCTTTCTTTCACTGATTACTTTATTCTGACTTTCAGAATGCCTGGTAATGTTTCCGCTATGATACATATAATTCTGCGGTTTTGCCAATGTGGTGCTACCCATTAAATCTGGCAAATACTTTATAGATGATAAGGAAGAATCTTTATTTGTGCCTTTGTTTGCAATAGTTGAAGGTGTAAGAGTGGAATCATTGGATGTGTTTTTCATGAGAGAGATATGATTTTTTCTGGATAGTTCAACATCGTGGAGACTATATACTTGGTAGACCTTTGCGCCTGAAGAAGATGCCATTCTTTGATCACCGAGACTGTGTCCATGAATGTTAGGGGTTCCTTCTTGTTTTGGATTACCATTATCAGATACTTCAGGTGGAGAATTCAGCTTTGTGTCATCTTGTTTTGGTTCAGGTTCAGTAAACTCTTCATTAATACTAATTAACTTATTACTTATATCCATTTCATCCCATTCTAGAGCATCTTCATTTGTGCTATTTAGCTCCATTAAACCAGGATCAATAACATTCAGAGAGTCCTGTTTAAAAAAGAACAACAGAATTATTAGTTAAAGCAGAATTATTAAAAAGCAGAATTTTAATTCATAAATTTAACATAACTGGAACATTTAATAGGTAGAAAGCCTATTACTCATCAATATTATGGTGCAATTTGAAAGAAATACAGTAAATAAATATGAGACAATTCATAGAATACTGAGATTTGACACAGGAACCAAGTTCCAATTGATATTCAGGTATGAAGTTAGAGGTGGTAAGTGAGGAATCCAACAATGGGGAGTTCAACAGAGCCCCTAGACAAAACTTATTTAAGCAATTTAATTAAACTGATTTAAATAATTTAATTCCAATAAGTATAATATTTTTTTCTTTATCACCTTCTAGCTGATCATCATTAGAATGAAATTTACACTCATGAAACTAATGTTGGCTTAAACACACAATTATTGCTTTGGGGCATGGTACACTTACATTTTGCACATATCTCAGGGAGATAAGTAGCTCTCTTTTCAAATCTATCTGAACAATAGTTATACAAACAACTTAGTAGATCAAGAAAGAATTGGGCTGATGATGCATATCAAAAACAGTTCAGTTCAGTTATGTCACATGCAGTATTCCCCGCTAATGGTGAGGAATATGGTGGCACATTGCAGTCAGTATGCCAGAAGCCCAACTAAAGGCCAGATTTACTCCAAGAATTCTCAAGCTATTTTATATCTTTCAAGTCAATATACTGTTGCTGACATCCCATCAACTAGACGATATATGCAGTATACCGATCCACATTCAATATGCTTTATTCATAATGAAAGAACTATATCAAGTCCCCATTACAATCCATCAAATCTAGATTTTACATTCTGCAACATGAGTAGATCATAAAGAGCAATCAGGCTGCTTAATGCTTGTGTGCCAGACAGGTTCTTATATCAGTTCTCTAGTTTCCGTATATTCAGCTGGGCAGAATATTTATTTGAATTTCTGTTTGGTTGCTCGTAAAAGCAGCATTCAAGAAATTATAAGTAATAAATCTGTAAAGCAATCCTTTGATTGCATTAGTTTCATATGTTGCTAGCTTTAAAAATATTCTGGAAAGTTATTGAATAATGATGCAAGATTTTAAAAAGTTGTCTTCCAATTCACATTTGTCCAACATTTAATTACACATATCCTTTTTTAATATTTTAGAAGTATACTCAACTGTGAACAAAAAGCAGATTGTATACTACAATGATTAAATAAAACTAAAAACTTCATCTATACCACTTTTTTTGACCTTATAATCAAAATGGTATACTGGAGATTGGAATAAAGATGCATTTCTAATTTTCATTTATCAACTTTTAGTCTATCATGTAATTGCTAAAATTTAAAAAAACAAAACCGTATCTTAAATATGTATAAATAGAGGGGAGACCATATGTTTCAGTAGAGTTGGTCTTCCATAATTCTCAGTTAACATAGTCATTAACTGTAGGAATCCTGGGGTGGGAGGGTTGTAGCTAGAAATGTCAGATTTATCTGACAAATTTCTTTTCAAGTAATAAGAACTCTGGCAAAATACAATATGTCATTCACAAAATCCACAAGGACTTAAATATTTCTCAGCTCAAATTTCATTTAAAAATATATTTCAAAAATGAATATATCAAGGCAAAGAATAATACATGATTCACACAAAATATGTAAAGGAAATAAAAATACAGTATTACTGCAGACTGAATATGGAAAGAACTATACATCTCTGATTGTTGTCCAACACATCTGGAAGGCACCTGGATATAAAAAGTTGGTAAAGGATTTCAAGGTTTTAAACTATCTACATAAAAGCTCCATAGTTAGCTCTAAAATGATATCACTGGAGTGCATCCTTTATTCAAAACGTATATGTCACAAGCAACTTCCATACACTTTAAAACTAATAGCCTTCTGTAAATTCCATAGAGTTTGTGAATTATTACTCGGTCTCTTCTCAAATATGAAATATTTGTTTCTTTGGTTGGGAAGATAACATTTGGACTGTAAATCAGATGTTGCCAGCTTTATTTATTCTTCTCGTTATAAAAATTCAACAATGCAAGTCCCACAATGATGTAATTTTAGCTCACATATCTTAACTGTAGATCCACTTTAATATAAAGCTTTTTTTTGTCTCTTATATCATTTAAACAATGTAAACTTTTAAAAGATAAATAAAAAGATCCAGCCTCAGCAACAAAATTTTGTTGTAACCCACATTAGTGTTTCATTTGCTTTCACAGGATCAAGCAAGCTATTAAAGGGGGACGGAAGTATGATACAAAGTTTGGACTGCAGGACTGCCCTTATCGCATCATAAATATGTTAAATGTAGTCGCTTCTTGATACTGTAAATGAAGCACAGAGGATTGGCACGGCCTCCTGAAGTCTGTGTTGAATGAAGCCTGAAGAAAGCTCATGCTGTGAATAAGGAATCAAATACATGGACAACAACACCTGGCTGAATGAAGCTGAACTGGATTAATTTTGGACTAAAATATTGCATGAAGCCACATTCTCAACCAAATATGGTTTTAACTGGGTTTTTCTCTCTTCAGCTTTTATGGAAATAGTTGATGCAAACTAAATCAGAATATCCTGTTTGCTTTGGCATACTATTTTAAAGTAAAAAAAAGCAGAGGTAGTGCACCTATAATTCTTCGCATTTACAATGAGAAATTGAAATCATGACGTTTCTTTTTTATTATAGTATCCCATTTGATTCTGGAAGAATTCAGAATTTAGTAGAACACATTAGAAGTCATAAAATGAATAAATAATACTGAAATTGCTATTATTTAAATGTATTTATTATTTGTCATTTATTTATTTGGCAGATTTATATGCCACCCTTCTCCCGTAGGACTGGGGGCGGCTCACAACAATAAAACAACCCGACAATAGATATAAATTAAATAATATTAAAACCAATTAAAATCCCCAAATCCTCAAATTAAAATCCACAGCAGATCAGGGAAGTTGCTGAAAGAGCCATGTCTTTAGGTCGGCTCGGAAGGTGCGGAGGTCAGGGGCCGTCCGGAGCCCGGTGGGCAACCCATTCCAGAGGGTCAGTGTGACCACAGAGAACGCCCTCATCCTGGGGACTGCCAGCCAACACTGTCTGGCCAAGGGGACCCGGAGGAGGGCAGCACTATGTGAGTGCACTGGGCGGTGGGAGGCCTGCAAATACCCCGCAATACCCCGGGCCCATGCCATGAAGGGCTTTATAGGTGAGTACCAGCACCTTGAAGCGGATCCAGAGGACCACCGGCAATCAGTGCAGCTCGTGCGAGAGTGGTGTTATATGGGAGTAGCGGGACACACCCGTAACTACTCGCGCGGCCACGTTCTGGACCAGTTGGAGCCTCCGGGTGCACCCAAGGACAGCCCCATGTAGAGGGCATTGCAGTAATCCAACCGAGAGATAATGAGAGCATGAGTGACAGTACGGAGGGCGTCCCTGTCTAGAAAAGGGCGTAACTGGCACACCAGGCGAATCTGTGCAAATGCCCCCCTTGTCACGGCCATTAGATGGTCCACTAAAAACAGCCATGAATCAAGGAGGACACCAAGATTATGAACCCTTTCCGAGGGAGCAAGACACTCCCCTCCCGTCAACAATGATGGGGGAGCTAAATCATGGGACGCCGGTATCCACAGCCACTCTGTCTTGGAGGAGTTGAGCCTGAGCCTGTTCCTATCCATCCAGACCCGTACCGCCTCCAGGCACTTAGACATCACAGAAAGGGCATCCCTGGATTGGTCCGGGGTGGAGATGTAAAGTTGGGTATCATCAGCGTACTGATGATACCGCAACCCGAAACCACAAATTACCTCACCCAGAGGCTTCATATAGATGTTGAAGAGCAGGGGGGAGAGAACTGACCCCTGCGGTACCCCACAAGTGAGAGGCCTCAGGGAGGATCTCTGACCCTCCGCCCAAACAAACTATGTACAGCCTGAGAGGTAGGAGGAGAATCACTGTAAAACAGTGCCCCCACCCCCAACCCCCCCGAGACATCACAGTAAGATACCATGGTCGATGGTATCAAAAGCTGCTGAGAGGTCAAGTAGCACCAGGATGGAGGAATAACCCCCATCCCGGGCCTGTCAGAGATCATTCACCAGGGCGACCAATGCCATTTCCGTGCTGTGTCCGCGCCTGAAGCCTGATTGGTATGGGTCTAGATAATCAGTCTCCTCCAGGAATTGCAGAAGCTGGTACGCCACCACAGACTCAACAACCTTTGCTATAAAGCGAAGGTTGGAGACAGGACGAAAGTTGTTCAGGGAAGCCGGATCCAGGGCAGGCTTCCTGAGGAGGGGACGAACTACCGCCTCCTTGAGTAAGGCAGGGAAGACCCCATCTCTCAATGAACCATTGATAATCGCCCGGATCCAGTCTCCAGTCACCTTCCTGGTTGCCGCAACAAGCCAGGAGGGACAAGGGTCCAGTAAACATGTGGAGGCCCCCAGTCTACCCACAATCCTGTCCACTTCCTCCATAGAAACAGGATCAAAGTCAACCCAGCTGTTACCTCCAAGATCTTCTCCTACCCCGTCGGATCCTGCCCAGTCTGAGTCTAACCCCGTCCGAATCTGAGTGATTTTGTCTTGCAGAAATTGTGCAAAATCCTCAGCACTGCCTTGCAAGGGGTCCTCCCTTGCTCCCTGATGGAGAAGGGAGCGGGTCACTCAGAACAAGGCTGCTGGGCGATTTTCTGCAAACGCAATGAGAGCAGCAAAATAGTCACATTTCACCGCTTCCATCGCCACAAGATAAGACCTAATATAGGTTCTTAACTATGTTCGGTCAGACTCAGAGCGGGAAGACCTCCAACGGCCCTCTAGGCGTCTCTTTCGACGCTTCATTTCCCTGAGCTCCACGGAAAACCATGGAGCTGCCCGGGATCCCTGTCGGAGGAGAGGCCACATGGGAGCAATTCGATCCAGTGCCCCGGTGGCCGCCCGTTCCCAGGCATCCACCAGGGCCTCTGGTGAATCACGGGATAGGTCAGTGGGAAATGTCCCAAGCTCCGTCAGGAACCTATCAGGGTCCATCAGGCACCTGGGGCAGAACCAACGAGTCGGTTCCACCTCCCAGCGGTGGGAGTTGGCGGAAGGGAAATCTAGCTGAAGGAGGGAATGGTCGGTCCATGACAGGGGTAGCACAGAAAGGTCACCCTTACCCCGAGCATTTATCCACTGCCCAGAGATGAAAATCAGGTTGAGTTGAGTGTGTGTCCACCGTTGTGAGTTGGGCCCTGTACAACTTGAGTCAGGTCCATAGCCGTCATGGAGGCCATGAACTCCCACACCAACTCTGATGTCTCGCCGGCTGACGGGAGATTAAAATCTCCCACAACCATCAGGTTGGGGAGCTCAACCATCAGTTCAGCTAAGACTTCGAGTAGTGCGGGCAGGACTGAACACACGCAGCTGGGAGACAGGTACGTAAGCAACAGAGCCGAATGTACTCCAGGGTCCCATTTCAACAGAAGGGACTCACACCCGCCAATCTGAGAGACAGTGACCTCCCTAGGTCTAAGACCTTCCCTAATGACAACCACCACCCCACCACCCCTCCCGCGGAGTCGTGGCTGGTGTAATACTTGGAAACCCGGTGGGCATAGATTGGAGAGAGAAGTATTTAATGCTGTAGAATTACTACAATATTATTTATGTTCCACATTGCTCTACTATAATGTTATGTCATCAGAAAAAAATATTTCCCATTAAAGTGGTAGATACAATATTTTGGGTCAACTGGGGAAATCTTTTAATTCAGCAGGGCATCAAAACCATACAATTGGAACCATAGGGCAGTCACTCTCTTTTTTTAAAAAAAATCCTCCTATGGACCATATTTACTTTTAAACAAAAATTGGCATGTACTATACTGTTCCACGGTTTGAACTAATTTGGGGGGGAGGGGAGCCATTGATTATGTGTCAGTTGATTCTGGTTTATCCTTTTTATATTTTTAGTCAATTGCTTTGTAATTTGATTAATCATTTTAATTACATTGCAGTTGCTTCATTTATTTAATTGAATGGATCCTTTAAGGCTTATTGTTTCTATTTTTAAAGACTTGATACCACTTTGCCTATAATTCTAATAAATTCTAAATTGTTTTTTTCTTTTCGGTGAAGAAGTTCACAGGAACAACCCAAAACAAAGGGATTTTTTTTAAAAAAGGAATACTTTTAATAGACAATTGGTTCTCTTGATGGCTGCAACGGAAAATAGTGAGAGAACTTCACTTTTCTCATGTCATGCCAAGTGACTTGCTGGACTAGTTCCTTAGCAGACATAGGAAAGTTGTTTGGTATAAAACATTATCATCTTAATGAGTGTGCAAAGTATAAATTTCCAGATGGAGTGGCATTGAGACTTGGATTTGATATGTCAACAAATAACAGTTTAACACATGACAGTGTTATATCAGCTTCTTCTCTGCATGAAATATTTCTATAAAGAAACAATTATGATGGCAGGTACATAAGGTTTGTACCTTGGCAGAAAAAGTCTGCAGAGTCATTCTAACATACAGTACTGTTATAAACAGGACAATTTACAAAAGCAAAGCCTTTGCACCACATGCCTTTCTCCATTAACACAGTTTTATGGGTTTGAATATTGAATGTATATGCTTACTTCTTTTCTGTCATATTCTCATCATGTGCTAAATAAATAATAATGAGTTTGAATGACCCATTCAATCATAAGCATATAGGCTAACCTAAGCTGAAAGTTAGTTGGGTTAGTTGTAATTTGATATGTTGTGCAATGCAATCATAAGAACGCTATTGTTGCTCCTTACAGAGGTTCAGTAATAGCCCTCCACAAAATTAGATTAAAACACAAACACAGAGAAAGAATTTCCCCACCACAATAATTTTGCATTTGAAAATGTGTTAGTATGCTGTGCATTTACTTGGATAAAAATGATCATATTTTCAGATCACTTCTGCTTAATTCATTAATGTTTACTTGGAACTTCTTGCGTTATAGCCAGAGAATATCCTCTTCATTCAAAATGCAATATTATACTAATATGTAAAACAACAATTATGTTTTATTATGGCTTTTGAGAGGAAAAGGTAATTATTCTATCCCTAGAACAATTATAGTTAAAGTGGATACTAATTAGTAGCTCTGTTTATTCTGAAAGAAAATACAATTTAAAAGGTTCTTTAAAAAAAAGAGAGTAGAAATAGTCATCATGTCTATGGGATGTGATAGCAATAACAATTCCACAAACTGAGATGGTATATCAGTGTAAGCCACTACTGTTTCTCAAACACATTGATACTCCAATTCCAGTGAATAATTTCCATAGAAAACACTGGTTATATTTTCTTTTATTTCATTTTAAACCAATTGAAATGACAATCACTGGCTTACATGTCAAATTGCATAGGCAAAGGATTTGAGAACACCATACAGTAAATTTTATTGAGAATAGCTTCTATTCCTCTAGAATTGTCACTATTTGTCAAAGAGTTACATGACAGGTATATGCATATATGTGTATGCATTTTTGTTTATGTGTCTCTCTGTGTGTTCATATGTATTGACTGGAATACACTTTTGAATTCAACAGAGCTTTTGAGTGTCATGAATGCTTTGTTTCAGAAAAATGTATGTTTTTTATATCAAGCATATATTTACATATTTGTGGAAATTTTATGGTATGCATTTAGTATGTGTGCACAAGTGCTTCTATCTCTGTCTATGTAGCTAATTTAGGGTGTTGTGGAAGGACAGTAAATAATTGTTTTATTTGCTAGTATTGTAACTTTTTTGGCCAGGGATGGAAAGAGCTGTCAATGCTTTTTTCTTTCTTTCTTTTTTGCCCCACGTGCCAAAATAATTTGGCTGGAACATACTGAAAAGGGGATTGTTGGGACAGGCTTGGATATACACACACTTCTCTGGAGCTGATATTTTTGGACCCAATGAAAGCAATGAAAGAAACATTTTTAAAAAGTAAAGGCTGGCACCAAAAAATCATCTACTTACTCTCTTGAATGTACTTGTACTATTTACTTAACCTACTAGTTTTATCAAACATTTTGGGGCCTCTAGAAAATTTCTTTGAATGTTGAGGTTTTTTGATGCTTACAATTTAAAGGTATTTAATCTTGGTAAATTTAAGATTTGTGGACTTCAACTCCCAGAATTCCACAGCCAGCCATGATATAGATAGATATAAAGATATAGATATACATTGCTACAATACTCTGAGGCAAATTCTAATGTTGGTTTACTGAAATATTTGTAAGATTATAAAAACAGCAAGCATTTTTGTGTCTGTTCTGTTTAGAAAACAGGATCTTGACTCTTAGATCTATCTGGTCATTAACATGACATTACCAGCAATATCTCAATCCAGTTTGGGTTGCATTTTAAACAATATTTGTACATGATTGGTGCCAGAATGTGAAGAAGTGGTATGTATTTGAATATTCATTCTGCTCAGACAAATGCAGTATATTCAAATATATTTGTTCAAATTCATACTTTCTTTTTTCACTATGGATGACTTATTGGTTGTTTTAAAACCACATGCAACCTTTGCCTGTAGGTAAAGGGATACAGGGATTAAATTGAGATTCAGAGGCCACTATCACAGTTCTCCCCCATTTTGTTTCTTGTTAATCTTAATTAGATTATAAACTTGAAGGCACATCCAGTTTCTTTATATCTGTGCACAGCTCCTTGTTTGTTTCAAGCCCTTGAATTTGTAGAAAAAGCTTGTACTTTTTAAAATTGCCTTCCATTTCACAATTGCTCCAGCCATGAAACCAGGGGTGAAATGCTCCCGGTTCGGACTGGATCGCCGAATCCAGTAGCGATAGAGGCAGGTGGTTTGGAGAACCGGTAGCAAAAATCCCGCCCCCCCCCAATGCCCAGATGAGCCACACAATCATCAGAGGCCTTTTTTAACTTTTCAAAGCATTTTTTCTACAACTTCGGCCAAAAAAATGCTTTTAAAAGTTTTTAAAAAAAGCCTCTGATGATCACGCGGCTCGTCAAAGGCATTTTTTTAAAAAAGGGGTTTTTTTCTTTTAAATGCTCCGATGATCCAAGATGAGTTCCCTGATCGGCAGAGGCTTTCAGGGAACTCAGCTGGGATCGTCAGAGCTTGATCGTCAGAGTTGCTCGTCAGATCATCAGAGCATTTAAAAGAAAAAACCCTTTTTTTCTTTTAAATGCTCTGATGATCCAAGCTGAGTTCCCTGATCAGGGAACTCAGCTTGGATCGTCAGAGCCTTTTGGAAGCATTTTTTACAACCTCTTAGCTGAAGAGGTTGTAGAAAAAATGGTTTTAAAAGTAAAAAAAAAATGGCCACACCCACATTACCCCTCCACCAAGCCACGCCCACAGAACCAGTAGTAACAAATTTTAGATTTCACCCCTGCATGAAACTATAACCAGGCCGCAGAAACGTTGGGAAGTTCGTGTGCATGTGTGCATGTGTGAAAGCGTGCACAGCTGCATTTGTGAAACCGGCACGCACACATGCACAAAACCATCCCCTGTCCCCCTCGCTGCCACCACCATCTCCGCCAGTCCACCAAACTGGAAAGGTTGGGGAACACTGACAGTTTAGAAGTTAGGAGCTGGCATTACCGACAGAAGAAAATTAGTGTATTTCAGAACATGATATAGTTTTCCAAGCAAAGTGACGGAAGCACTTTCCAAATGGCATAGTAATTTTAATCATAACAATGCTTGGATACCAAAAATTTTATGATGGAAGTAAAAAAAAAAAAAAAAGCACCCAAACATTAGCTAAACATAAAGCCCAAAGGCTGCAGCAATTCTGGCACTAACAGAGTTGGCAGCGCTACTCTGCCAGAGTAGCTGGCAGAATAAGATTGATACTGATTCCCAAAGAGACAAATATGCTAGTCTTTTGCAGCAAAGTTAACAAAGAATTTTGTGGCCTCTTAACATCTTAACATACCGTATTTTTTGGACTATAAGACGCAATGGAGTATAACATGCAGCTTAGTTTTTGGAGAAGAAAATAGGGGATTCCTACCAGGTATTCATCTGGCTAGCATCCTTAGTCTGGTCAGCTTCAGCACATTAGTTTGCTGGTTTTTATCCCCTGCTTGGGGATAAAAAACAGCTTCTAAGGCACAGCTGAGAGGAAGCAGCAATGAGAAAAATAGGTAAAGCACGGGGAGACTGCTTCACTCGGCTAGCGCCTAGTCAGGGCTGAAAAAAAGCTTTTAAAGAACAGTTGAGAGTCAGAGCAAAGCATGGAGATCACTTCATTCGCTAGCGCCTCGTTAAAGCACAGTGGAGAGTTGAGGGAGCAGACAAAGCTGGGAAGATCACTCACTAGCGCCTCGTTAGGGCTGAAAAAAAACTTGAAAAAAGCTACATTCTGAGTATAAGACGCACCCAAATTTTCAGCCTCTTGGGGGGGGGAAGGTGTGTCTTATACTCTGAAAAATACGGTAACCAGCATGATTCCTTGTTACTGATATAAATGATACTATGACACAATATTCCATAATATTATTTAAGAAGTGTGTTGAATGTGCATACAGTATTTGTGCAGTTTCTAGATTGCAGCCACTGATCAAGTTTGGACCTCTTTTCCAAAATTGACTTTTTCAAACACAAAACTCTAGGGTCTTGCTATACTGCTGAGTGAACCTCCTACAGAGGGAATGGCTCTATAAACTTTAGGAACTCATTTATTATGTTGCTCAATCAGACACTGCATTTATTCACACAGTACTCCTATAAAGCCGAGCTTTCATTAGAGCCATTGGGAGGCCCAAGTCTTTTTCTCTTAACTTGAGAAGGTGAAGCTCAAACAGATAATTAACCATGCAACAATGAGGAGTACTGCTTGCCGAGTAAGCAGTAGTGTGAAAACAGTTACTCCTCACAAAAGAGGGGAAATTAGCTGGCTGGATAAAAGAGGAAGTGTCAGACTGGAAGACTGGAAGACTGAAACACAGAAAGGAGGACTGCCAGCCTAAGCAGATAGCTCTGATGCATCATTAATGCCATTTTTTAATACCTAAACTCCACAGCTGTCCTAATCCAAATGCATTTCAAACACCACCCATTATGAGGAACGAATATACCACACTGAAACGATTGGCCTTAAAATTTCCCATGTTCCTCCTTTTAATCATTGTCAAAAATTGCCAACAGCCAAATGTCACAAGCCCTTAGTGCAGCATCTTTGTTCACCACACCAGGGCAAACAGAACTTCTGAAAGAGAGAAATTCACTATCTTCGTTATAACAAAACATATCGGGCTTTTTTTTCCCTAGTGAAGACTAATCTCTCCAGAAACAGAAAGTTAGGTTTTATTCTGTTGTTTTCATACAGAACAGATTTAATTTATTGTGTGTATTCCTTTTCTAAACTACTTTATCTAGAACGGTGTTCCCTGAAGCAGGCTTTTCCCCCTCTTTTTGGCAGAGGTTCAGGTGCATGCAGTGCCAAAAGAAATAGAATAAACAAACACTGCTTAATGCAGCTGGCTAGGTAATTTACATATTACTGCACACCAAACATGGAGACCTGAATATGGATTAGAGCTCCTGTTATGACACAAATGCTATATAGATAAAGAAAATGAAAATTCTAGCTACCCCTCAATTTACCATTCTCAAGAGTGACATTTTTGTGTGCAATATATGTAGAAACATGTATGTGCATTTTAAGAATACATTAACATCCACAAAAGAAAATTATTGGGCACAAAAATATATATGAGAAAATTGATACTCTGGGTGTTTCTTCATAGCCTTGTACAGGCATTTACCTGCAATACCTGTAGGATTAAACCAGGAGCCATACAGAAGCTTCTCATCAGCCCAGCTATTTTGTAGTTCTTTGTTAATTTTGTGGGAAGATCTAAAAACAAGCCTACATGACTGAGGATATTTATTAAGCACTCTTAAAGCTCTTGAATGTCTGCTCATATTCATTGGCTCTGGAAACATGCAGTCTTAAGTTACCTAGAGAATGTCAGAACGAAATTAGTTAATAAAAAAATTAAGTACCACTTATTTATTAATTTATTTTAATTTATTCTTCAGTGTATTGTGAATTAATAAAAGCATTGAGCAAAATACAAAACAAGTAAGACATCTGTCTTGATAGCATTTTGTATCAAGATCGGGCATATTTATTTACTTAATCAAATTTGAGATCAAATATATGGCTCAGGGACTATTATATGGCCTGTATAATCCAGTACATAGCTGCAAATCAATTCAATTAATTCAGTGAGAAAAACCTTTTAGTAAATGTTCTCTAGAAGTTCAAGACAGCTTAGCAAATGTCTGTGTGAATGTAAGATAGGTTATATTGAGAGACATTGACTGATCCCAAAAAAATCCAGTATTTCTGTAAAGTTTGATGACTTTGATGATCTAAAAAGAACAGCTACAGAATAAACCATATGTGATAAATCTGCAATTAAAGACATTATGAATCTAAGCCGAATAAATGTGTGTTTAAAGAAGATGGATACTTCAGAATGCCATGATGTACATCTGATCCAGCAAGGATGTTTTTCTGTTCATAATGCACCTAACACCAGGACAAGAAAATACACACACATATGCAGTCCTCCAACTATGAGACTCATTAGAGGATTGCATATGTGTGTGTACATTCTCCGGAGGAGCAAATACTACTGATGGAGATGATCGCTTACCAGGCAAGGAGAAAAGGGATTGAATTCCAAAGTCCTTGTACTATATAGTTTGACCCTCAGACAACTATGAAAATGAGCAGTCTACAGTAACAGCAGAGGATATTCTGCTCTCTCCTGCAATAACATTTGAGTTCCTAACAATTCAGATTATGTGATTCTTCCAAAATATTTTTTACTTCAGTCTGCGCAATTAGTAGTCAGGTTAAACCCTTCACACTACTGGAATGTAATAAGTGGAGATTATTTGTAGAGCACACTCACTGCGTGTTTTTTGTTCTAAGTTTTACATGAGTTCACAAAAACTTTTTCAAAAGTTCTATACTTTTTCTTTCTCCATTAGTTCCTTCTGTTCAAAATAATTACCTAATTTGCCATTAAGTCATTTAATTAGGGATTGTCCATACTAAGTGACAATTTATACAAATAACAAAACAATGGCTCTTCCATTTGTCTCATCGGTAGATTTCCACCCCACTCTCCCCAAAAAAGTATGTAATGACCATCAGACCACTTATTTGTTTTGCTTTTTCTTAAGGGAAAAGGAAAGAACAGGGACACCATTAGGACCAACTTTACCAAGGCGTGTTTTCTTTTCCCAAAAAGCACAAAGGGAGAAGTGGATGAGGATATCGGCTTAGCGGCAATGCATCATTTTAACACATTTTGTTTTCCAGGTTTGCTTTTCATTCATTATAAAGAATCTGGGATTTTTTCCCAACCTCTCTTAAATGGCACTTTCAGCAGCCTCTTTGACTCCTAAGAATAAGCAACCAAGAGAAAAGGCTTCTGGAAAGAAAATGCTTGGTAGTTTTTTTTTTTTTTTAAATAAGCTGTCTCACTACTGCAGATTTTTCCAAGTTCTTACAACTCTAATTAAAATGTGGTAATTGGTTATGTTACCTCAATTACCATGATGCATGGACACTGATGCAGAGCGACACCAATTGAATCCCTTGGGTGTTATACCCTAAGGCCATCCCATTTATTGTGGCCTTATTATTTTCAATTATGTGGCTGGATGTACAGCATACTTTCAAAGCCAACGCACATGGGAATTGTGCTGGACACACAGAACAGTGTACTTACAGAAATGTTCGGCGGTAGATAAAAATTTGCATGATGGAATGGAAGTGCTTCTCAAAACCACATGAATAATACGAGTCAGGAATATTATACAGAATCAGTAACAGGCTATCAGACTATTCCAAATTGATAATGCTGCTTCAGAATTTCTGTGTCTCTGTTGGGAATTAGTAACTTGTAGATTGCAACAGAAAAAAAAAAAACCAAGCAGGTTTTATCTGATATAAATTTGAAGTCTAGGTCAGTGAAATCAAAGAATAGGAAAGGACAAAAATCCTTTCAAAAGTCCACTAGAGTTGCTGTCAAATAAGTTTAAATAAATAAGAAGAATAACATGCTTACTTTGTAGGGTTTTTCCCCCTTCTTAATTCTTTCTCAGATTTATGTTGGGAATGAGTGGTTAAATAAATAAAATGTGTTTTTATATTTTAAAATATATTTAAGGCGCAATCTTATGCAAACTCAGTCAGAAGTGGACTGGATTTATCTATTGCATTATGCCTTGTTTGTTTAACCATGGTTTATGAAACAAACAACAATTGCTGGCTTCACAAAACATTAAGCCACAGATCATCCATGCATTCATTCATGTGTACCCAGCCCACATGGTTTGCTGCCTGGAAAGTAGGGACAGGAATATGATACAGTGTATAAAGGATACTTCTAGAAAGAATGGAGTTAGAGCAAGATCTGGTCAGTGAATGGGTAGCTTAAACGCAAGAGTGAATTCCTCAAACTGTCTATTTTTTTTTCTTGAATAGGAGACAAAAGAAGCATCAAAGCAACCCCTGGTTAAGCCTTCTATGTTTTCATTTTCCTCAGGAAATGAAAAAAAGAGATAGCATATAAGGGTCTAATGAATAAACTGGCCTTCGGAAAAAAAGATGAGGAAGAAGGCAAGAAAAATAAGTGTGAGGGCTTCTTGTTCAATTTACATTTTCTTTTCAAAGTTGATTATAAAATACAAAATTGTTCATATTTACAAGTGTTTATTAAAAACAGTTTAAACATTTCCAAGTTTCAGCTGGGAAAACATTAGCTTTCAGTTCCGAAAGTTAAAGGAGTATTAAAATGTCAGTTAGTACAATTGATGTAGTATTAAAAAGTTTTCATCAGAATATAAAATACTGTATGGAACAGCTATAAAATACAGACAAGTAGACAGACACACATATGCAAACACAGTATTAAAACAGAATAGTTTATTCTAAGAAAAAGATTCCCTGAATTACTTCATAGCTAGTTTACTATCCAAAATTTAGAGCATTCTATTTAAAATCCTATTTTTCATAGATGCTGAATGCAACTCCCAGAACGGTCAGGATGGCTTAGAATTCAGGGAGTTTTAATTCAGCACAATGGAATGGCTTCCTCAGAGGAAGAATAGGTTAGAAATCCTTATGAATCACACATACAAGTAACATATTTCAGAACCATTAGAGAAGGAAAGAGAGTTTGCAGCCAAAGGGAAGAATAGTGGATTAGCAATTAGGCAACTGGATGGATTGAATTAATTTAGTGTTGTTTATTCATTTTACCTTCTTTGGGAATGTTAAGATGGGCCTGGTAATCCATGCTGTTCTTAGAGCCAGAGTGGAATAAACTAAAGGGATTTTGTTATTGTTGTTATTGTTCATACACATGTTTTGAATATTGAGAAATTGGCATGCACCAGTGGTGGGTTGCCCCCAGTTCGCAAGAACTGGTAGTAAAACTGGTGGGAGGCTCCGCCCACCACCCCGGATGTCATCATAGGTGATCTGCGCATGCATCCCGTTGCGAACCAGTAGTAAAGATAAGTAGAACCCACCCCTGGCATGCACCATTACAAAAATTTATTTATTATTTATTTATTAGTCGCATTTCTATGCCACCCAACTCCCTAATGACAATAATGATGTGTGTGTGTGTGTTTATGCGCACGTGTGTGTGTGTGAGTGTATTGTCTTTAAAACAGTTGCACATTCAAAAGAGGGGAAAAGAAGGATCATGCACTAATGCAAATTTGGGAAAGTTAAACTAAAGTATAAAGTCCTTCTTTCTAGAAAATATGAAAACACTGGTTGTGTTAAGCAAATTCAGGATTCACAGGGAAAAGAAAATAACAATTGCTTAACATGTCTTTTGATCACCGGGTGCTTTTCATCCAAAAAGGGAATTTTGGACAGCCAGCTAATAGTCCCAACCTGTAGTTCCTTTACTTAATTTTTCCTCCTTTGGGAGCAGGGGAGGAGGAGAAGAAGAAAGATATAATAACTGAAATTAAACAGAAAAATTAAACACTCGATTAAATCTTTGAGCAGTAATAATAGAATGCCAGTAGATATCATTAGGAAAAAAATGGACAAAGGAAAATGTTAGAACAGCACTTTAAAGAAAAGATGGAAATAGCTCCTGACCTTCCATATTGCATGATGTAATGATCCAAGTAATCTTTTTCCATATCAGTGACTCTTAATAATATCAAGTAAGAGGCCATCAGAGATGCAAACACATCCGCTTTGTTTTATATATTACAGTATATTTTGGACAACCTCAATTAAAACACACATACACACACAGTTTCCCAGGGAAACTATTCATTTGCCAAGACTGGCACAACATCAAGCTCAAGGAAATAGACAAGGCAGAGAAAGCAATTTTGGGATCAACCCAAGAAATGACTACACAGGAACTGAATGAAAGGAAATGCTGTAAAATGCCAGCTTGGAATTGGGAGACAGCGAATGCAGCAGAAGCTAACGAAATTCAATTCCAACCAGAACATTTGGATTCTAAGAACTCTTTCATCACTGGAAAAATACTTACATACGAAGGCCCACGTTTTTATATGGTGCATATGTTTGCAGCTACAAGTCTCCGCAAAACAAAAATATCGTCTGCGCTCCCAATCAAACCTAGAAAGAATTTTTAATAGCTGCCATATCTTGGCAGGAAACAAATTGTGTTCCCTACTAGGTAAAAGATAATTCAGTCCAACAAACAAGGCCAGGTTTTCCCGGGCAAAGTGGGAACAAAGCAGTGTGGAGCTTGTGAAGTTCTGTCCAGTCCTGAGACAAAAAAAACCATAATGCTTGTACACTCATTCTACCTCACCTCCCCATCGATTCCTATCCAAATAAAGTCACAAGACTACTTCTCTCCTGCTGCAGAAGCAGCATTCACCTTTAATTAACACATATACACTTATTTAGAGGTACTGCAGTACCTCCAAGCAGTTGCCTGCCTGGAAAAGAAAAAACTGTTTCCCATCAGCAGCACTCTTGTGTGTTTAGCAGCCCACCAGGTTTTCCCATGGCTGCTCCTTGCCTCTGCTTGAGGCAGAAGAGACCAGGACCTTCTAGAAGGTGAAATTGAAATGGAAGCACAATGCAAAAGAACAGTTCACTGCCGGTTGCAGGTATTTTAAGTGAAACAAAACAAACAACAACCAATCACCCTCTCTGCTCCCGGCTATATGTTGTATATTCACCAGCTGTACTGTACTGTATGAGAACATAGGGAGTGAGACAGAAACGGTTTGCTGCAGGGTTAGCTGGAGTTGCCATACTACCAGTGTGCTCTTCGTGCAAAATCAAACGACTGTTGGGGGCAAAGGTGAGTTCTGCAAAGACAGAAACCATACTGTATACTTCTTCAGAAAGCACTTCTTCCACAGTGCATAATTAACCTGTGGAATTCACTGCCACCAGTGAATTAGCTTTAAATTTTAAAGCTAATTTTAAAAGATTTAAATAGCAATTGAATATAGTTATGGTCTATCAATGGCTCGAACACATCTGGCTTCCAAATTAATGGCAGAAGAACAAAGATGGTTGAGGCTAGAAAAGTATTTCATTGCCTACTCTGAGAAACAAAATGGTGGACAAAGATGGATCCAGCAGAGCTATTCTTAAATTTACTCTTTATTTTACCAATGTTTTGAGTTGCCTTAGGAATACTGGTGAAAAACCTGGAAATTATTAAACCAAACAGACCCTGTCAATCAATGGCCAAAATCCAAGAAAATGAAGAGCAATATTATGGTAATATTTGCCAAGGATGATATGACTGTTCTGTAGTACAGTGGGTTGGAACAGATTAGATGTAATTCTAATACAGGTAACACTTGATTTATGGCAACAATAAATTGGGTCTGTAATTTCAGTCGTAAATTGTTGTGGTCATAATACGAAGCATCACATGACAAGATTTGAAGGTACAACTGTTTTTTGTTGTTGTTGTTTTTTGTTACAACAGTCATTAAGCAAACATCTGGTTGTAAACCAAATGCAATTTCCTCAAGGATGTTTTTGCTGGAAATTGGGGGCAAATGCTGGAAATCGGCAAAAAAGTCACAAATCATGATCATCTGACTGTGGGATGCTGCAAATGGCAGTAAAAGTGAGCTGATTGCCAAGTGCCCAAAATGTGATCATATGACTGTGGGGGTGCATGCAGCTTTGTAACTCTGAAAAGAGATTATAAGTAACTGTAGGGATGGTTCATAGTAACTTCGAACCATTGTTAAACGATCAGTCATAAGTCAAGAACTATTTCTATAATAATTCAAGCTCAAACACAACATTTATGGCCTCACATTTTCCTTGCTCTGTGATTTTATTAGTGATGAACTTGGCGATAGTGCTACAGAGGAAGAAAAAACATGAAGTATTTAGATATGAACTAGCGGTCACTGGCAGGTAAATGACACATACAGGTACCTAAAACTGCAACACTTTGTTCCAGTTCCGTAGACTTGCAAAATATCATAATGTCCCTGCCCCATTCCCTATCACAACACTAACTGAAAATTATCCTAAAAAAGGCAATCCCAGATGCTAAAAGAATGTCTACAAAAAAAAAAAAAAGTTCGGACTGAATCTTAAGAAGGACTGATGTTATTTATCTACCATTAGTTTTTATTCTCCAGAAATCATTTCATTCAGTAGAGACATTACACAATGTAAAATACAGAATTGTATTCTTTAAAATAATTTCTGCCCAATCCATAAATCAGTTGATTCCATCCATGTGGAAATTAAGATGTGAATTATAAGGGGAAAAAAATTCTAAAAGCAAATTATTTGGCTCCTATTGTACCTGGCTATAGCATAATTTTTTTTAAAAAAAGTGTGAGACAATGGAACAGTAAGTCGAATGGGAAGGGGAAGGGAAGGGAAGGGAAGGGAAGGGAAGGGAAGGGAAGGGAAGCGGGGGGTAAGTCAGACAGGTATCACTTACTGGATGCTTTGCCAACTTCTTCTGCAATCTAGTTTGCCACTGGACTGCTTGCATGATGATAGCTTCCCACCTTCTTTCAAGATTTACAATGATCAACTGCATCGACTGATGGTCCGCATTCAGATTACAGGTATCCTGATCATCAAGGAGGTGTTGGCACAAACGCAACACTGAGCCTACCCCTCGACGCCTCTGCTTGATTTCACAGCACAGAGACTGTGGACAGAAGAAGGGTCAATGTCAATATACTGTTATTGATTTTAATGGATTTTATGGTCATCTTTTATGTTTTGCACTTTGTTTTGGTTGTTGTTAAGCACCCTGAGCTCCTGTAGGTGGGGTATAAAGCAAATGTATTTCTTACATGTATGACCACTATAACAGGTAGTCCTCGATTTACAACAGTTCATTTAGTGACCGTTCAAAGTTACAACGGCACTGAAAAAATGTGACTTATGACCATTTTTCATCACTTATGATCGTTGTAGCATCCCCACGATCACTTGATAAAAATTCAAATACTTGGCAATTGACTCATATTTATGACGTTTGCTGTGTCCTGTGGGCCAGGTGATCACTTTTCATGACCTTCTAACAAGCAAAGTCAATGGGGAAGCTAAGATTCAACAACCATATTACTAGCTTAACAATCGCAGTGATTCATTTAACAACTGTGGCAAGAAAAGTCGTAAAATGGGGCAAAACTCACTTACAAATGTCTCACTTAGCAACAGAAATTTGGGGCTCAATTTTGGTTATAAGTCGAGGACTACCTGTATATTGTACATATACATTGCAAGAATTATTTGTAGATTGCAGCAGCTCTTGAGTGAACAACAGTCAGATCAAAATGCAAATACGTTCCTGTAAGGCTGGATAGCTAATTTTGAAAATAATGTATAAATGATGTGTCCCTTCTTTGTTCAAAATTTTTAGAAGTCATGTTGGTGGTGCCTTAAACAACTTAATAGACTTAAGTTGTTTATATTCACTAAGACAATTTTTTTAAAAAATTTCCGTAATAGATTTAAAAAAAAAAAAAAGTTGCTTTCTTGGATGATTCTACACTGCTTCACAACAGGAGGGAAGGGAACTGCTACAGAATCCTAAAAGTTGGAAAGCTCCAAAGGAAGATTTTTTATTGTCAGGGTAATGGCTTATATCAGGAATATATTTGTAAATAGATTCCTAACTAGAGTGATGAAGCCTACTTCGAACTGATCTTACTCTACTTCATAAGTTTTGGAAATAGATTATTGGTAAAGAGACTACATTTTATAGGGGGATCCCTCCATGATATACTGTATATGGGAACAAATGGATGATGTTACCATATTGACCTCTAGTTAGGATTTACCACATGGAAAACCTACAAGATAATATAATCAATGTCCTGACATGTGTCTCTTGCTGGGTATGGTGGCTAGTGGTCTGCAGCGTGATACACAAGGCTGCTTCCTTCCAATAGACTCTGTCCATCCATCCACTGTGCCTGCAGAGGAGTACCTGCTGCTGAGGCATGATGGAAGTTCAAAGACAAGTGCTTTCTGCAGAAGCTTCCCCTTTGAAGAGTGCCCCACAACCAGAAATAAGATCTATATTCCTCAGTTTTTATTTTTAGCAAGCTGTTAAAAGCTTGGCTTTTCCAAGTATCTTTAGGATCACAGAGTTAAGTTTGAATATAATCATAACATGTATAAGGGCATTATCAGTACTGATGCAATGTACTGATTGTTTGACAGATAGTTTATACTATCTAGAGATATACACAGCACAAGTATTGATATTTTTTATTATATTATTTTATTTATTACTGATTCTCTGCTCTAAACTACTTAGAGTTTGAAGGACTGAAGCAGCATAAGGGCCTTGAAATACATGTATACGAGTTGCCTTTAGAGAGCTGGCTAGCATACAAGTTTGATAAAAAAATAATGCTGTATGAATTACTTTACATTGTTGGTTATAATCTTATATCTAGATTTGGCTATTATAATTTGACCTATGTGGGGCTCCCCTTAATTCTAATCCTACATTTAGTATAGAACTGAGGAGAACATATTTATCCCTTTGTAAAAAGCATTACAGTGGGAAATATCCAGGTAAAAACCAAAGAACTTTAAAATTCTGTGTGGCTTGGGTCCAGGCAACCTGAAAGAACACACGGGGTCCAAAAATCACCCCCCTATCAATTCAATCTTTAAGATCATCTGAAAAGATTCGTCTACAATTGCCATGGCATATCTCGTAGCATCTTATTATGAAGTCTTTTTTCTGTGGGAGCTCCACAGAATGATAAACTGGTAGCCTAATCTTTTTATTTTCCTTTTTTAAAAAAGCCATGCAAAGAACCTGTTAAAAGAGCTTTTCAATTGGTGATTTTAATTGTTTTAATATTTCAGGTATTTTGATTTGATCTCTTATTGTAAACTGCAGAGAGATTCACTGGGCAGTTGGTATGATAACCTAACAATGACTATGTATTGGAGACTCATTCTATCATTTTGGAACCCAGAAATTTAAGCTATATTTACAGAATGTTCTCAGATATAAATCTACCACCATCAAAGACCTTTAAGCAGAGCTTTCCAAGTAGATAGATACAGAAGTTCTGATTCTGTATATAGGACTTCACACAAACCACAACAATCTTAAATATTTTTTACTCTCCAGAAAATCACTTCCATATTCAGTTACTAACTATCAGCAGAAGCTTCACAGACTCAACATAGCTGGATAATATCTTTTTATTACAAAGAACTATAAATGCCTGTTACAAAATCCAGGACTTGATATCAAACAGAGAGATACATATGTGTATGTGTATACATCAATTTACCAACCCATTAAAGGGGATAGGATGTCCATTAAATCTGAATGACCATAAATTATCGTTGTGCTTTATTGCATTAATTTATGCCATTTGCATTATTACATAGTTGCTGTCAATAATGCCATTTCCTGGAAGACCTCTATTTAACAGACAAATATTCATTTAATGGACATTAAATGGGGTGACAACTGAATGAAAAAAATGTCCATTGCATCAGAGCAAAGGCCCATTAATCTGTGATTTCACTGTACATATTTCATCCCAATCTTTAAATCCTAGGCCATTTCCTCTGTTCTCTTGAGTCAACAGTCTTTTGACATTTCTTTTCCTTGCCATGAGTATTAGATACATCCGCTGCACATTTATATAACAATTCTGTGTGGTCTCAATTCCCTGATTGCACTCACAACTTCATGAACTTATTTATTCATGAGGTTCCTAAGCTGCTCCAATTAGTTATGATGGGCATAATAGCTTATATCACTGAATATAGGATATATGTATGTGTATCGGTGGTGGGATTCAAAGTTTTTTACTACCGGTTCTGTGGGTATGGCTTGGTGGGCGTGGCATGGCTTGGTGGGAGTGGCAGTGGAAGGATACTGTAAAATCTCCATTCCCACCCCATTCCAGGGGGAGGTTACTGCAAAATCCCTATTTCCTCCTGATCAGCTGGGACTTGGGAGGCAGAGAATAGAAGGGGGCGGGGCCCGTCAGAGGTGGTATTTACCGGTTCTTCGAACTACTCAAAATTTCCATTACCAGTTCTCCAGAACAGGTCCGAACCTGCTGAATACCACCTCTGGTGTGTATGTATGTATGTATGTATGTATGTATGTATGTATGCATGCATGCATGCATGCATGCATGTATATGCCTCTCTCAATAGGACCCTTTCTTCAGACCCAAGGCTGAAGTGAATTGTTGGGTATGTCAGCTTCAGACAGGTATAGTCATGTTCTTTCCTCTTGAAAGTGACAAGACTGAAATTTTTAAATCACAAATGGCCAGAGGAAAAAATTCTCTCACCCACCACACCCTACCCCACTGTTCATGGGGATTGATGTAAACAAAGATGATGTGCTATTTTACTTTTCCTTCCTAGAAAGGATCACCTTGTCACTAGTAAGTCAACACACACACACACACACATTATTTATAGATGGTTACAAAGTATAAAGGTCACAATGTCAGTGAAAGAATGACTTATTAGGTATACATAAAACTACAAAGCATGAAGATGCCAGTTTTTGAAACACGTCTTTTCGTTAGGCTGGATGATAAAGGAAAATAGGTAGCAATGAAACTAACCATTCTGCACATGAATAATAGCAGTTTATAATTATGAAATTATTTCATTACTTCTTTGAACACTTTTATAATGGACCAAGATAATTTTTGATACCTGCATATTTAGCTTCAATATTTGTATTTTGTATTTCATTTATGGAAACATTGAATAGAAAGATCTAGAATGCAGAGATAATTCATAGTAAGCAATATTTCCTTTTACTCAGTGGTGAAATGCACTTGCCTTCGCTACTGGTTCGAGAGTGTGAGCACGCGCGCATCTTCTGCACATGCGCAGAGCCTTCTGTGCATGGGCAGAGGGTCAAAAACGGGACATAATGATGTCCCGGCCGGTGGGCAGAGCATCCCGCCGCCGGTGCTACCGGTTTGTGTGAGCCGGAGAGATCCGGCTGGATTTCACCACTGCTTTTACTTCTGTCCTGTTGTAAAGCTTCATATTTTATTTGGTCCATTCCACATCATGTACATGTGAAGATTTACAATCAGTATTATACAGTATTTTTTAACACTTTTGAAGAAGGATAAAGTTATATTCTTCATTTTGGGATTAAGTTCAGTATTTAATTTACAGTGTTCTGCACACTTTTACCATATTATAATATACTGTTCACATTTAGGCCCTTTTCGAGCAATTTAACTGTATAAAATGGCAACATTTACCTAACAATCCTATGTATCAAAATATACAGTGCATTTGATATGTGGAAGGTATACAGGTAGTCCTTGAATTACAACTGTAATTAAGCCCACAATTTAAATCATAAATCATGACAGTTGTAAAATGGATCACCAGGGTGACCAGACTCAATTTTATGAATTTTTTTTGCAGTGATTGTTAAGCACACACAGCAGTCATTAAGCAAATCCATTATTCGCTGTAGGGTGGTTTTTGCTAGAAACGACAAGTACAATAAACATCAGTTTTTGGCAAAAATGTCATAAATCATAGTCACATGACCATGGGAGACTGCAAACAACCATAAATAAGGAGAAGCTGCTGAGTGCCCAAAATGCGGTCATGTGACCATGGGGGTGGGTGGGGAAGATCTCGGTCCTTATGTAGCTTTTTCGTGACCCATCTTAATCATAAATTGAGGAGTAGAAGTAGGCCTCAACCTACAACCACAGTTGAGCCCAAAATCTCTGTTGCTAAGCGAGACAGTTGTCAAGTAATTTTGTGCCATTTTACGACCAGTCTTGGAACAGTTGTTAAGTGAATCACTGCAGTTGTTAAGTTAGTAATATGGTTGTTAAGTGAGTCTGGTTTTCCCATTGACTTTCCTTGTCAGAAGCTCACAAATGATGATCACATGACCCCAGGAGTTAGTTGCTAAGCAGCCAAATTCTAATGACCCACAGGGATGCTGCAGCGGTTGTAAGTGTGAAAAAAGATCATAAGTCACTTTTTGCAGTGCCATTGTAACGTAGAATAGTCATTAAATGAATTGTTGTAAATGGAGGACTACCTGTATCTATAATCCTTTGATTAACCTGAATTCTTGAATCAAGAGATTGATAAGAATTTCTAATTAGAATATTTTTTATGTTTCTGAATAATACGAAAGACATTCTTAAACTGAAAAGTCTTCATCAGAATTATGATTGCATTTATAACATGGCTGAATTATTAATCAGTATCCTTTTGAACAATTGCTCTGTTTCTATTTATTTTATTGATTTATTAGTACATTTATTTGCTGCCCATCTCTTTGTGGGGCTACTCTAGGTGGCTTACAATGGTAAAATATAAAATTATTTTAAAAATGTAAATATAACAATAGTAAAACAATGAAACAATAAAATAAATAATGAAAATACAGCAATATGAATTAAAAGATGGGTGGGAGGAAACAAAATGTGCAGTGGAGAAAAGGAGTCAGCTATTAGTCCAATAGCCACCTTCATTGTGATACTCCCCCATTAGGTCCCCAGGCCAACTGGCAGGCCCAAACCTCCAGACTAGGGTTGCCAGGTCTGCTTCCAAAAAATAGCGGACAAGCGGGGAGGAGGGGGGGTTAAGTAGTAAAAAAATAAAAAAATATTTACAATTAAATTATATATTTTCTTACAAACATTTTAACACGTATTAAAATAATCACTTCAAAACTTTACTTAAAATTCAAAACATCAAATATATTATAATATGTAAAATATTAAATTACATTTTACTTTGCTGTTGTGTGTATTTTTTATTTGACTGTGCAGCTTTGATCAATTCTTTATGTTTAAGGAATAATTTTTTAATTTCAGTACAACGTTGAGAAATATTAAAAAATATACAAAGTTCACTTCGAACTGATGGTACAAGCAGTCGGTTACGTTCATCAGTCCACAAATTTCCCATGATGCTGAAAATTCGTTCAACGTTTGCATTTGATACCGGAATTGATGCACAATACTGCAACAGTTTCGGAGCTGGTTCTTTTTTGAAAAGTACGTCCACTTATCAAGGGATGAATCGCCCTGCAGATGAACATAAACTTCTTCTAAGGCAGAAATTTCATCGAAGAGACTGTTGGGTGGAAGTTCTTCTCGCCATGGTGATAATAACCAGATGTTCGTCATTTCTTCTAAAGTTGGAGGATTATTGCGATCAATTAGATTGAAACAATTTAGCGTCTCATATACTGAATCGGTGAAATTATACCACTTTTCTAGGTACGCAATGGTTCTTTGATACAGGTTGATGGCTTCTTTCTTGAACTTTTGCACGGCATTCTCAGGCAAATGTTTTTTACGTAAGGCAAATAAAACTTTCATTCCAAAAAACTGCTCATCGTATTTTTTTTTGCAAAGAATCACGCAGCTTACACATGATAATGTGAAGATCACATGCAAGAATTTTCTTGCTTTCCAGCTTCAGTAGGGTGTCTTGCATTATTGACATGAAGAAGTGCGTGAAATATAAATACAATTCTGAAATTGTTGGTTCATCGTCCTTTGCGAGTTCATTTTCCTGATCTGAAATAAGGTTCCAGATAACCTTATGGCACTCATCAGATCCAAGAGAAATAAAATACGATTTTAGAGGTATCCAGTTTAAAAGAAGTCTTTCAACTGCTTTAAACAAACTTAACCAACGTGTTGGAACATGACGCAAAACTTCATGGAATTCTGACTCGCAAAACTCAAAAAATGATTTCAACTCTTCTCGTTTCTTCGCAGAATTTGAAAATTCGGCAAAAACCTTCAGCACTACGTTTTCGATATCAAAAGATAACTGCTTTAATGCATTTTTTTGCGCTGTTGTGTAAAATGTGATTATTGCAATGAGCAGCTACAATATTGTCATTTTCCAGCAATAATTTTTGGTAAACAGATTTGTTTACTCCATAATTGACCGATGCATTATCTGCTGAGTAAGCTGAAACATTATTTATTTCCAATTCGTTATCACTAAGAACTCAATACAGCTGATTTTTTATTGATGTAGAATCTTTGAAAGAATCCTCATAAAAGTCTAAAATTTTCACACACAGTCCTTCTTCACAAGTAAAATATTGTGCAACAACGGGATACATTTTGCGATTTCCCTTGTTTGATGCGTGAGTGGAGAGAGAAAATGGAATTCCAGTTTTAAGATCATTGAAAACCAACTCAATAGAAAAAGGATACAAAACCTCATTGACAATAGTTGATGATTTGGTTCTTCCACAAGACATCTTTTTTACAATTTCTGAATCATCAAAAATTTGCTTCATTAACTTAATACCGCAATCTTGAGCCAGGAAAGAAATATGGTGTTTGATCCCATGGTAAGTTTCAGCCATTTCAGCTACAGTCACTTTCTCACTGAAAGAGGAGTCTTTAACAATGAAAAACGAATTGATTCGCTTGTTGCTGGAAGCTATTTTCTCCTTATCTAAATGATTTTTTGTGCTTGCATGCTGTGTGACAGCTTTTATACCATTATATTCAATTGTGAACAATTTCTGACACAATTTACAGTAGACCGTCGTATTTGTTCTGTCGGTTTCGTTGTTGGTAATCCATGCAAAAGTAGCTTCCCAGTCTTTGGTGTATTTGCACACTCCTCTCTTTCGTTTTAAAGAATTCGAAGTCTCGACACTGTCACTCTCATCACTCGATGCCATTTTAGGTCAGTCGACACAAGCTACAATACATTTTAAAAATGTGAAGTGTACATAATTTTATAATATATTTTTATTTTAATCTCATCATTAATTTTTTTGGAGAATCGAGTTCAATGGATATTCAATCTTTGTCTCATTCTAATTTATGAAAAAAAAGACAAAACGTGATTCTCCTATTCTTATTCTCTTAGACTGTACAGCTTTAGATTACGTACCATTTCATCATAAAGCTTTTGAATAAAAAAAATGTCCACTATTTTGTGAAAAAAAATAGTGAACATAATGTGAAAAAAGTGGACTGTCCGCTCAAATAGTGGACACCTGGCAATCCTACTCTAGACTCTCATGGAAGGAGAGGAGGTGGGTGCTATGGCACAGAAGGTTCTTCTTTTGGATCCTGCCAGGTAGGGATCCTTGATTGATAGGATCCGCAGGAGGCCTCCTCTGATGGTATGAGTAGAAAAGGCCTGTCCTAGTAGAACAAGATGGTTCATAAATAATCAGGACCCATGCCATGGAGGGCTTTAAAGGTCATAACCAACACCTTGAACTACACCCAGAAGCAAACAAGCAGCCAGTTCAGCGCACGGAGCAGCACTGTAACATGGGCTATTGTAGGAGCACCAAGATTGCTCACACTGCTGCACGTTGCAGTAGCTGAAGCTTCCAGATTCATTTCAGCGATAGCCCAGCCTCGGTGTAGAACATGTTGAACAGACGAGAAATGACTAGGGCGGTGTCTGCAACCTGCGGCTCCGGAGCCACATGCAGCTCTTTCATCCCCCTGCTTCCCTGTCCGCTGAACCCACCACTGGCTGGCCCCAGCCCTTGCCCTCGCTCTCCCAGTCACTCCTTGCCTGGCCTGAGAAGATAAGGGTGGCGGTGGGGGATGGAGACTTGCTCCATATTCCAGAGCAGGAGCGAAGCACCCCTGTACTTGCTATATCTCACAGGCGCTTCTTCTGTCCCTTATTGGTGCTGTGCATACCTTGGTTGCTCAAGGAGATGCACAACTTGCTCTCCATCCTGAGACACTGGGCAAGCCCAGATGCTCTGCATAGTAATGGGCTCCAGGAGGAGGAGGGGACACCATCTTCCCCCCCCCATTGTGAAGCACACTAAATTTAACTGAGCTGTGCAAGGTGCTGTGAGAGCAGCAGGCAGGCTATGGAGGTGGCAACAACAGCAGCATCAGCCACAGCCAGGCTGAGCCAGTGTCTCAGGGCGGAGAGCAAGTCGTGCATCTCCCTAAGTGACCAAGGTGTGCGCAGCACCAACAAGGTCCAGAAAAGCACCTGCGAGATATGGCAAGTACAGGGATGCTTCGCTCCAGCTCCAGAATATGGAGTGAGTCTCTATCCCCCACCGTTGTCCTTATCTTCTCAGGCCAGGCGAGGAGAGACTGGGAGGGCGAGGGCGAGGGATGGGCTCAGCCAGTGGTGGGTTCAGCTGATGGAGGCCCAGCAGGAGGACGAAAGAGATTCATTTATCTGGGAATCTGAAATGACTCTTGATATAAATATGGTAAAAAGCCCCCAAAGAAGAAGAAAGAACAACATCAGCCAAAAAAAAAAAAAAACCACACCAACCCTTGCCTGTTTTTGGAAATGGTTCAAGAGAGAACACACACACACACACACGAGAGAGAGAGAGAGACAGAGAGACAGAGAGACAGAGAGACACAGAGACAGAGACAGAAACAGAGACAGAGAGAAAAAGAGAGAGAGAGAGAGAGAGAGAGAGAGATCTGTTTCCCACAGAAAACACCAGGAGCCACAAAACCTGGGTAAGTGTGGCTGGGGGCTGGTGGTCACGTGATTGGGGAGGGAGTGATGTCAAGTTGGCCATGCTCACCCAGGTTTTGTGGCTCCTGGTGATTCTTTTCTGTGGGAAACGGGTCCAAATGGCTCTTTGAGTGTTTAAGGTTGCAGACCCCTGGACTAGGGCTTGAATGACTGAGCGCAGGGAGACCTGATTCAGAAAAGGCCATAGCTGGTGCATAAACCAAAGTTGTGCAAAGGCTCTCCTAGTCATGCCCACCACTTAGTCATCTAGAAGGAGTCATGAGTCCAGAAGAACCCCTAAGTTGCAAATGGGGTTTGAAGGGGGTAGTGTAACCAGTCCAGAATTAAAAATGTTAAAGATCCAGATCTTGATGTTCCAAGCACCCAATGCTACTCAGTTTTGGTAGGGTTCACTCTAGCTTGTTGTCCCCCATCCAAGCTCCCACAGCCTCCAGGCACCATGAAAGGATAGCAATAACATCATTCAGGTTACCAGATATGGAGATGCAAAATTGGGTTTCTTCAGCATACTGATGATTCCTCAACACATGGTGATGGATGATCTCACCTATGAGCTTCATGCAGATGTGCATGATTTGTACAGATTCCCTCCATATTTACTTTCCTGCAGTTTATTATTATGACATTTACTTGAAGGGCAAATGTAGTTTTAAAACAGATACATAAGCTCTGCCAGCTTTGCAATTTGCATGATTAATTTATACACCAGCAACCCAAACACTGCTTACTGTCGTTCTGGTCATGTATCCAGTTCCACATTTGCAAGGCTTTCCTCTTGCACATGATCATATTTAATGCAATACACTAAATGCTGCTAAGGTTTCTCTGAAACAGGATTCCCATGATATACCAAACTTCTTACAATATGAGCAGAGATGAAGTGTTCATCCAACTATTGACTCCAGCTAATCAATACTCTTCACAGTCAACTTTTATTGTCTCTCCAGAGATAGTCAACAAAGAAGGAGAGTTACTTATAAAATACCAGTGCTGAGAGTACTTCCAAATAGATCCTAATGTTCTATAAATGATATATCTATCATAACCCTTAGAGAAAATTCTCAATATCTTACCCTGGAAGCATACTTCGTATTTGTCTTATCTGGGTGTTAGAGTTCATTGCTAAACAAGAAAATCTGTATGAAAATTCTGCTTGTGTTTGCTTGAAAATGAGTGGAATTCTTGCAGGAGAATTTGGGATTATGCTGTTGGGGAGCTAAAAGTCTGTAGAGATTCTCAGTCATCCAGGTCATAGTTGTCCCAAAGATGCTTTTTCAAGAGGCAACTGGACTTTCTTGTTTTTTTCTTGGATGAGACATTTTGCTTCTCATCCAAGAAGCTTCTTCAACTATTAGGAAGCTTAAAAATCATTTTTCTGTTGGGGCTGAATTCCGTTAAGGAAACGAGAACTGAAGTCAGCCTGTCCAGAATCAGAAGTAAGTAGGGATATTAATTTCTGATATCTTCTTCCCTTCTCTTGTGGAAGGGGCAGTTCTTATCAAGGCAGGAAATTTGAAGTGAGAGCAGTATTTAAGGCCTCACATTGGATTAGGGGTTATGAAAACATGGCTTTGGATTTAAAAAAAAGTCTGGCTTTAGTCTGATGAAGTATCATAGGAAAATGATCACAAAAAAGCACATAGTCCTAAGCATGTATACTCAGAAATAAATCTTATGATTCAATAGGATTTATGGGCACATAAGTATGGCTAGAATTATAGCCTTAAAGTAATTTATGGCCTTTTACTTGTTTGTGCCCTGTGCTATTTCTAAAATCTGTTCGAAAGGAGATGGATTAGGGCAGCTTGATAGCCAGGTTGCATTAAATATATGCACAATGTAGAGAGTCCTTTCATCAGTATTTTTATATTTGTTATAAACAGGTATCTTTGCACACGTTAGCTGAAATTGTTATTCACAGTATTCGTTTTTAGCTATATTTTGATTTATCCTATGATGAGCTCTTTAATTTAAAAATTAGCTACCTATACTTCCTAAACAAGATACATTGGAACTTTTTTTAAAAAAAACAGACCATTATAAGTAATCTCCCAAAACAAAAATAAAGCATACACCACATCCTTGACGTAAATTATGATGTCATATTTTAAAAGAAAATATTGGCAAATAGGAATATTTTAACTGATTTCATAAACTAACACCTACAAGATTGATTACTATTGGGAGACCTAATCTATACTAAAACTAACTATTCTATAACCATGCAATGAAACACAAGGAACAGCCACTGAAAAATGACATGATTAAATAGTATAACATACAATCATTTGATTTCAATTATATCAATGTGTCTTTTTCTGTCCCAGGAGTCAGGCAGAAATATTGTTTTTTAAATGCCTCTATTAAATTGGGCACCAATAATAAAAGATGAGTGTCCTAATAAGCTCATTTACATAGTATATATCACATACTACAAAACTATTCTCTCCAAACAGCTTTGCTCATAGATTTGTCTCCTGATCGTCATCCATCTTGCCAATATTGCAGCGTATTTCTTTAAAAGCATGCTGTTGTTTTCATAGCTGTCCCTGGAAATCTGTTGTAGAATTTCCCTTATTAATCTGTTTGAAATTCTTCATTGTAATTACAGGGGAGAAAGTTTGGTTATAATATGCTTGCCGTCAGTTTTTATTAGGATGATGGTTGAAGGAAAATCTCAGAATGACATTTTGGAAATGCTGCCTAATTGCAAGTTAGGAACAAGGAATGACAGTTTAAAAGACATCATGAGTTCTTTTTTCTAAAAGTGAACTGTATTTTTTTTTCTATTTAAGAAGCATACCTTTTATACTATTATCCACCAAATTGTTCCAATGAAAATCTCCCTTGCCAAGATTCTTTTGTAGGAGTACAAGATCTCACTGACAAGTTTTGAAATGGCATGTGACATTTAGCATTAAAAATATCCACATTTGTAATCAAGGCCTTATTTTTCTTTCTTGGCCCATTCACAGGTGAAAAAATGCAAATGCTATGTTATGTAAAATGCTACATTTTAACAAAAAAATTACTTCAAATATGCTTGATTATTTAAGAATTACCCATGACTCATTGCTATTCAGGTTAAATAATTTAAGGATAATCACTCCTGTCAAATTATAGGCTTTGAAATATAAGCATATAAGTACACTATAAAATACTTTAAATTACTTGAAAACAATTAAATTCCTTGCACCATTAGCCAATAATTGGCATCTATATTTATGCCAGGTCATCTCCAAAAGTATATCATATAGACAGAGATATCCTGAATGACTAACCAAACATGATTTTTAAAAAGATTTCTCCATGTTACATCTTATGCAAAGTTAAGTAAATTTTTAAACTGTTCTTACTTTTTAAACTGTTTTTATTTAAAGAATATTCTTTATTTGATGATATTTATGCTACACAGCATGGGAGGATCTAATGCTAATGCTATGCTAATGTACTGATATTTAGTACATGTTCCTATGTTATTAGTAGTCCACTATAGTACTCTGGGAAAAAATCTATTAAAATTCTAATCATATAACTTAATATGAAGATTAAGTTATTCTGAAAGAAAATTCTAATAGATACAAATTCTGTATATTATTACTAAAGTGTTGGCAGCTATCACTATGACCCACTAGAATCAAAATATAATTTTATCAATCTATTAAAACATCAATCTACTTAACAGGTACAGCAATCAGCCATATTATTAACATTAAATATACTGAAGTGGTAGACAGCTGCTATCTTTTAGGATTGACTACCAACAACAGCCAGTTTGGTCTAATAGTCAAGGCACCTGTTTAGAAATTGGATGACTGTGAGTTCTAGTCCTGCCTTAGACATGAAAAACCAGATGGGTGACCAATTTGGGTCAGTCACTCTCTCTCTGCCTACCTCCCCTCACAGGGTTGTTGTTCTGGGAAAACAAAAAAAGAGGAAAGAGTAATGGTATGTTCATTACTTTGAGTTATTTATAAAAAAATAATAAAGGTGGGGTTAAATAAAATAAAAGAAAGAAAGCCTGTAGTCAAGAAATATGCTACAGAACTAGCACTTAGCAGGGTAATAATGAAGGAAAAGATATTCAGATACCATGACATGTCCATAGTTACAAAGATCTGAATTGTGCAAGGAATGGTTTTCTCGTGACACGTTATTGAAGCAAAAACTGAATAGTGAAGAAGCAGGAGAAAAATAATACTTATAAATGTGGTATTGAAGAAGACCCCTAAGGATACCCAAGAAAATGGAAAAAAAATTGAATCACTGAACAAATAGATCCACTTGAGACTCAAAGGACCAGTCTAAAATTATTATATTTTGGGGCACATTATGTAAAGTTCTCTTGAGATGAGGGGATGTTCTCTTGAGATGAGGGGGCATGCATAAACGCACCAGAGTGCCTACCGTCCCTGTCTTACTGTCCCCATTTATCTGTATTTACTTTCTTTGTTTATGTTTATGTTCATACTTATACTTGCTACCTTGTACATGTTTGACAAACAAACAAACAAATGATAACAATGCTAGGAAAGGAAAGAAAGGTAAGAAGAAGAGAACCATCAGCAAGGAGGATGAGCTTGATTACAGTATGGGAGGATCAAAAGGGGCAAGAAACGAACAGATCTTCTCAGAGAATCTCTATCTATGTAATTGTTAATAGTGACACTAAGCTGACAACACATGATTGATCAATCAATCAATCCTTAAAATTTAAAGTATCATTTCTAAATCACGTCACATAATTCTACTTAGTCAGAATTGTTAAACTGTTTGTTTTCAGTGCTGGGGATCACATTTTAAGAACAATTATAACGGCTTATATTACTTGCTATATAAAGTTTTTGTCCTGATTTTATAAATTATTATTATATTTAAATATATTGTTTTATTATTTTGTTGTTTATTCTCAGTTATTTGTATTTTTAAACTGTAAGGATAGATAATCAGCTCATAAAAATCAGTATGCAATAATGCTTTTAAAACTGGACATTTATTTAAAGGTGATTCATTTGTTGTCTTAGGGACTATATTAAATGTAAATTTTAAGTATAAAGAAAAAAATCAAGTTAATGGACTCAGGTGGTGTTTTTACCTATCCTTATAGTCCATTCAAGGGGACTGAAAAGGGAAAGGAAAATACTACAAAGTGAATAACTGGCAATATGCCAGATGATTAGAAAACAGCAAATCTTGTTCCTATCCTGATAAAAGGGAAGAAGAGAATACAAAAAACATAAATCAATAATGTGATAGTCAACCATGGGAAGTTTCTTGCATGGTTATAAAGTGATTGATCAAAAGGAATTTGAAAAGAATGTGGTCATTAGAGGAAATCAGCATTGGCGTGCTAGGTTAACTTTATTTCAATTTTTTGATTAGATAATTTCATCAGTAAATTGTGGGTATGCTTTATACATAATGCTTCTTGATATCAGCAAGATATTTAAATAAATAGTCTATGGCATTTTGATTAGTAAACTAGTTAAGTGAAGGTTAAATAACAATGAAAATCCAATAGATACATGGATGGTTGAAAACTGTGCTCAATAGTGCTCATGAATGGTTCCTCATTAAATTGGGGGTAGGTGCTGGGATTGGTCTTGCAGTTGTAACTCCTCAACATTTTTATTAAATGAAGAGGTGGATTAAAAGTTCTACAGATTAACCCCAATTGGACTGGATAGCAAATATTTCAGAAGACAGATTTAAGAAATAAAATTAATGAAATGTAAGAGACGTAAATGGAAAGCTAAGGAACATTTTGGTAAAATCTTTGAAAAAGGTCTTGGTATACTAGTTGATGACAAACTAAAATTGAGTATGCCATGGCTGCAAAAAAAGGGAAATGTGACTCAGTAGGGAGTGTCAACTAGAAATGAAATTCTACAAAGAGAGATTTAAAGTACGGGCAAATTCAGGCTGAAATTTCAGAAGTCTACAAATACAGTAGATAGCACTCTACAAATACTTAAAAGGATATAGTGCAGAAAAAGGTCAATTTCCACTGATCCAAAGAACAGGACACAAAATATGAATTACAAGAAGGCAGGTTCTGAGGGAATGTTAGGAAACACATCCTAACAGTTAGAACAATTTGATTGTGAAACTAATTACCCCAAGAAATAATGAGTTCTCCATCATTGGATGAGCTCAAAAAAAGCCATGTATTTATTTTTTACAGTTATTTTTTAGATTTATATCCTGCTTTCTGTCCTGGAGTGTATTGAGGCAGTCTACAAAGTTTATCTGTAGATCTAATTCTACTACTTATGTGTGTCCAGCACTTCTCTAGAAATCTGCAGTTTGAGCAAATTGTTCCAGAAGACTTAAAAATGCTTCCAGCTAAATACACTCTAAAAATTTGCCTGTGAGTGGAAATCCTTGTATTTTTAACACTGCATTCATCCTCCTATTTAGTCTTTTGAAAAGTTCTGACACATTTAGAGTACAGGTAGTCCTCAACTTACAAACATTAGTTGAGCAACTATTTGAAGTCTCAAGGTACTGAAAAAAGTGACTTATGACTTATAGCAATAGCAATAGCACTTAGACTTACAAACCACTTCACATTGCTTTACAGCCTTCTCCAAGCAGTTTACAGAGTCAGCATATTGTCCCCCAAAATCTGGATCCTCATTTTACTGACCTTGGAAGATGGAAGGCTGAGTCAACCTTCAGCCAGTGAGAATCAAATCCCTGGCACTTAGCAGAGTTAGCCTGCAATACTGCATTATAACTACTGCATCACCATTGTAGCATCCCCACAGTCTGAACAAAATTCAGTTGTTTGGCAACCAGTGTATATGGTGTTTGGCTTCCAACAAGCAAAGTCAATGCGGCAAGCCAAATTTACTTAACCACAGGATTCACTTAACAACTGCAGTGATTTGCTTAACAACCATGGCATAAACAGTTGTAAAATTGGTCATAACTCATTTAGCAACCACCCTAGTGGATAGCATCCACTATCAATGGAAATTCTGGTCATAAAACTCACTCCTTTAGACACTCCCCAGCAGCACTCATCTACTATAAGGCAAGATGAGACAAAATGGCACAAAATGGCACAATGTTGCATTTTCCCTTTTTAAAAGATCAATTTCTGAGTGCACCCAAAATCAAGTATGATCCTCCCGTGTGTGCTCAATTACAACTTCTGTTATGCTTTTACATTGGCTAGGATGTAGATAAAACAATACAATTATCATGATATATTCTGCTGTCAGAATTGCTATCCTGGATCAACATTTGTGTTGATTAACAAGGCTCAGACTGTGCCAGAATATTGGCTAGTGGGCAACAGCTAATAACAAATCTCAACCTATACAGCAAAGGTCCTGGTTGGTTTCTATCAATAGGTCACAGGACTGTACCAATACAAAACCAGCTGCATGCTTTTCCATTTTTCTCTTATGTATGCTAAACTTATGCAAGAGTAATTTACTACTAAAATCACACAATGAGTCTTCATTAAGCTGGATGGAGTGTACAGAATTCAGTACTGAATGTTATAAGGAGTCAGGATGTAAGACTGAAATTATTTTGGTCCTTGCAAATGTTTATGTACAGAAAGATTTATTTTAAAGATTAAGTTCTGTTACAGAAAAGGCAATGTCTTCATAGAAATGTGCAGAAATTATATGTTCACACTTGAATATGCAGGTAACAGTATATAGTACTAAACATATATGCATTTCATATTTTATATTGCTCCAAAAATCAACCCAATTTGCATCAATGCTTTTTTATTACCTTGAAGTACTGCAGTTGCTTCTCGGCATTCATTGTTCCTTCATTTTCTTGCCTCAGACAGGAATTGAAGATAAAAAGCTCAGTATCTCTCAGCCATCCTTTCAGTTCTTTGATTCTGACCTCCAGCTGCCTTACTAGGTTGCCACTTTCAGGGGAAAGCAAGTCACGTGCTCCTAACCCGCTGTGCCCCACCAATGAGTCTTGAATTTTCTCTTGTAGAGTTTTCTAATGCAACAGAGAAAGAAAACATAGATTAATCTAAGGTTCTAAAGTACGTACAGTATATCTAATAGCTAACCACTGACTAGAAAGTAACCAAATTAGTTGCTCTAACTCCTGATTTATCTTATGCATGTTTTTTAAAAAAAAGAATATTCTGTTAAATTTAGCATGGCTCAATCCCAGGTAAATAGATACAGAACAGGTTTTAGTGTTTTTAGTATATTTCTAATAGACTTATCAAAATACTGTCTGAGCCCATAACAATTGTTTTTGGGGTGAGCAATTCTCTAAGAAGTTTGGTCATCAATAGAAGCTTATGGGTATAATATTCTGGTTGTGTTATGGAATACCTACTACAGATATATAGTCAATACACAGCTGAAACATAGGTGTTACATTATGATTTGAAGTTGCCACAATGCTGGATTTACATAATTTGCTTAATCCATCCATATGACAGAGGTCACAAAAGCCAAAAGCAAACAATGATGGTTTAGTTGATGCAAAATCTAGTAATCTCAATTCATCTCAGTGCCACATTTTTCCTGTAGAAGAGTTTCAGTAAGAACTGATTTGGATCTAAAAAACTGCAAGTAGACCTATATCTGAGAACCTACTTTTCTATTCAGTATTATTACAATTACTTATCTTTCTTTTAGACGTTTCCGTGGAGGTTCTAGATATACCTTGAATGGTGTGGTATAATAGCAAAAGAGCTAGGAGACAAGTGGCAAGAAATTCAAGAGAAGGCGGTATCTCCCTACTCCAAGAAAAATACCTTCTGCTACAACATTTTGTATTTGAATAGTTATTTTCTTAAATGTATGTGTAATACGATATATGAAATGATATAACGAGAAAATCAATTACTTGGCTCAGGGGATTATAATGTAAATTAATTATAATCAAAGTATGCAACAATGGTGCTCTCCACATGCTTTTTGGAATACAGCTCCCAAGGTCCAAAAACATTATCTAGTCTTTCTGAAGTTATGGTCTAAAACAACTAGATGGATCTAGATTGTGCACTATGATCTAACATAAAATTTATGTATCTTGTTACATAAAATTGTAACAAGAAATTTTAACCAGAATTCTATAATGAAATAGTAAATAGACTACATGGGAAGTTTTAAAATCATTTATAATAATAGCATTTTTTTAAAAAAGCCACTTATTGCCAATAACTTAAATATTCAATGATGCTGGATAGTTAAGGCTTAGAGAAGATATACTGAAATCAATAGAATCAACTGAATTTAACTTAGTTGTTGCTTTCAGTAGGGTTTCCAAATAGGACAAAATCTAGTTACAGTCTACCACAATTATGTTTACTTCTGTCAGTTTATTCAATTATTTGTTTAAAATGCTAATTTAATGCATTAAAATAGCTATACCTTTTGTATTTTTGTACTTTTATTTGTGTTTAACAATGAGCTCATGAAATAAGTAGACAGGTTTTCAAATACAAGAACATTTATAGTCATAGAATGTGTATTCAATGAAGCAGGATGATCTGGGACATGAGCACCAGCTTATCATTGTGCAAATAATAAATGCAGAAAGAAGATCCCCTTCATAAGGGGAACTGATAAAGTGCCACATGATATGGCCATATGAAGACCAAAGGAAAAAATAAAAGGACCATGCCAGGACAGTTAGGAAAGCTATATAGGATGGGCGTGACAGATTTAATAGCACACAAAGATATAAGGCAGACATTCTTCTATAATTTTTATAATACATTTTTTTCATTCAGAATCCATTGCTAGTTTTCTTTGTTGACCTAAAAATCGCTTTGATTTGTTGTACTGATAGGGTTAATATAAGCATATATCTTAGCTTTTAGATTGCAGAGTTATAAGTCGATTTATTGGGATTCATTGGTGATTCCAATCAATTGATGCCAAGTCTCAGATTCTGTAGAAATTCTCACCAATCCCTTCATTTTTTTAAAAAAAAGTGGAAATGGGACTGCAGGAATCTAAAATTCAGCTAGCATTCTTCTTGTACCCAAGACAACCTACTCCATCAAGCATCATTTTAAAACAGTGTTACCATGGCAGAGATATCATCCAAGAACAATTTCATCTTTGCTCCTGTTGGGTCTGAAAAATGGATACTGATACAGATGTGTGAATGTATTATTATTATTATTATTATTATTATTATTATTATTATTATTATTATATTGACCTGGGTATTTATTAGGCTGCTATCATTCATCACCACTAATTTTGCATATATAATTGCTTGGATTCAGTTTCACTTGTGCTACCTTAGGTAATAGCCAAACTGGAGGCATTCAAGATTTGGTTTTGACTGTAATTACAATGACTCAAAATACTTTAAAATTATGTACCGATAAAGGAGAATATTTGTAGCTCAGAGTTGAAATGAGGGGTCCTCAGGTCACCCCCACCCACACAGACAGGCAAGACACCAGAATATAAAGTGACAGCAAATACACTCCTTACTAGCACTGATGGTGTTACCTAGTTAAGGTAATGAAATGTTTGCAAGAAAACAAGCAATCTCAGAGAGCACCAAGGACCCCTCATTAAAATTATGTGAATGGTTGCATTGTAATTGGAGTTATTGCTATCAAGGTTTCCAAAAGCTAGACCTTCTTTTCCTGCAATAATCAATGGATTATTAAAAGGAGAATAAGTTAAGATTAGTCCCATTCAAATCAGTGAAATGGGAAATAAGTGTTTTGAGAATTTAACAGCCTAACAATAGGCTTTGAAATACATACTGAATTAAATCAACAGATACTCATCTATTCTCAAACATTGTGCAAATAATGTGTTTGGGAGATCGTAACAGAATAAAACAAGCATTCTTGGCAACACCCTTCTATTTTGATGGCTCAAATATTGATAATTTGAAGGCTCTCGGTGGAATCCAGCTTTAGCTATTGTTTTTACGCTGTAACAAAAGTAGCAGCAGGAGGTGAAATCAATGCCCTTGGTGGGTAGGGTCACAAAAAAGAATTTATTGCCACTTTTTTGTTCTGGAACAGTTTGCAATCATAAATTCTTCATAAACAGAATACTTCAGAGAATGGTCCGTCTTCATAAATATACGACAGAGGACATCAATTTCATTTAATTCACAATTTGTGTCAGCACAGCAGATGCCAATGCCTGCCTTGATAGGGTTGTTTAATATGCAATTGAGACTGAGTAATATTCAGCACAGGGGACAAAATTTCACAGATTAAACTGTACGCACCACTGACATTTCATTCTAATGTATTTCCATTCCACACTGCTCACCTTAGATGAAAGTAATATTAAAAACCATATCTCTCTATTTTACCATTGTTAGAAGTTAAAATCCTTGTCTTTAATTTTTTTATGCCAATTAAAAGTAATCATGCCAATTAAACAGTATGCATGGTGTTGTTAGTTTCCACAGTTTTTCTTATTAAATTAAAGAAAACTCCATCAAAAACTGCTCATTAGACGTGAAATTTCATTTAAGAAGAAAAAGCAACTTTTTTTTTGTAAATGCAGAAATTAATTTGAAAAAGTAATATAAAATTGCTTCTTGATAGAAAAAGAAAGGACCTTTAAAATTCATTTTAAATGGCAGAGTGGTCTTTTATTTCTGTTTTAAAATCTGATTATTTTAATGAAGGAAAGTTGATTAATTGCTTTTCTGACTGACTGTATATGCTTCTGGGGTAACCAAGAATTTAGGATTGTTCTTGAAATGCACTGATTTAAAAAGATGAACAATTAATTTTGTATGCCCAAGGGGAATTTGAGTTTGATATAAAATAGTCCTTTCCACATCACACAGCATCTACCTTGCTAGTGGAAGGGACTTGGAAAGAGAGAAATGTTATATGACATGGGGATTGCTTCTTCCTAATGAAAACAAAAGAAACAGAATTAGAAATACTATTGCTGCTGAGTATGATTAAAAACTTGGGAATACCTAAAGCAGCTGTTGGAAACATAATCTTATGCCACCCTCAGCAGATAATCAATGCTATCAAAACTCATCATATCAAATATCCACCCATTCAGTATAGTTTGTGTAATTCTTTTTCCAGTTTGAGTGTCTTCAGTAAGTAATAGCTAGCCAAAGTGTACGGACAGAGGCAAATATGTGCAGGCCTGTTTAAAACTATGGAAACATCATTGGTCCATAGAGGTCAGCATCAGGGAATATTTTGTAAATGTTAAGGACAGAAACTTTTGTCCCAATAAAAAATTGCAGTTTTATATTGCAGTATTTAAATGCCTCAGTCTAAAAGTGCAATTTTTCAGAAGATATTTTGATTCATCAAAAGTGGTAAATGTACAGAAATTGACTTTTTGCCAATTGGTTGGTTGGCTGAGCACAAAATCTTCAGTGCAGAATTCTGAGAAGTGGATCTCTGCATGGACTTTGGTCATATATTAGTTACTGAAAACGTTACATGTGATCTTGTCTACACAACATGTCAAAAATGGTAGCTGATATAGAAGTCTGATGGGGATGTTTTTCAGAATGTATTATTCCACTCTTATTTCATTTTAATTAACTCCTAGTTTGATTCTAAGGTCAGTTCAAAGTGCTATCTTCTGGAAGGCGATTTAAAAAGCAATATGCTCCCACATGTGCCTCTTTGTTCTTTGTTTTCTCTGCCATTGCCATCAGAATTATAATCAGCAGGTATGTAGAGAGCAGAATCTTTTGACTTGCAGCTCCTGGAACTTGAATTTGGACTGGAATTCAACACTGATTAACCCTCTTTCTGATTGTGAATTGTATGAGAGTGCTATCTTATGTTACTTATTTTTTCCTCTCATTATTCTGATTTTTATGACTATTGTTATTGTTTGCTTATGTGTAGCTGAATCACACTGCATTGAAACTATTTTTCAGGAGATGGATACAGTGAGGTGGGGGTGCATCCATTGTTTTTAAGGTTATTGTTTAAAAGCCTGAAAGTGTAGAACTTTTAGCAAAATGATTGCTTACCTATGATTTTATCATTTAGTTTGTAAAGTTACCTGACCTTTGATCTTGAGTGACACCAATTAAGGGAAGGAATGGAGAATAGAAACACATTTGTCCTCTCACATACCTTTCAGCAACTGGCAGTAATGTTTCTGACATAATGCCTTATTGGTATCTGGCTAAGAGACTCACTGTGCTGCAGAAGTTAGAATCTCACATTTGGTTGACAGTGGGACTATTATAGCATGAAATGAATTATATAAAATCTTTACTTTTTTGTTTACTTCTTTTGTCAAACATGAGCTGCACATGTCACTATGAAACACATCCTGATTGCTACCTTCAGAGTTGTGATTTCAGATTGGTGCAATATTTGCACATTTATTCTCTGCAGCATCAGTGTGACCTGAAATATGTAGTGACATCCCCACTTTTCATCTTTAGGGTATAGTAAATAGTTAAAGAGTAGATGTCTCTAACATGTACCTTCAGAATAAATTCTATTAATATTCACTCAAGCATGACAGTCCATGTATATCTGTATTATAGTGTATACTGTATTAGAGCTGACTTGGCGCATACCCATAATACATGGCACATTTTACTTACATTTTTCTGTATTAAAGTACTAAAATTATTAAAGTCGGACCAGGAACAAACAGAGAATAAAAAAACAGACAAGAAAATTTTTCTATAATAGTATGTTTGAAATGCATCTAGTGAATTGAATGAAAGAGATATTTGAGTTTCATATTAGAAATCAGATACAGAGCATACTTTAAGACACAGAAAAAGGACCTAGAACCCACAAACAGTAATAAAAATGCAAATACCCCAAGCAGTTCCCATTTTTCATTAATTGAATCCACTTTTTCAAGGAGATCGCTTGGTAATAAAACACCACTTCTCTTCAGAGCTTCGACTTTACTCAGCAATTCCATCTTTTTGGGATGTCTGATTGACATTTCTACACTGTACCTCTAAAATGAAAAAAAAAGATGAGTTAGCTATAGAAAAATACCTTTAATTAAAATATAATCTTAGAAAGTAAGAGGAACAGAATAACAGAGTTGGAAGGGAGCTTGTAGGTTATCTAGTCCAACCCCCTTCTCAAGCAGCAGACCCTATACCATTTGTGACAGATAGCAGTCCAGTTGCTTCTTGAAAGCTTCCAGTGATGATGTTCTGAAGGCAAACTGTTTCCAGTGGTTGATTGTTCTCATCACCAAAAAAAATTCTCCTTATTTCTAGGTTGAATCTCTCTTTGATCAGTTTCCGTCCATTAGTTCTTATCTGGCCTTCAGGTGCTTTGGAAAATAGGTTGACCACCCCCACTCCTCTCTGTGACAGCCCCTCAAATATTGGAACACTGCTATCATGTCACCCCGGTCCTTCTCTTCACTAGACTAGCCATGCCCAGTTTCTGCAATTGTTCTTCATATGTTTTAGCCTCCAGTCCCCTAATCATTTTTTTTCCTCTTCTCTGCACTCTGGACTGAATATGATCTCACTATTATGTAATTCATGTACTTCTAAATGTCTTTTAAAATTACACCAACAAAATGAGAATAATGAAGACAACTGTGACCTAAAGATTGCTTCCAACTCTGTTTAGTAGGGTCTCTGCATTCGTTTGGTTCCCAATTCTAACTCAAGTTAATGAAAATAATTCACTTATAACAGGAAAAAAATATTTATATAGAACCTTTTTAAAGGTGATGTTTATAAATTTCCTTCTATCTCTCAATTCTTGGGAGAAACATTTTTTCCCCATGTTCCCACATACAAATTGTTTTTTTGGCTGGGATCCAGGGTGTGACTTTATCCTATTCAAGGGCATATGAATCTTAATTGCATTTTAAAATATTTTTACATTTGCCAACAAATCTCAATCCATATCATAATCTGAGTGTATTCACATGTCCCTCTAGCCTTAGTTTATGACTTGGCAAATAATCATTTCCTTTCCACTGGGTCTTCTGAAGAGCAGGCACAGTTGGCCAGGTAACCAGGACAATGTCTTGTCTGGAAGCATATGACTGACTCACTCAACATGGGAATATAGGTCAAATAATTCATGGATAGCTCATTAGCTCAAGCATTGTCTTGAAGTGCCCAGTGGGTACATTTTTCTGTCATGTTTGAAGGCAACTTGACTTTAGAGAGTTTACTGCCTGAGAAACTAAAATTAATGTTTCAGTGAGCATACAAAATATGGTGATATTACTTTGGATCTCATACTTTGTATTGCAGAATCCACAGAAAGCCACTAAATGCCTAGACCGTTCTTATAGCAATCTTCTTCCATTGGTGCTACCCAGATTCCCAGTCATAGCCACCAATTTTGAGAACTGCAATTCTGCCACCACTGGAAGGTATAAACTTGGAAAATCCTGTATCACCTGGTCTTACACTTTGTTTATGCACTGAAGCCATAATAATATCACGTTATGATATCACCATGCAAATGACATACATCAATTGCATTATGATGTAATTCATGTACAACTTATAAAGTGCGGATCACTCATCCTCCCACAGATGTCTTAGCCAATTTGGAAGACTGAAATAAATTTGAGCAAACCACAGGCAGTTTACTTGGCAAAAAAAAACCCAACAACAACAACCTATTACTGGATACTTTTTTTCTCTGTCTCTGTCATACACATACACACAAATGAACATGCACGTACACACACACACACACACACAGGTGCATATGCACATTTTCTTTCTGTTTTAAAGAAACAGTGATAATATGAATTTAGATACTAGTACAAAACACAGTTGTCCAAAAAAAGCATTTTAAAGTGTCATACAAATCAAGCTTGTCTATTAGCAATTTGCACATTTCACGTTAGGCTTTTTTGAAACCTGAAGAATAAAGTTCCTTCTGCTGCCGTTGAAGGAAAAAACTTAAAACCTGAAGAAACTAGAGCAAAGTCAAAGTAGACTAAAGAACATTTGAAACATGGGTGCTTTTCTCAAATCCAAGAACATGATGCCTGACAAAACAAAACAAAAATATAATTGGAGGGTACTTAGCAGAAAACAAGGAAGGTGTGAAATCATTCTTTCAGCTAATAGATCCTCAGTATTTGCATGAATATGTTTGCATATTGTTAATTTCATATTTTAATCTTTCATTTGCACTGCACATGAATATCATTTATATTTTGCCAACTTCAAATATTAGTCATTTGTGGATCACAGAGCAAAATGTTTTAAATTAGATGGTTTAAAGTATTTCTCATTATTAATGAACACAGATCAGATGCCAGTGTATCAAAAATAAGCATGAATATGCATAAGAGGCAACCAATGATTGTCTAGATTTATAAAACAAACTTGTCTTTTCAATATGTGAAAAAGAAAGTAGTAGCTGTTTTTCTTTTTTCTTTTTTAAAAAAATCTGCATTAACAAGAAGTAATCAGGTTTCAAATGATAGGATTGGATCATAAAATATCTAACCTTTTCCCTGGGCTAAAATTGCCAACAAGTATGCTTCTTGGCTCTATATGATTGCCTTTTCAACTGGAAAGGGTGACTAGAGGAGATTACAATCTGCTTTATGTAATCTGATTTCTATTTAAAGATGATATAGCTGAAAAAGATTTACATAATTATTTCTGTAAGTATGCATAATATCAAGAGAAATCCAAGTCTGATTTAGCTAGACAGTGCAATGTACCTGATTTCAATTATTTTGCATTTTTCCTAGAAAGTCGAAAGGAGTTTTCTAATTTTCTGACTATGATTTGGACTTCCCTACTAATATTTTTCACCTGTAATAAACTGGGTTTGTTTCCTTTGGGCTAAAAAGTATTATAGCTGTGTTTTTGAGCTGGTAAAGATTAACATATAAACAAATCAGGCAGCATATGTCTTTTAACAATAATACTCTAGTTATCATAAAGACCTAATGGGTATCATTTAATTTCAGTTCTAAATAAAGTGGTTGCATTATGCAGCATAATACGAAGAGTCCTTGTGACAGATGCTATAAAAGATTATTACATTAAACCAAATAAATAGGTTAGGTTTCTATATGCTTTCTGTCTCTCTCACAGGGTATCATACTGCATAAACTGCGTGATAAAAGAGGCTAATTGCTAGAATATGCATTGTATAGTGGCTGGAAAAGTTATAGGGGGGAAAAACATTTTATCGAAAGATGCACCAGTATGAAAAGAACAGTCAGTATTGTTTCAAGGTAAAGGGCTTAAACTGAAGTTATTTATTTCACTGTGAGAAAAATGCTTACTGTACTGTTGAGCTAAGGTTCTGATAGCACATGATGATTATTTTTTTTTACCCTTCAAACACCTACACTCTGCAAAATTAGCTTCCCAGCTCTATCAGTGCTGCACAACCCTAGTCTAGTAGGAGTCCTTTATCCTGTGGTGAGAAGATAATTTAATCTTCATATTCATTCTACCCTCAGCATTAAGTGAGCAAAGACGGCTGTATTGTGACAGGCTGTGAATGTTATGATATAGATTGCTGTTCAATAGCCAACAATGAGATTAAGAATTTTAAAAGTCACATCATTTCCTCTTTTTTTCCTCCACCATCCAACAATAGCTACAATAAATAAAATGATTTAATATTTTTTTTCTTCATTTCCCCGCAGAAAAAAACCTTACATATTTTTATGGCAAAGTCAGATGTTTATATCTATGGGCCAATAGAAGGGGTTTATTTTGAATCCACTCAAGAGAAAAAGGCAGGCGCATGATGTAAGCTGAGGAATTTTGATTCCCTTCTCTTCCCCTTATTCTTTTTTCTGTCTCCACTTACAATCTTTTAAAGTAATTAAAACCAATACACGTTGGATATCTTGTAAAAAGTTTGTACTAAAAACAGTTCACTGGAACATAATCAGGGAATGTAGAAAAGATTATTAAGAGAATTTTGTGATGAACGTTTCCTAAAGTGTCCAGCTTTTTCTTTAAAAGTGTGTGTGTGTGTGTGTGTGTGTGTGTGTGTGTGTGTGTGTGTGTGTGTGAAATCACACCCCAAAATTCTGTCCAAACAGAGACTGGAACAATGCCTTGAAACAGCATTAATTGTCACCATGGAAACCAGAAGAATAAGCCATTTTGAAACCGGCCTAGAAGGCACTCATTGAGCAACTAAGCATTTTTTTTGTCTCCTTCAGTGTTAAAGAACAAGATGCCTAGTCACTAAGAGGTCAAAGAAAGAAATCATTATGAAAAGATCGTGGATGTCAACTCTGTGGTTAATGATAATAATAACAACAATAATAATTCTGACATTTAATAATAGACCAAGTCTTTATTGCATGCTTTTCATGAAAGAGCTGCATTGGGCACCCCTGCCCCACCCTCGCCCCACAAAAATCAGAATCTAGATTCATATTCTTGCCCTAGAGTGAAATGTTAGGGCAATATTATGCAGCCCTTGGGTCTAAAGCTCCCTGGGAATTTTGTTGTAATAAAACTTCAGAAGAGGAAAGAAAAAAAAAGGAAAGGAAAGGAAAGGGAAAAAAGGCTGCATGATGGAATTCAAAATAATGCTTTAAAAGCACACAGAGAGATTAAGACATCTTTTGTAAGACTTTTGTATGGTGCTTCTGTGGGTTAAAGTGAAAAGAGACCAGACATACCAAACATAGCGAGCTGTGAGTATAAGGGAAAGAAGAATTAAGTCAAGGAATACTTCTCTGTGGTTGAAATATTATTGGGAGTGGGTTCACTTTTTCAGATTTTACATCATTCATTTTAGACTTTGTTTTCATAACAACATAATAATGCCTGTTACTTTAAGGAATTAAACAATGCTTCAAATTTCATTGAAACACTGCAAGTGTTCATAGATTTCTCTCTTGCTAAAGAGTTACTGTATTACCAGATATAAATGCATTTCATGTATGAGCACATACAACACACGTACGTGCACTTCATTTGCAAATAACTCCTTCCTATGAGCTGCACAGAGCCTCTTATTAGGAACACTGCCCTGTGGATACATTCTCCAATTACATTAATAAATGTACATTGCATTAAAACTGATACCTATGCATGACTCAAGTCTTTGCCTGTCATCTGCCTACATACATATACATCCTTTGCTTTCTGGCTAATATTCCTGCTCTTCACGCCTAGGCTTCATGGTGGCCCCTCAGGAAGCCCATGCCTAATGCCATTCATTAATGAACAAAGACTCTTTTTATTCCAAAGCCCAGGGTCCAAAGCTCAGCTGTATACATGCAGAGTGAAGGAATCTGCTAGAGGCCAGGCTACCCCTCACAACAGCTCGTAGGTACCAAGTCTTCCCTAACACCAAAGCAAGACATTTTACAAACAATCCAGAGGCAGGATTATATTCCATATTTCATATAGCTTGCAAGTACAATCAGAATATCTGGTTGGTGTTCAGAATGCATATTTTTGTCTAGCAGCCATTACTTTGTTTAAACTTCTTGCAATCTCCTACTATCAGAGCATGCCAAAAAACTGCACAGAAAAATTATAAAGACTTCTAAAGCTGTCTTTCTAAATGAATAATTAGTTTTCTTATTATTGGGACAAATTTGCTGCTAAGCCTTGGGGAAAAAATTAAAAATTGCAATATGGTTTAAAGTAGCCCGAATTCATACAGCAGATAATTTCCAGGGTTAAGAATTTGTTTTCTTTTTCTCTAAGCTATTGCAATTGCATGATCTAGAAATCATACTACTTTGGCTATATATTGTTAATTGGGCTTATATTGCATTATTTTTTTTAAATATAAATCAAACTCCTATATTAAAATGAATTGAATGTTCCCCAACAGAAGTTCAAAAAGCAATATTTTAAAAAGTGCATTTCATTAAACTTCACTCCAATTATATCACCTTGAAAACTGAAGGAAGAAATCAGTAACTTATTCTTGTAAAGTCTTTTAAGAAAGAATAATAATAAAAAATTGCACAATGTCATTTATGCACAATAAAAAGGCTTAACGAACATGCAAGCGCAAAACAAAAATTCTTTTTGTTTAAATAATTTCAGCAAGGAATGAATACGTTCACTGAGAGTGAGACGGGCAGCACCTATGTCTCTGTGTGTTTGTGTATGTGTGTATATGTGTGTGTGTATGTGCGCACATGCATGCCAGCATTTATGTCTTTCATCTAAGCTCCACACCTCCTCAATTATATCTTTGTCACAGTTCTATGAAAGAAAAACTCTTTTTTAAGAATTTATTTTACCATAATAAAGTAATGTATTTTTAAAAAACCAATTGCTCCACTTTTATGAAATGATATGATCCAAAACATTTAAATTTTGACTGTAACTGTAAAATCTTTTGTGCCCTTTAATGAGTTGATATTAAATATTTAATACTGTTTAGGGCATATCCACTACCACCAAAAACAGTTATATTCCCAGCAGTCCCACTGTTTCAGGCAGAAGGCTTGATTGATCCTCCTAGCCTGAATTGAGTAGAATGAAAAGAAGCAGTTGGAAAATAGCTGCAATCATTTAATGCAGATGACCTCTGACAGGCTCACAGCTCTTCTATCTGAACAGAAAATTTGCATGGGGTCTCTGTGCAGAGGAACAATGTAACCTAAATGGTAGACAATCTTTATTCTAATGAAGTGGGTGTCAAGGTCAATGTAAAACTGCAATGATAAATGGTGCACCACTAGGCAAGAGAAGTTGTGTAGGCATTGTACTGCTTTCACGTTAATTGAAGGCTGAAAATGCATGAGTGAAAGCGTAAGACTCTTCTCACCGTGGTGTGTTAATGCAAAGAAAAAAAAAGTTGTTGTTTTTTTCCTTCAGGACTCTGACCATTGATATGAATCTTATTGCAACAAGGGCAGTAACATAAATACAACTGTTCAGCCAATAGTGGATGAGCGGGAAGGAGTTGTTATTAGGATGCTTTATTTCTAGACTAACAACTTCCACAATCAGAGTGCCAAAAGAATAACAAGTCTCCAGACACCTAATGTAATTCCCATGATCCTTTTGCTATTTAGAAGATCTGTCTTTAATTAGTTTCAAACAAGCAGCCCTTTAGACAACTCCTCATTAGATACCACTCCTCTTGAAATAACTGTATAACCACTATCCCCTTTGCAGTTGTGTTCCAATGTTATTATTTTTCTCTAGGTTCTAAATTTCCTTGTTAGTATACAGTTAATATCTCCAGGTGCCTTTTGTTCAGAATAAAAATTAGACCAGTAAAACTGGGTTTTGTTATGCAAAGGGTGGTATGTCTTAAGTAGGAACTAAACTACAATCAGTTATTGTGGCTTTGTCAAAATGGCAGCGCAACTATAATTACACACTTCATCAGTCAATCAAGCAATTTGTAGAAGGCAGTACATTTTGTCCTGTAAAACAAAAGAGGGTAAGATGCTTTTAAAAAATCCTTAACAGTTTAAGCCTGTTTAAAAGTATATTGCTGCTCACTAATATGCTCATTAAAAGCCAAGAACTCCAGCTTTATTTATTTAAACAAGAAATATATTATCAAATTATCAATATCTTTTCAGTACTTCCAAGGTTTATCACATAAGACATGGAACACTTAATTGAAAGTGATATGTTTTCTTCCATATACAATATACTATTTTGATAGTTTCATTTTATTCTCTTCCAACATTTTAGATCCATTTCTGTTTGACTTTGGAAATTGTTATGGGACAGAATACGCTTCAACTGCTTTGATGGGCAACTTAGCCAGGAGATTGACTGGGGAATTGTGTTACTGCTTCTGTTCACTCTTATGCTTTTTAAACAATCAATCATTAATTTAGAGAAGTAGAATAAGTAGCAGGAACTGAGACCACTCTCACATTGGAGTGCACAAGGGAGAAGGATGGCCAAGTCCATAGTCTCCAGTCAAGTACATTGAGGCAAAGAAACTAAACATGTCAAGAGAGCAAAGAATATGTTTAGGCTTACACACTAAACTAAAGTAAGCTAAAATAAACCTAGCTAAATTAAGCTATGCTAAAACCTAATAAACTTCATCTTATTCTGCTTGCGATTTCATGTATGAAACAACTAGGAAAGATTGTCCAATGAGTTTGGGTGTTTGTTGTTACCAATATGCTTATGATGCTCACCCAAGCTTTTCAGTATAAGTAATGTACTGGATGAAAATGAAGTCTGGATGAAAATGTACTGGATGAAAATGAAGTCTCATCCACAGAGAACTCGATTCTAGACTGTTTCCTTTGAAAAGGAAATCAGGAACAAGAATTTACTTCTGCTTCAAAATATCAACATATTTGTAGATAGAATAACAGAGTTGGAAGGGACCTTGTAGGTCTTCTAGTCCAACCCCCTGCTTAGGCAGGAAACCCTACAAGCACTTCAGACAAATGGTTATCTAATCTCTTCTTAAAAACTTCCAGTGTTGGAGCATTTACAACTTCTGGAGGCAAGTTGTTCCACTAATTAATTGTTCTAACTGTTAGGAAATTTCTGCTTAGTTCTAAGTTTCTTCTCTCCTTGATTAGTTTCCACCCATTGCTTCTTGTTCTATCCTCAGGTGCTTTGGAGAATAGCTTTACTCCCTCTTCTTTGTGGCAACCCCTGAGATATCGGAACACTGCTATCATGTCACCCCTAGTCCTTCTTTTCATAAGACTAGACATATCCCGTTCCAGCAACTGTTCTTTATATGTTTTATCCTCAAGTCCCCTAATCATCTTTGTTGCTCTTCTCTGCACTCTTTCTAGAGTCTCAACATCTTTTTTACATCATGGCGACCAAAACTGGATGCAGTATTTCAAGGGTGGCCTTACCAAGGCGTTATAAAGTGGTATTAACACTTCACATGATCTAGAGTCTATCCCTCTGTTTATGCAGCCTAGAACTATGTTGGCTTTATATTCTAACATTCAGCCCTTTATTGGGATGTTAGATGTTGATAATGGCCAGAGGTACATTTACATATCTAAGGCAAGTATGCCAAGGGCACCCATTTCTCAAGATGCCCAGTCCAATTCCTTGACCTATGTTTTAATTACTTCTTGTCTGAATTACTGTAATACACACTTCTCTCTGTCCTATCATTATCACAAATACATTTGGTGAGAACACGAGAGAAGGACTTCATGCTAGTTGTTCCCAGTCCTTAAAACTCCCTCCCAAAATTGTCCGGATTGAATCCCATCCTAACAAAGACATTTTCATCACAACAGGCTCTTAACGTTTATATTGACATTGCTTCCAAAATCAGAAGGAAAAAAAATTCAAATATCAAATTGATAAAAAAACCCTCAATATATAAAATACACTTTAAAAATTTAATATAAATATTTAAAAATAATACAAGTCAAGCAGGTGTGACCGAATTGCTTGAACATCCTTTAATTTGTTCCTAAATTGATTTATTGCTGAAGTAAGGTGATGAGTTTATTGTTTTAGTAGTATATTAATGAATTTTAATAACTTGCTTATTTTATCTTTATTATTACTTTTTTTTTACTGGAAAGATAGGAAATGCATTGAATAAAATATAAACCATGTTTGCTAAATTCAGATGTTTTAAAATATATACTTATGAACATATAACATTAAGCAGCCCATAGTGGAGTGAGACAGAGGTATATACTTTTTAAGCAAATGCAAGCATGTACACACACAATCCACAAACATACATAGAAGTAATTGTTTATTACAGTAACCCAAGTGGGCAGAAGAAAAAAATCTCAACTGCTATACACACAAACTGTTCGGTGGTGGGCTGCTGCTAGTTGTAACAACCAGTTCTGAAAATGTGAGCTTTGCCTTCCACGCATGCTTGTGGCATCAAAAACACGGTGATATAGGATGGAATAGCATCGGGGGAGTGGGGGGGGCACCTGCGGGTCAAACTACCGGTTTGCATGAACCGGTTCAAACCAGCAGCAGCCCACCTCTGAAACTGTTCATAAACTTCAATATTGCTCTGATTTCATTCAACAAGTTACCTTCACAAACTTTTAATAATATTTTTTCAAATACTTCTCATGGCAATCATTAAACCACATATCTACCAATAATGAGAATTTATGGGTTCCTATTAATATCTAGGAAGAGTCATAAAGACTAATTAATGAATTATTCATATTTGTGGATACAAGCAGTTGAATGAGGGCTGGAAGATAGTGGGTTGCTCAAGAATGTCACTTAGTGCATTTGAACGAAAGTTATCTCAGCTCATTTTGCATATCTGATTTTAAAATCTAACAGGACCTAACAGAAAACACATTCATTCATTTCTAAAATATTTGCCTCTGAGTAAATTCTAGTTGTACTGCCTAGTGCCTCATATTTAGCAATTTCTTCATGGAACAATGCTTTTGCATACCGAATAAATTTTCCTGATGCCACCATCAAGAGAATGCAGTTCGATATATTGAGAAAAAAATACTGTATAGGCAAATGTTACTGATGAAACTGTTAAAAAAACTGTACAGCTTCATCTGTGTGTGATTTGTCAGGTCTGAAGCTTTGACGTGCCCAGGGGGCAGACCCCAGCGGGGGGTAGGCTGCAGAGCTAAATAGCTGTGAAAGAAGTCTTAATGTAGGATGGAATTCAAACTAACCTTGACATGACCTCAGGAAAAATATGCAAAAAGTAAAATGAATGCACTCTGCAAGATACATCCTAATTTTGTGGCCAGGCTGGTTAGTTTCACAAACATAACCAAGGCTTTAAAAGCAAAATAAAATATGAGACAAGGAGGAAGCAGGAATTCAGGGAAAACTTAAGCAGGCATGATGTGATTCAATGAAGGCATGTGAACAATTTGGAAGCAATCCAAATAAAAACCAACACTGAACAATATTGTTGTCAGCCTGCCTATTCAGGGAAAAAAAATTTTTTAGGTTGAATATAAATGACACAAAGCCAAGATTACATCATTGCATTACAAAGTCTGATGTGACTTTTAGCTGAATAGGTCTCATGGATCTACTAGTTGATGGTAGTTATTCAGCAACTTGATTTTTAAAATGTTTTCTTTCCATTATATTTTTAACCAGATTTCTCGAACTACTGTTTTATTCTGGATACTGTCCGCTTGAAGCAAATGAAATTCCTATATTGTCTTTATTTCATTTTATATATCTTTGCTCATTTTTGAACAAAGCAAAAATAAATTTATCTGAACTAAAAACATTTTGGAACTTTGAAAATGGGTCATAAGTAGCTTTGGGGAGGTTGTTTGTAACTTTGAATGATTGCTAAGTGACTGTCATTAAACAAGGACTACCTTTATAAATTATTTATCTGCTAACATTATATATAGATACATCATATATGTGATATATGATATGTAATGTATTTGTGTCTATGTAAAGATAGACACAAAGATATCTTCGAGACCGCCTGCTGCTACCGACGGCCTCCAATCGACCTGTGCGTTCCCACAGAGAGGGCCTCCTCAGGGTGCCATCAGCCAAACAATGTAGCTGGTGACCCCCAGGGGGAGGCCCTTTTCTGTGGAGGCACCCACCCTCTGGAACCAACTGCCCCCAGAGATAAGGAGAATCCAAGACCTCGGTGCCTTCCGCCGTGCCCTTAAAACCTTCTTTTTTCAGCAAGCCGGGCTGGCTTAACTTTTTAAAATGTTTTAAATTGGTTTGTTATCGTTTTTAAATTACGGGGCCAAATTTATATATATTCTTTTAATACTATTTTAATTGTTTGTAATTTATGTTTTTATTCGGCTGTACACCACCCTGAGTCCTCAGGGAGAAGGGCGGTATATAAATTGGATATGAAAAAAATAAAAATAAAATAAAGGTAAAGGTGAAGGTAAAGGTTCTCGCACATATGTGCTGTCGTTCCCGACTCTAGGGGGGCAGTGCTCATCTCCGTTTCAAAGCCGAAGAGCCAGCGCTATCCGATGAAATCTCCGTGGTCATGTGGCTGGCATAACTAAATGCCAAAGGCACACGGAACGCTGTGTCTATGTACACATAGCCAAATACCAGTATTTGACTTCCTACACCACAATCATTACTGTACCTTCCCATTTTTTAATATCAAGCAAACTTGGGAAAGTACTTATGTGGAGGAAAGTAATGATTTAACTTTTATCCAGTATTGCAAGTTTGGAAATATATGGTAGAAAGAATATGCCTTTCTGCTCAGGTGAATTCTGCCAAGAAACAGTATCTGTAACTGTAGATGTATGAAGTCAAAGTTATTTTCTTTATGCATTTTCCGAAGTGTCATTTCAGCAAACATCTCAGGTAGCTGTGCTGGTCCATTACAATAAAAGAATCAAGTAATGATCGGTAGAGATAAATGCATTGTCAATGATTCAGTGGTTCTCTCATATTTTAAACTATTCCTTCATGAATCACAAATTATGCCTCCACTATTGGCACAAATTTAAAGCATCACATAGGTTTTCCAGTTTCTTATTTTTTATATATGTTAGTTTATAATATGGCCAGGTTGTCTGTTTATATTTCAAATCCGTTTTCTTCTCACCCTTACCAACAATCATACATTCATATAAATTGGACAGGAGGGGCACAATAGTGCAGAAAAAGTGCAAAAGCAATTTAAGTTCTCAGAGGATCGAATTGTTGGATTCCACAAATCTTTGTGTTTGTATTAATTTATTGGAAACATTACAAGGAAACAGTATTACCTCTATTTTTCAACCATTACACAGGCTAGTTTTGCATGTTTCAAGCACATATACAAAATTCCCTATACCTTATTCAAATTACCTGCATACATTTGCATGGCTTATGTAAATTTAAATTTTTCTTAACACAATTGCTGGGCAAGGGAGAAAGGAACATCTCTAACGGAGAAACCAATAAAATAAACATACAGCCATGCTAGCCCATGGATCTGGTTCAATTGATATATAAGTATTTAGACTTCCTTCAAGGCAAAATTATTTTATTTTCTTGACAGATCTTTGTGATACCATGTCTGCACAGAAAGCTATGGAATGACTTATTCCTGATACATTAGCAGCTCTATGAAATATAACAATATTAAAACACAGTTTTTCTTATAGTTATAATTGTGCCGGAGTATTGGTATGCAAAGGAATTCTCCAAACATTCAACCAAAACCTTCAATTAAAGGCCTTTAAATGCTAAATTCAAAATTTTGATATGGATTTTCCCAAAGGAATTACCCAAGATTAACTGAAAAAAGTGCAATGTCACTGCTGAAAAATGACTACAGTGTTACATGTAGATTACATTCTGACCCGTTGAATCAAATCCCAGGATACCTTGCAGCTATATTGGAAACCAAGGTTCTAACAGTGTCATTTAGAGCCCATTGCAGTGAAGCCTTCCATACTTGCAAAATTTCTCATATAGGTGGATGTGGCCAGTTACAAAATACACATTTATTCATAAGCCCAGCCAGACAGGCTGCTCCCTGAGTACCCCCTAGCCACCCAGTTTGTTAGTACATATTCCAATTTATTTTTTCTTTCTTTTGAAATGGACCCATTCTAAAATATACGACTGCAGCCCGTTTACATTTTCTAAGCATGCCATGAGATCTATATGGGACTCTAATTATTATTGTAAAATTATTGTTTGGAGAACTGTCTAATCCCACCTCTGGCTGGCCCTGCCCACCCCACCCCTCTCAGGAGTCCCCCCACAGCCTGTTTTGGCTTCTAGGTTGGTGCAAGAGGTCTTCCAGGCCCAAAACAGGGCACAGGGGGCATTGTGCAGCCCCTGTGCCCCATTTTGGCTTCCAGGGTGGTGCCTTCCAGGCACAAAACGGGGCACAGGGGCATCACATAGCCCCCCCAGCCCATTTTGGCTTTCAAATTTTTTTGCTGTATGAAGAATCAAATACTCAGTCATTATAATTATATATTCCTCATTTACAAAAATCATATCAAAATTTAGAATGAAATCCACTGGGAGCCATCTCATATAACACTGGCTCTGAGTCCCTCTAATCAAAAAGTGTTTATCGATAGAAGAGTATATTTGTAGTTTAGGGTTGAACTATGGGTTCCTTGGTGCTCTCTGAGCTTGATGGTTTTCTTGCAGATGTTTCATTATCAAACTAGGTAACATCATCAGTATTAGAAAGGAATGGAGTTTGCTCTTATTTTCATATACAAATGACTTACCCTGTCAGTGTTGATCAGTTGCTTCACAAAAAGTGTTTTGATTGGTGCTGGGCAGAGGTGGGATTCACTTACCTTCCCTAACGGTTTGCAAATGTGAGTTTGCACGTGCCACCTCTGTACATATGGATGGCCTTCTGCGAATGCGCAGTAGTCGCACATTACGTCTGGGCAGATGGGCAGAGCTTCCGCAGTTGCCGCTACTGGTTTGCGCGATCTGGAGAGAACTAGCTGAATTCCACCACTAGTACCAGGCTGTGGTGGGTTTCAAAAATTTTTACTACCAGTTCTGTGGGTGTGCCTTGGTGGACGTGGTAGGGGAAGGATACTGTAAAATCTCCATTCCCACCCCACTCCAGGAGAAGGATACTGTAAAATCTCCATTCCCACTCCACTCCAAAATCCCTATTTCCTCCCGATCAGCTGAGACTTGGGAGGCAGAGAATAGACGGGGATTTTTACTACCGGTTCTCCGAACTACCCAAAATTCCTACTACCGATTCTCCAGAACTGGTCAGGACCTGCTGAAATCCACCTCTGGGGCCAGGTCTCTACAGCCTTAGGCAGAGAAGGGCTATTCTGCACCCCTCCCTCAAATGTTCTTTAAAATATAGTTTCCCAGCATTCCTTTAGGAACCTCCAACATGCAAACTATGGTTACTCATCCTAAAATGAATCCTTTTTACCTGGAGTTTCAAAATTTGCTGTTTGCTGGGGAGGTGTGTAGCTAAAAGTCAGTCTATATTTAGTGTACATCTGACTTTGGAGATATTTCTTCATAACTAAATAAAAGTGTATTTTCTGTGCAGTTCACACCCCTTGCTTGCTGGATCTGGATGTCACAAAGCAAAGCCCACATTTTGTAATTAACCCCCACGCCCCGTTTTGGATGGCAGAGTGCTGCAGGAGGTTGAGTGGTGGTCCGCCTTAGCCACGCCCACCTGGCCACACCCACCCACCCAGTCATTAGGGCAGAGAGCCAGTTGTTCCCACCACTGTTGCTAGGTGTCTTATTTCCCCATTAAGTGAGCTGAGAAAATCAGCCTAAATCACATTATTTTAGACTGATATCCTCCACAATTGAAGAAATTACACTGAAATCTGCAAAACTGCACTGTACAAGATTACACAGTCAGATTTTTTCAGTCAGATTTATAGTATAAAGTATTAATGTGTCCAACATTTAAAAAAATGAAAGCAAGATAGAAATATTTCAAAGAAACTACAGTATTTTAATAGCTTACCCTGATAATACTGTGAGCCTATTAAATGTAATTTTTCAGGCCACAGTGATTGGCATTAGATACTGACATTTGAGGAATTGCTATTATATTGATTTTGTTCTTTGCATTTTATCTAATCAGCTGAACAAAGTGATACTGGCAGAAGTTAGGTGTCATTGGGTAAAGCAATTAAGTACTTAAGTAAAAAGCTAGCATATTTAAGCCATGTCATAATCTTTAAAAATCTTTTTCTGAATTCAATTTTCTACCATTGATTCAACAACAGATAACTTCCATGGATAGGAGATTGATGTAAATTTAGAAGGACCATAGAGCCTGAAGTTAACATTGCAAACTCTATAATGTGACACCCACAAAGAAATTCCACTAGGCAATAGACAGTTGTATTGTATAAGTACTATTGCATTATGAAAGTTTTAAAAAGCCAGACCAGAACTATACAATACACAATGCAGTGTGGGAGGCCACCTGGTGGTCAAATGAATAATTAATTTGAAAGACAAGCAAAATATTGTCAGCTTTGAAGCATCAAAAGTTTATATATTATAACTGAAACAAGCATTTAAGGAACAAATCCTTTTAATCAGCTGATCATCTTCCAAAACTATAGCAAGAAATCAGATTTTCTATACAAATTATACAATGTCCAAAATCATTCCCCACTTGTTAGATTTTCTTTGGTTGAACAGTGATTCACCAAGTAAGGGTATATTTTTAAGGATACTGAATCATTTCTTTTATGTAAAAGAATTTACAAAAATAGAGAAGGTATTAATTATATTAGTGATGCTGACCTACTTCTGGAAACAACTCTGGGAAAGCTAGTCTGATATTAATAGTGATAGACGAGGGAATCCAACTCCATTTTCCTTACTTCTGCATAACAAGCTTCAATTGCAAAAATTCTCATTTCTGAAAAGAATTTAAAGTAGTTTTTCATTATAGTTGGCATCTCTAATCATCATCATCAAAATCTAGAAAAGTCTTTAGGAAGAAAACGATTTAATAAAAGAACTCCTTTATTGGGTATTATTTCACTAAACTAAGATATGTGAGGATTTGTTTGTTATTTCTAACTTGCAGTCCAAGTTTGTGATAAAGAAATAAAAGTTTTTACCCAAGTATTTATTGCCTGGGAATTCTACAAATGATAGTATCAACAGATGTCAAGGCATCGGGTCAAAAGGGGGCCGTTTAAAATATAATTTTATTCTTATTGTTGCATTTCTGTATTTTCTTTTGAATCTGATACTGTTTTAAGTAGTCACTAAATACTCTCTTTTCAGTTTTAAGTACAAAAGGATATACCTATATATACTAAAACTGTCATGTCTCTTTGTTTGTTACCTTCAATTCAGTGAAAATAGAAGGTATAGGGCAACAATGATTGAATCAAGACAAATCAAATGGCTGTCTTACAGTATATTGGGACCATGGTAATGAAATTTAGGAAAGTTATGGCTGCTTCCAAGAAATCAGGAAGTTGCATGGTTCAAGAGTAGATGAGAGGGCCGTTTCCCTCTTTCCTACTTCTATCTGGCCTCTGTCCCCAATCAGCTGGTGACTAGGCATGGCAAGTGGGTAGTGATTGCCTGCTTTGGAACCAAGGCTGAATTTTAACATTTCTTAATGGCAGTGGGCAGCGAAAGAAGGATGAGGGAGCAATTGGATGCCTGCTTGCGAGGTAGGGCTAGCTGGAGCATGCCAACAGTCGACAGGCTTCTTCCTTCCTGGGGGCACTTGGGAACATATCAGGATGCGGAGCGTGGGTGCAGTTTTTTTCACATTTCACTGCTCTGTTTGTTTGCCCTTCCCAAGTAAAGTGGTAGGCAGTTCTGCAGTTCAGTCAAGGAGGAAGAAGAATGATTTTAAATGTTTCTTGCTAGCTTCCCAAAAGCAACATCAATGGAGAAGTCAGGAAGTTGGAAGTCACTGCCACTGATTTTTTGCCTGCCAGTAATCATTTTGTTTCTCTGTTTAGGGAAGGAAATATTTCTGAAAGAATGACCCAAAAGTTCACAGGTTGTTTAGTAGTCACATAAAATGCTTAATATGCAACCAGCTTACTTTACCCTAGTAAGCACACCATGGTTCATTTTGTATTAGGATAGGTGCATGTGGGGAGGGAGGAATATAACCTCATAACAAATCAATTTCTTTCTAAAAGTTCCAGCATCCTTCTATCCATTCACTCAAGACTAGATGCATAGATTAGCTGCATGTACATGAACTTCAATTTGTGATTGGCATTGACTTGATGTTCTTTGCATATGTGTTGTTCACATGCCAGGATGGCTGACAATAGCACTTAGCATATTTCATGCAATTGATATCTGAAATATCAAACATGTCATGATTTTCAGATGGCAAACTTTGCTTAATGAACTTATCATGGAGCAAGGCTGACTGAGTTCTATGGGACTTTATTGCTGAATAGACATTTATAGGTTGTATCTTGAACAACGGATTTAGATTATCTCCATGGAGATCTCACTTTCACAAACAAACACTGATTCAATGAAATATCACATAAACAAACACTTATTCAATGAAATATCATTTTGCTGAAAATGACACACTGTCAAGAAGGTCAAACAAATCCATCCCATTACACAAAAAAAGGTAGTTTGGAGGTTTTCAGCAAGAAGAGCTGAAATCAGTTAGTCTTTTTTCTTCTCATTGAATAATAAAGCTTATTTTTACTTAACAATCTGAGAGAAAAAAACATGTCTTTGTTTTCTTGTATTCAAACACAAATATAGTATGAAACACAATGAAACCATTGGGACTAGGAATTTTTTTTCAAAGTTGATCTTTATCTAAACTATTTACCCTCGTCTTGCTATGTTATTATTATTATAGCAACTTGTAAAATTTAAGAACATTTCAATCAAGCCTTTCTACACTTTCTAGAAGCAAATAAAATTGAAAAAAGGAGCATTAGCAAACCAGATGATTTCAGAAATAGGGTATGTCCTCCATCTGATACTCAATGGCATAACTTCTGAACATGTCACTAATAGCTACTGATAGATGTGTCTACTATAAATTAGACTAATCACCTTTTAGAGTTATCTAATGTAATTGTGACTGCCAATTCTTGTAATACAATTTAATCTTTATATTGTAAAGATTAAAAAATACAACAGTGGAATGTGGAACGTGGAAGATAGAATCCAGTAAGCAAGTCATGAACGATTCATGAAGAATTTGGGTAACCAAAAAGTAACCACCTTGGCCCTCTTTAATTCTTTCCTCTCTATTTCTGTTTTATTTTCTACATATACTGTATGTTACCATGTAGTCAGGACCATGCTTCTTGATTAGAAGATATTCACACAAGGATTAATCAAGGAAAAGGAGCATCATACATTATCACTGGTAAAACAGAGGAGAAAGGAGGAGAGAAGAATAAATTAGGCCATTCTAGGGCTTTTCTTCCCACATCTTCCTAATCACCTCTCCTCACTCACTGCCTTCCAATCATCTAACATTCATGCACAGAATCTTTCCTTTTGCATTGTAGACAAACGCAAAGCTTGATACACATTCTAAGTAGAGGTGCACAGGCTACATCCGTGCTGACAATGGATAGGAGGTCATGCATTGCCATTCTCGACAATTATCATAATCGTCTTGAATTACATTTGTCTGTATTTGGATTCATATTCTGCCTTTCTTCTTGGATCTCAATGTAGCATACATACCAGTACTTTAACCAATTTTTCTCCACAACAATCTTCTGAGGTAGATTGAGTTGAGAATTAGTGATGGACCACAAAGTCTCTTTGTTCCTATATAATCCTGCTCAGGATAAATATGTGTAACAAAAGTAAAGTGTGTATACCAGTGGTGAAATCCAATTTTTTTTACTACCAGTTCTGTGGGCGTGGCTTGGTGGGCGTGGTGTATCTTAGTGGGCGTGGCTTGGTGGGGTGGCAGGGCAAAGATACTGCAAAATCTCCATTCCCACCCCGCTCCAGGGGAAGGATACTGCAAAATCCCCATTCCCTCCCCACTCTGGGGCCAGCCAGAGGTGGTATTTGCCGATTCTCCGAACTGCTCAAAATTTCCGCTACCGGTTCTCCAAACTGCTCAAAATTTCCACTACGTTCTCCAGAACCTGTCAGAACCTGCTGGATTTCACCCCTGGTATATACTGAAAAAGTAAACATGAGAGTAACAGAATTCTCTCTGATATTTCAAATACCCTTTTTTCACTTTTATGAAAAACAATCACGATCTGTATTTAGGTCTTTATCAGAGGAAGTGGCTGTTTAATGTGCAACACAACCTCTGGTACAGTGTTACAGGTTGAAGTCATATTTTATAAAAAGCTAAAGGCTGCAATTTTTGCCATTTAGGTTAAAAGTTTATTAGCAAACCATAATCAGTATCCTGATTGCAATTAAACAAGGCTCCCAAATGGGTCAACATGCTTAAGTGCGATCTGCAATCATTTAGATTTTAACATGATGGTTATTACTTATTACCAGGATGCACAATGAGATATTGATTACTTTTAACCTTTAGATCTAAGGATTCAGGAAAGGTCAAGGCAGTAGAGCAGCCTACCTTTCCCGTCTAGTAAACTTATGGCCTTTAACAGAATTCTAATGATTCTACTTGGCAAGGCAGATCTGAAATTAGTTTATTCTCTTGGCAGACAGCTACCATGATCTATTTTGAAAAGTCTGCATGGATAGCATATTTTATACTTTTCTGCTGGCTCTTGGACTTGTTGAGAATATGCAGGGGCTGTCTGATTAACTTCAGCTTCTGTTAATGTTAACTTTAGAAACCACCCTCAACCAGTGGGATAGAGGGGAGTAACCATGCCAGTAAATAAGAAGAAATGTTGCCAATCTTCTTGTTTGTGGGGAAAATATTTTTGCAGATTAAAAAGGGTACGGCTTACACATAGAGTGATACACACAGAGATGATAAACAGTTGGGATGAATAAATGTATACAAAATTCCCTCAGCCTTCCTGGATCTGTTAAAATACTGTCTACCCATTTGTAAATTGGTAAAATTAAAACTACACTCACTGCTGGCTTCACTAAGCATGTAAGCTTTTTTGTCCTCCTAATTAGAATAAAATCATCTCTTTGGACAAAGCTTTTATTCAAGATGAAATGATACAGGGAGGGCATTTGTTGAGCTACCAGCTTTCTTTCACTTTGCTAACATTTGGAATGGCTTCGTGCATTTATACCCACAAACAGAACAGAACTCAGACTTCAGTTCCAGAAGAATTATGGGCAGGAGAAAACATATAACTGTTGTGTTACATTAATTTGCAGAACACTTGGCATTATCACTGCCAAGTAGTCAAATTGTTCCAGGTTGTTCCGGAAGGTTGTTATTAATAGCATGTTTTCTGAGGAAAGTTCTGTCTACTTTTGGAACTGCATTTCTGTTGCCAAGGAAACTCCTTAAGCACAGCATTCTCCGGGCACACTGCTGCTTTTGTTTGCCCGTATCCTATTCATATCATCTAAGTAAGCACTTTACGCATACTTCAGGCTGCAGTTTCAAACACTGAAGTATTATAGCTTCTGTTCACTGTTCTCTTCAAATATATTTCACCTCCTCCACGTTCAGTTTCCCAAATTATTTTAAGTTTATTTCCAACTATAAAACAGAGAACTCGTCCATTCCCCCGCACTTCACTACCACAACACATTTTTCCATGCATTTGAATTATAGCTTCATGAGTTATAACATTACTCTTTAAGTGTTAATTATCTTTTCACTCTGAAATTAATGTAGTCATTTCCTACTGATTTCAGCCTACACTGTTATTGGAGCACAGAGCAAAACATGTCATTGAATTCTAAGCCAGAATTGTTGTTGTGATTAATCCTGGTCACATGGACCATCTCTGCCAAAAGGAGATCACTGAAGAAAGGTGACAAAGACAGTGATTTCCTGTCAGCAAAGACTACGACAGGGGCTGTCTAGAAGTGATGCAAATGAGGGAAACATTCACCATGGTTTGTTTGATCCACTTCAGGACACAGCATCGCACAGAGCTGGGAAAGAGGCACATGGAGCAGCAGCACACCCAGAGGAGAAAATGAGCTGTACCTTCAGAAGCATAGAAATGTATTCTCATACATTTTACTAGTGAAAAGAAGAGACATAATTTGCCCACAAATGATTGCCGCCTTAAGCATGTGATGCATCACTACAGGCTCATTCCTGTAGAAGTAATAGATTTAATTCAGCAATAATCTATCCTGGACTACTTAGCAACGTATGTGATTGTACTACAAGTTAAAATATGATAGGAACAAGGTTCTCAGAAGTGTTTATTTTTGGTTGTTGTTGGTGAATCCAATCTACTCATCAACCTTCTGGTGCATTCAGACCAGCATATTTAATGGACAAATAATAAAGTAATACACTAAAACATTGTCCCATCTATTCAGGAAATACGTCTGTTGGGACCAAGAAGAAGGACCTTCTCTGTAGTGGCTCCCTCCCTGTGGAACATCTTTTCCCCAGAGATAACATTGGCCTACACCTTGTTACTTTTCCAAAAAGCCCAGAAGACATGGTTCTGTCTGGGGACCCAGTTGATATGGAGCCCTTCAAGTGGTTTGTTGAATTATGTCTGTCACCACCACAGAGGGGAAGAGGTGGAATTGTGTGTGTGTGTTTGTGTGTGTAAATTATTATACAACCCCCAGAGTCATCATGTGTGAGTTGGGTACCCATATAAATTTGTTTAATAAATTAATTAATATAATTATAATTAATACAATTTGCTTTTACCAGGGAGGAAACTTCTTAGAATACAGTGCAATTATGTATCTGCCATCAATAAAAGAAGTTAGGTAACAAACAAGGATAAAATTACATTCTTTATTTTCATTTCCATATACTGTACCTCATTAAATCGCAAAGTGATTTAAATGAATTATGAACAATAAAATTTGAGCATTAACACAGAGACATAAAATAATAGATTTGGAAAGGACCATTTAAGCAGATATCCAAGTTAAAGCACCCCTATCAAAAACAGTAACTGTCTAGTCTCTATCTGAACATCTAGTGAAAGAGAGACCATCTCCTTGGTTTCACTGAATGAGAACAATATTTTTTATAACATTTCATCTCAATTTTCTATGATCGAAATCAAAATAAATTGATTAGTTCCCATGCTTTGGAAATTATACTCTATTTATACAGTCTAAAATTGCATTTACATTTTTGTACCTACATCAAATTGCTGGCTCATATTCAGTTTCTATTCTAATATCTTTTTTATAGTCACCATGACCAAGCCAGCTATTCTATATTTAGCCATTTGATTTTTATTTTATTGAAGAATTTCACTTGTCTCAGTTATAGTTCATTTGGTTACTTTCAGCTCATTTCTCCAGCTTACCTGGATCAAGATTATTTCTGTCCTTTAGAACATCAGCTCTCTCACCCAATTTTGTGTCACTTGCAAATTTTATAAGTATTCTCTCCATTTCCTCATTCAAGTCATTAAAGAAATATTGAAGTGTAGAAAACCCAGAATTAAACCTTATTTAATCTAGTTTGGTAAAGCCATTGATGAAAACACTTCTAGCCAGCTAAGTATCTGCTTAAATATAATATCATTCATTTAACTATCCTGCTAATGAGCATGCATAGAATATAAAATCAAGATATATTATGTCTATAACATCCCTATAATCTATTAAAGAAGTTATATGATCAAAAACACGATAAAATGAGCATACCAAGATTTGTTCTTTACAAATGCATGCTTATTTCTGTTGATTACTGCATAGTTTCAAATTGCTTATGAATCAATCTCTTTATGATTTCCTTTGGGTAAGTGTAAGCTTTATTTATTGTCAATAATCATACTGGAAAAAGGAACTATATAGAATGTAAAAACAATAAAAAGGAAGTTCCATCAGGAACTAATAAGGTTTATAATCTCACCCATGAGCCAAAAAAATAAACATATCATTATGTTAATATTTAATAATTACAGAGCATTAATCATTAGGCTTTTAATGACAATTACACAAACCAAAAAGAATGTATTTTCCCCATATCATAACAATTACTGGTATGAATACTTAATGGCAAGTAGATTACTAGGTTATTAATAGTTACTAGTTAGTATTTGGATTATTATTCCTTCCATAGTATCCACAAACTAAAGGAGATTGTGATCCAGTCACTGTGAAGATTGACACTGAGGCCATATTATTTCAATTATCCATTGACCCTTCTAATAAAACCAGCTATGGGATTAAAGTTCATACTATGACAGACCAAATTCAATGCCCTTCCCTCTGAGATGATTGGTAATTATTCAAGTAAGTAAAAAAAAAAGCCCTCCTACCTAGATATTAATTTTACACAGAATGTTAGGTGACAAAGCCTCATAATGGCTTTCCTAGAAGCAATTGATTCCTGATTCCAGTTGTAGCAAGGAAACAAAGGCATATTCTGGGGGACTCAGAAATTAGACTTTAACAAATTACATTGGACCAGTTCCGTGGGTCTTAGGTTTTTGTAGGAACAGATATGAGAACTAAAAAGCAAAAAAATAATAAAAAAAACCTTTAGTTTAAAAGATGTCTAGGACAGTGGACAGTTAGTCTCCCGATCTTTGATACCTGTGAAATGTAGAACAGCATTAATAAACCTATGGCTCTGATTGTTTTGTTTCCTCCAGACAACAGCAGATTGAAAAATAATTGATTTGTAGTGATGTTATTTATTATTCACCGTTATTTAATTCTCCAGTAACAAAAAGCAAGCCTTTTGGTGAAGAATACTATATTTGACTTAGAGAAGTTATTAATGAGTCTATCCTTTCCACAATATGATGCAGGAATTCAAGGTTTTACCTCAGACATATTTACACTTACATGGAGAAACTGCAGGTTCATCAATGAAATGAAATGAAAGATAGGATCAAAAATACTCTTTTCCAAAGTCCAGATTAACATAGAAATTTGAAAAAATAATTATTGTAATGTGAATTTTTAATTTTGTCAGGCTCCTGGCATCACCATATGAGAGTCACTGCGTGTGACTTACCACATGTGAGGCCATGTAAATTTGTTTAAAAATAATAAACAAATAAATACATAAATAAAATGATACTCAATACATTATTTTAAACTATTATTAATTTTAAATAAATTAGGCAACAAATTGTACAAATGATTTTTTTTAACATGGTAAACTAACAAGACTTCTCTTAGCAGTAACTACCACTGGAAGCAGGCTCAAGTAGACATTCCAGGATGCTTATCGGACTTTTTATGTAAAAAGTAATGAAGCTGTTATTAAAGCATTTCAGTAACTGCAACATTTCAGCCCCTATTTATAGTGAAATTAAGACTGAAATTGTCAATGGAGATTTTCCGTCAATGGTTGTTTCAAAGGTGCCTTTTTCCAAAGGCAACTGGACTTCCTTTGTTTTGCTTGAAGAGGTTTCGCTTCTCATCCAAGAAGTTTCTTGGATGAGAACCAAAACATCTTCAAGCAAAACAAAGAAAATTCAGTTGCCTTTGGAAAAAAGCAACTTTGGGATAAGGTTGAACTTCTTGTGCTGTTTTTTCTACCTGCATGATGCAACCAGATTGAAACTTTTGGAGATAGTGGTGGTAGGGGTGGTTTATTCCTAGGTTTTATGATTGCACTATTTCAGTCTCAGTATGAACTAATCCAGTCTCAGGCTGCCTGTTTCAGATCCTGACAAAAGAAGCTCTCACACTTAGCCATTGATTTCAACATGAAATACAAAGAATAAAACCAATAAATTGCCATTCTAACATTTAAAATAGAGTGTATTTTAACATTATTAACATTACCATAAAACAAGAGACTGAGAGTCAGCTTGGTGTAGCGATTAAAGAAATCAGGTTAGAAACAAGGAGACTGTGATTTCTAGTCCTGCCTTGGGCATGAAGCCAAATGCATGACCTTGGGCAAGTCACTTTCTCTCAGCTCTAGGAAGAAGGTAATGGCAAACCACATCCGCCAAGAAAACTGCAGGGACTGGTCCAGTCAGTGTCTGAGAATCGGACATGATTGAACAAAAGACAGAAAGACTGGGGAGTGGGGAGGTGGGGGTGGGAGACACTATAACAATTACAATCATAGGGGAAAAAAAGATTTTAGTAGATGTAACAGTTCCACTGATTTAAATGCCAGAACATATTTCTCATTAGCTGTGTTGATTACAAGCAACCAGAGAACGGTTCCTGTTGAGGATCATAATTGATGGACACATTTGGGAATAGGTGGTCCTGCTGATATATGGTTCCAACTCTACATACATTTAATGTAAACCTGTTTGTCCAATGTTAATTACTCTCCCCTCCAGCTACTATTTACCTCACCCAGGGGAAAAGGCAGGTAGCTGTTTTTTAATCTAACTTTCTTTAGGAAGCTTTCACTTTTTTCCACAAATTTTAATGCCATTTAGCCAAGGGAACAACCTATCTTTTATAGGACAGCTTTGTGTTTAAGCTCTCCTGTTATTAAATCAACATATTCTTTATAAATCATTATGCCAGTAGCAGCATTTTTCAAACCCACCATGCACACCTCCTTACTGAAGGTTTAATCAGGGCAGATTTTATATAATATGTATTTCAAGCACCTCAAATGTTTTCATAATCAAAACTTCAAATGTCAGAGGAGATGCCAACATTTTTTATATTGGTAAAGAAATGTTTGGTTAATTTTATTCCCTACATGCTAACAATTTTAACAATCATATCTTACTGAATTTAATGGGGTTTTAATCTAACACACAATTAATCTTCTGGGGAAAATGTAAGGAATTATCATTAACTTTATCTAGTACACTCATTTCTAATCTCCACAGCTCCAATAAACCCTTATTTGCTTAAATTTTGAACTCTCCAGGCAGAAATCTTGCATCAATACAGAGGTTTTCTATTAAAGAATTAATAAGAGGAGTTTCCACGTTTGGGCCAGATCCTATAATACTTTTTGAGGATAATTGCCACTGAAACTTTATAAAATGTTTGTGTGATCAGGTCCATATTTTTGATATACAAACAAAATCTAGTTGACATTTAGCTGTGCAATATGTTGGTTTATTAGAATAAACAAGGCATATATCAAAATATTTAATTTTGATTGTGTGTTTTAAAAACAAAAGAATGATTAAAAACAGGTGTTAGTTGAAGATTGAAAGACAAGCTCATGGAGAGGTCAAACACAAACTCATACAGAGCTGTGTATGCATTATCATGAAATGGATATTAATATCAGTCTTTACCACACCAGCAAATCAAAAGTTGATACATAATTATCCAAACTCTTGTTGCATTGCTTGACCAATATTGCTACCATTTTCATCTTACCCTACTCTCAGTCAAAATAACCAAATGCTATTCTGTAGCTTTGTGTCTGAAACAGTGGTTGACTGACTCAGGCACTCACTGTTGTAATACATACCCACAGGGGTGGGTTCTAATTTTTTTTACTGCTGGTTCTGTGGGCGTGGCTTATTTTGTGGACATGGCTTGATGGTCATGTGACAATTCTTTAGGATTTAGCCGAGGTACTGGTCTACCAGGCTTTAACTGCTTGCAGAGCTGTACTGGTCTACCCATTTGTTCTTGGAGCGTCCTGGTCTACCCATTTGTTCTTGGAGCATCCTGGTCTACTCATTTGTTTTTGGAGGCACCGGTATACCACCACACTGCCTTTTAACACTGATCAGCTGTAGGGCGGCCCTTTGAAGCCCCACGGCAAGAGTTTAAAAGTTTTTTTCCTTCTAGCCATCATCTGGGATTCAGGAGGCAGCGAATAAATTGGGGGTGGGGCCAAATAAAAGGTAAGAATAACGTGGGTGGGGGGGCCCAGCTCCCGAACAAAGAGAACCTGTTCGGTGACGTCATATCATCACCGCTACCTGCTCGGCCGAACCGGGCCGAACTGGGAGGAACCCACCACTGATACCCCAGCCTGAGAAGGCATGAAAAGGGCTATGAAAATATCAATAGACCCTACACATCCTGGTCATAAACTGTTCCAGCTTCCTCCCTCAAAATGACAGTACAGGGCATTGCATGCCAAAACAACTAGAACAAAAAACTAGACAGTTTTTTCCCCCATGCCATCACTCTGCTAAACAACTAATTCCCGCAACATTCTCTTATGACCTGGGTTGTCAAACTATCTAATAGGGTTGTATTATTATTATCCTTCTCATCTTTCCTATTACCTATTTTCTAGCTTCTTATGCCTATAATGTAGTTGTATCTTTTAATTTATATTGATTGTTTTTATTTAGTATCCTATGACTATCACTGAGTGTTGTATCTTATGATTTATGATAATTGTATTTTATTATTATGATCATGATTTATCACTTGTTGCTTGTATGTATACTGAGAGCTTATGCACCGGAGACAAATTCCTTGTGAGTCCAATCGCACTTGGCCAATAAAGAATTTGAATTTGAATTAATTCTAATTCTAACTAGAAACATTATTGGCTAGGCAACCTAGTAAGCAGGAAATGTCAAATGTTTACTTTTCAACATTCAATTCTTTGGCATGCTGGAAACCAGTAGATTATAACAAGAAACCCAACTGTGTATTGTCCATGTGATGAAGATCATTTTTATATCAGTCTACAATCTAATGCCATCTGATTGAAGGTTTCAAATAATTACAGACTTGTTTTTTAAAAAAACGATATTGTATTCTAATGCTCTCCAGAGGCAACAGAAGGACAATTCTTTGGACATGAAAACAATTAAAGATTAAGCCAAGGGGCAACAAAATATGACTGAGTTCTATGCCTTTTTTTTTAAAGACATGCTCTCTTTATCAGCATAAAACAAGAGGGCAGAGAAGTTGATATGAATCAGTATGAGATCTTTAAAAAAACCCATCATGGCGAACATACGCTGAACTGTGAATTTACAGAGCATTTTTTCATACTCAGTCTGGCTATTTCTATATTGTTATTACACTTTTAATGCATACTCTTGTCTTGCAATGTACTTGTTTTATTACAGATCTTTCTCATTTATAGACTCCATAGAGGCAAAGATTACTGCTGGCAGTAGTGATAACACAGCATGTAACCTGGCAGAGATGCTTTGCTGAGCTGGCTCAGAGGTGCAATTACTTATCAGTTCAATATCTGGAAGGAAAATTCTGTGGATTTAAGAAACTCATCGCAGGAAAAGAGAAAGTGCAACGAACTGGTTGGTGTAGGGGAGTATCATGAATTAAAAGACTGTTCATCAGATAGTGCTTGTCCACAGAAATATTCATGGTGTAGTTCTGTAAGAAGATGACCAAGGCAAACAACTCAAATATTCAGTCCATACTGACCAACACTGAAAAGTGAGAGGACTAGTATGTAAATTCTGTACCAAAAAGATGCACATTTTCTACTTCAAGGCTCAATTTCTGTTCTCAAGTGAGCCCTCACGTGGTGACAGATAGCATTAATCACTTCTCCAGCAAGGCTTGAAATGAATAATCTTCCATTTGCAATAAATGCCAGCTATCAATACATGGGTATGTTTTAACAAGAGGCATTAATCATTTGAAATTGACTGCAGTTAGTTCTTGTCATGCTCATCTTCATCAACAACAACATCTTGAAATACCTACACATAATTTTATTATTTAATGTATAAAATGATGTTAAAAGGTTTCATCAAGAACACATCACAAGTTCTGGGAATTGAATTAAATTTTGTAAACATCTTAAAATCTTCATATTTTATAATGTGATTTATAACAAATTTTGAATTTTATTATTAGTGTTAAAGTGTTGCTGGATGTTGCCAATCCTGAAGCCTGAGGCAAGACTTTAAGTTTCAACCTAATTTAGCTTGGTTCATACATTACAGTCATCCCCTTTGTTCATTCATAAGAGAGAACTAGAGTGAGAATGAACTCCAAATTTATTTTCTAAATCTGATCACATTCAGAATGTATCTATTCTTACATTGGAAAATTCTCACATATTACTTTGTATCTAGTTAATCACCTGGTTGCTATAGGATTCCATGCAGGCAACTGGATAGAATCATATAGGAATTGATGCTAGCTCTTTTCTCTTCAACCAGCAATGAACACAAGTGAAGCTTAAACTCTGCAGGCAAATATAATACAATTTACTACCTGGTAAGTGTGCACAAGATTAGCCAATATAACTAACTTTCCTACTCAGATACCAGACATGGAAGATCAATAAAATATTCTTGCATCAAATATTATCTCTCTGTATAATACATGTTGCTTTATATTATACTGTAGTTAATTTTATATTAGAGGTAATCTTTTTTCTAGTTCAGGGCATGCGTTCAAAACTCATACATGAGGCCAGAATAAAAAATAAATTTATTTTCACATGCTACCATCTAATGTTTAAAATAATCTAAAGCATCATAGATCCCTATATGGAAAGGAAGATGCCACATGTTCAGGCTGGCATTAAAATAGTTTTTAAAAAATAGTTTTTAACTTCTATATGTATTTGTATTTATTATGGCTGTTCACCGCCCTGAGTCTTTCGGGAGTAGGGCGGTATACAAATATGAAAAATAAATAAATAATAAATAAAAAAGCAAAGGAACAAGAGACATCATTACTTATGTACACTGGATAATTGAGAAATCCAAAGAATACCTTCCAAAATTCAATATGTGCTTCACTGATCATAGAAAAGCCTTTGACTGTGTTGCCAGTCTGGGCAATGTGTTTTTGAAAATGGAAATCCCAGACCATCTTAAACCTATATATCAGTGATGGTTAACCTTTTTGGTGCCGAGTGCCCAAAGCGCGTGCCTGCTCGTGAGAATGCGCGTGTGCGTGCCGGAACCCCCAAAATGCAATGTGAGTGCCCCCTGTGCATGTGCCCCACTCCCCCTCCCACCAATTTTTGGCTTCCAGGTTGGTGCAGGAGGCTTTCCAGGCCCAAAACCGGGAGCAGGGGCCTCATGCGGTACCCCCGTGTCCCATTTTGGCTTCCAGGTTGCTGCAGGAGGCTTTCCAGGCACAAAATGGAGTGGGGGGCCCTCATGCTGTGCCTCTGTGCCCCATTTTGGCTTCCAGGTAGGTGTAGGAGCCCTTCCAGGCACAAAATGCACACACACACCCTTCCCCAAAATGCAATGCGAGCATCCCCACACATGCACCCCGTCCCTTGCGCATCCGCAGCAGAAACTCGAAAACCAGCTGGCTGGTGGGAGGAGCGCACGCATGCATGGTGGAGCTGGGCTGGGACTACGGCTGGTGTGCCCGCAGAGAGGTCTCTGCATGTCATGCATGCCTTAGGTTCACCATCACAGCTAAATGTAGATGAGGTATCCATAATCCAGACAGAGCATGATGAAATGGACAGCTTCTGGCTCTGCAAAAGAGTGAGGTAAGGCTCTATTCCCTTCCCTTATTATTTAACCTATATGCTGAATTTATATTTATATTCTGATTTGGAAACTGAGCAAGATTTTAAAACTGAAGGGAAGAAACAGGAATAACCTGTTCTATACTGAGGGCATCCCGTTGATAACTGAGAATGCAAACAATCTACAGGGCTGAGTAATCAAAGAGTACAGTGAAAAAATAGGAATAGGATTAAACATAAAGAAGACCAAGCTAATGACTACAAAAATAACCAGGCTCAAATTATCATACTTTGAACACTTTATGAGAAGACCTACTGTACCTCTCTTAAGAGGCTTGGAAGGTGGAAGAAAAGAGAAAGGATGTCCAACAGCAAGGTGAATGGACAAACCTTAAATGGTGACAGGTGCACTGTTGGAAGGTCTTGAAGAACCAAGGTAGAAGCCAGTGGTGGGTTGCTACTGGTTCGGTCCGGAATTTGTGAACTGGTAGTAACGGCGGTGGGAGGCTCCGCCACGCGCACATGCTCCCATTGTGAATCGGTAGTGAAAGTAAGTGGAACCCACCCCTACTAGAAACAGATCATCTTGGAGAAAATCTATCTATGCAATCAGTAAAAAAAATAATACTGACTTATTGGTTGATCATCATCATTAATATATTTACTTTATATTAAATCATTTGCTATTTATCCCATTAAAAATATTGGGAGATTTTTCAAAGGTGCTTGGAAGCCATAACCACTATGTTTAGTAGCCAAACACTATAGTCTTGGTTTTATATTTTATTTTGATTTGGCTTCAATTATATGCTTTATTTTAGTTTTTATGATGTCTTTAATGTTAAGATAGTAATCAAATCACCATAGCTTAATTCTTTGAAAGAAAAATGTCCAAGTTCTCTATTAGGACTATGCAACAATCCAACTTCAAAAGGAAAAATAATGATTTAGAGCATTTGGAGTGCACAAATAGCACCTGCTGGCCCTTCCTTAAAGCAAATACATCTTGTTTAAAGAGTTGCTAACAGGTGGTATATAAGTACCCTGCATGCTCTAAATTACCTTTTTGTCTACTAATCATGATTGCTGTGTAGTCCTACTGTTTATAGTAGTTTGCAGTGCAAATTCAAACTTATTCCTGAAGTAAAGGCTGTTATGACTAAAACTGCATGCAGCATTTCTCTGCTATCACTGAATATTCATATCAGCTTTCTTCCAGATGTAACATCATATTCCCAAATCAAATCTTACATTGCTATTTTTAACCCAAAATAATCTAATCACTCAATATCTGATTATTTTAAGTGTTTGCTGGTATTTGAATATTCTTTAAGTATCTCTGGCATATTTTCTATGAATCTGAGATAGTTTTCATTTCATGTACATTTTATGTCTCCATTTTACAGTCAAAGAATACCCTTTTTAAATTTTCTAGTGTTCTTTACAGATATAGTACAGTATTTGTTTAAAAAAACAAGAGACTTTAGCTTTATTATATTTGAGCAATTTATTTTTATCATTTATCATATACACACCCTAAGTACTTAAATGTCAATATTATAGAGACACAAGAATATTAAGTAACTATCCCAAAAGAATGTGTGGATCAAAAGGGACTGAATAGGAACCTGGCCTGTTCTAACACAAGTAATAGCAATAGCAATAGCACTTAGACTTATATATCACTTCGCAGTGCTTTGCAGCTCTAAGTGGTTTACAGAGTCAGCATATTGCCGCCAACAACCTGGGTCCTCATTTTACCAACCTCTGAAGGATGGAAGGTTGAGTCAACCTTGAGCTGCTCATAATCGAACTCCTGGAGTGAGCAATGAGTTAGTCTGCAAAACTGTATTCTAACCACTATGCCACCACAGCTCTTAAGTAATGTATGTATGTGCCTTTAAGTCAGAATTGTCAGGGTAATTCCAAGTTGTCCTGTGAAAGGAAGATTAAGGTTGGTGTTCTCACCCCACCCCCTTTTTTTTTTTTTGTTCCTTCAAGTCAGTGTTAACTCATAATTGCCTGGATTAGTCTCTGTAGTTATCTTGGAAAGATTTTCAGAAGTAGTTTGGCATTGGCTTCTTCCTCGGGCTGAGAGAGTGACTGGCCCAAGATCACCCAGCTGGGTTTATCCCTATGGCAAAAGTAGAATTCCTGGTTTCTCTCCTTTACCACTACACCAAACTGACTCTCCATTACAAGCAGGGGTGGGTTCTACTTACCTTTACTACCAGTTCAGAGAGGGGCCGCGTGCTCTTCTGCGCATGCGCAGAAGCGTTTTGATGACATCAGAGTCAGTGGGCGGAGCCTCCTGCCGGTTTTACTACCGGTTCTATAGAACCGGTGCGAACCGGGGGCAACCCACCACTGATTACAAGTGATACTATGAATAATTAGTTTTTGAACATTTAAAAGTCATTCATGGGGCTAAACTTCATCTTGGGAGTTCTAAATAAGGAGTCCCAATGTTGGTAGTATGTGGGTATACTACACCATTTTGATTCTGTTTCACCTTGATCCTTAGAATATTTTCTTAATATATGAAACTTGAGAAGTACAATCATCAGTATTAAAAAGTACAAAACACAAGTCTACTGTGAACGTGCATATAAGAGTGTCTATAGAAATTCTTATATATTTTATATTCTTAATGTCTTATTTTAGGTATACATTCAACTGAGCTAAAATGGCTGAAACTTTTTGGGTTATGGCATATGAATACTCTTTCATAGTACTTTCTTTCTCAGCCAATTATGTTCCTGGGTAAGAGGGGCATTGTATCATTTGCACAATGAGATCATTTTGACATCAAAGTGCCTTTACCATGCCTTTGCCCAGAAAGGCTTCATACAACATCATTCACTTCACATATCAAACAACTGTAGATAGTGCTGACCATTAATGTATTCTACTATTGTAATATCGTATCTCAGAAAAGCTAAGAAAATTAAGATTGTTACACTCAAAAAAGCTTGAAGAAACTTTTAAAAATAACCAGAAATAGAACTGGAAAAAATGTTTTTTTCTATTCAATTTTGTCCAATACTTAGAAACTTCTTCGACAACCTCCTGCAACTTTCTTGGCAAGGTTTTTGCCTCCTTCTTATGGCTGAAAGAAAGCAACTAGCCTATGGTCACCCAGCTGGCTTTGTGCCCAAGGCAGGACTAGAACTCACGGTCTCCTTGTTTTCAGCAGGATGCCTTAAACACTGCACCAAACTGGCTGTATCTGGTGTAAAAATTGGTTAAGTTACTAAGCACTTTCATTTTTAAAAGGCAAAATATTAAAAAATACTCAGCATTTGTTTGTATACTCATAAGCAGCTCTCAAAAAAGCTAGTACACTAGTTTACCTATTTATTTATTTATTTATTTATTTATTTATTTATTTATTTATTTATTTAAATGTAAACAATTTTCTTCCATTCAAACATTTTGTGGAAAATATTTCAATACAAATCACATAGAAAAAATGCAAAAAAAAAATTTAAACCATGTTTGATAAATAAAAAAGCAATAACTTGTTTTAACCTTGAATCTGTAATTTCTTCTGGAAGAAATTTTAAAAGTGAAATGGTGCTTGTTACACCTTGTTGTTGTTTGATTCTGTGACTAGTTATTATTATTTTTATTTTTTATGTTTCACAGTCTGCTCTTTGAGATGTGCCATATGCTCAATGCAAGTCAAGGATGACAATTGTCAAAATTAGTCCAATAAAAGTTGCCTAAATGAGAACCATTTACTACAATCTTATAGTTCCATATGAAGCCTCCTCTGGTGACAAAATCTACATCTATACTTTCTGCTTCCACTTCACAGAACAATCTAAAATGAAAGTTAAAGTAAAATGGAAGGAAGGAAGGAAGGAAGGAAGGAAGGAAGGAAGGAAGGAAGGAAGGAAGGAAGGAAGGAAGGAAGGAAGGAAGGATGGATAGTTGGGCTTCCTGTGTAGTAGCAATGGTAAGAAAAGGATTGTTTTCCCTCTCTCTTTCTCTCTGCATTAAATGAAAAGATTCATAATCAATGCACACATTTATAAATTGTGTTTTTCATTTATAACGTTTGTGCATTCTTAAAAAGAGAGCATCTGCTTTCAAAATAACTAATATAAGAATTGTATATCCTGAAACAATAGATTCACTAAAAAGAATGAAAGATGATAGAAATTCTGAAAATATTTCCTATCAAAGCACATTTTCTAAATAGTACAATCATTTTTCCCTTCGTGTTGTTTCAGTCTATTTAAGAATGCAGTTTCATCCATTTCAATTCATCTAATGACAAATCTTTGTCCTCCTATAGGATTGTACCAAATGGAATGTGATGAAGGGAACTTTCTTACAATTATGATGTCGGCGCAGGCTTGTCAGCACAGAGGGGATGGAAATGAGATTGGGGACAGGGGAGGGAATTCTAATAGACACCATGATATATACAATGAACACAGAGCTATCCTGTGAGAGAAAGACATGTCAAAGTCATCAGATCTTCTATAGCTAGGTAAAGGCAGCAACAAAAGCTCTAACCTTGTAAAGATGCAGCTGCTGCTCCTCTGACATCATCAGGTCATGGCTGTCGATCACTATGGATTCCATGTCAATCAGCCAATCCCAGAGCTCCTGGTATTCTGAATCAAAGTCCAAAAGGCTGCAGATAAAGAAAAAAAAAACCATTATGCTTAATAGATTAGAACTGTTCAAATCTTATATTAGAATAAGGCTTTCTAGAAAATGCACCTTCTCTTTTGCAGAAAGATTCTTTACTTTAACAGGAGGCATGAAAATGCAACACAAATATAAGCCATGACTCATGTCTCAGCAAATTATGCTAGGTTCTGTCAACAAAAGCAGACATATTTCATTCGCTTCAAAAAATGGGAATTATAAATACAGTGTCTTCACGGTTTTTAAAGTGCCGAATATTCAGCAAACTTCTCTGTGTGATAATCATGATGAGCCGTTATTTGCACCAGAACTATTTTCAGACAAAAATGACTCAATCCATTTAGCAATCCTTTTGCTGTCCATCTGCCTATCTCTGCAAGTATATTTTCATGCATGAATAGCTAGCATTTCAACACAACACTTTAAGATAGGCTTGAGTGAAGATGGTAAGCCAGTGAGAACCAAGGCCAGATACAGTATTAGACAGGTGTTCCCTACAGACATGTTAGAAACAAAGGTAAGGACAGGAAGTCAAAACAATGAATCCTTGAATAGCCAGCAATCATTAAAATTCAAAGAAGGATCACAACGGTTTCCAACAAAATAAATCATTAGAATAAGGAGCTTAAAAGGATTAACATTATTCTCTATTGAAAGCCTAGTGAATAAGTAAAACATCACAATACAAAAAGTGGGGGGGAAAGGAAAGGAAAGGAAAGGAAAGGAAAGGAAAGGAAAGGAAAGGAAAGGAAAGGAAAGGAGGAAGGAGGAGGAGGAGGAGGAGGAGGAGGAGGAGAGGCAAGGAAAGAGGATCAGTATATAGAATATGTGAATTTATAAAGGCCAGCTGAAGGATCCTGAGAAAAGATGAAGCTGCTTTTAAAAGTTTTGGGCAAATGGTATATTCACGCTCCAACATACTCTAAAGCATCTTAGGGAAATAAATCCAAAGTACTGTACAACTTTATCGTAAATACTGTGTGGTATACTGTATCAAAACTCATTCACTTGGTATATTTGAATTCCATGTGTAGTATACTGTTTGTAGACCAGAAGACAACCAATTCGATCTGCAAATGATGCAGCAAGAAGATCGTGAACATAAATATTTGGCATGCATGGACTTTGAATTAAATTAAGCAAAAACCAAAATCAGCAGCCACATAACACTACACTTTGATTACACTTTAAAATTACGTTTTTAATAACAGCATAATTATTATCTCTCTGCTCCTACCACATGAAACCTTATTTTTGAACTTCCAGATAATATACAAGCAACCCTATCAATGTATTCCTCTTACATGGGAATGAATCTAAGAAAATTCTTGCTGTATCAGACTGCATTTCTCTCTGCTTCCATCATGGCGTGACAAACTTTCTCAAGCAGGATATGACAGCAAAACTTTCAACTCCACAGTACTGGACACTGTTCATGCTTCACACCTGCCATGGCAATAAATCTTGACTGTCCAGACACTTTCACCCCATACTTAAGAGCAGAATCTTACAGAAACAGCATGGGTGGATTAGTTATTTTGTTGTAAACAAGAACTCTCATATATACAATATGGGTAGATTTTGTTGTAAACAAGGTATCTCATACATATGTTCTGTTCCTGACTATAGCATGAAAGTGTCTGAACAGCTAAGATTTATTGCCATGGCAGGTGTGAAATCTAATACAGCACAAACACACACACACACAAACACACACACAATTTGCAAACTGAAGAACACAGAAATCAAGATAGATGCAAATATAGTTCCAGATATATAGCACCCAGAGTTTGTTTGTTTGTTTGTTTAAAAGACTTGTATGTACATCTTATGTACCGTGACCTGGATTGCTCATAAACAAAAACAAAAATACACAGCACCCCAAACGTAACACATTCCCATATTTAACTGTACTGTGCTCAAGCCTATTTAAATCCTAGAATTTCTCCATCCTTTTCAAGTTACTGTCAGAAAAATTGGCTATTTATTTTTTAGATATTGAATACCACTGGATATATCTGTGATTATTGTACCACAATTTTTAATGTAGAAATGACCTATTAAAATCTGGGCCTTAGAGAATGTTGCATATAAAAATGTACATATTAGGGATAAAATGTACAAAGTGCCTACACAGAAAAAGAGTCATTAAATGCAGATATTATGCATTAAAATATCAACAGGTTTATGAAGTTATAGAGAGGGTTGTATATATGTGAAACTGATACTGGCTGAATATAAACTGATTTGGCCTTCATATCTCAAACTTTTATCAGATTAGAGTGCTGTGGGAAAGTGCCCATCATCTCTTTATATTTGCTGAAATTAACTTTGGTTCATGACAAATATCTGACATGCTGAGTTTCTGTTCCACCAATATCATGAATTCAAAGAAGATATTGTGTGCATTTTATCACAAACATCAGCTCTTGGTGAGAATTAGATCTAGGATAATTACCCATTCCATTTTTGGGTTGATGAAATTATTGGCAAAATAAATCAAGCATGTATTAAATCTTCCATTCTTAGAGTCTGATATCACAGTTCTCGAAATTTTCCCATTGCTATTATGTAAGCCAGCTCTGAAAACTTAATAATATGATATTAGAAAACAACACACAAGATTTCTGCAAAATGTTGCCACAATGTAACTTCAATATGGCTTTAAATGTTATTGGGTGGATGATGATTCTCAGGGTAATCGTTTTATCTTATAAAGCTTTAAAGTATTATCATGATTTTATTTGATATGTAGATTAAATGTAAATATTTAAAACAAGTGGCATATTTATTTCTCGAATTTATTATTCCTTAAATTCATTATTTTTATTTATTGAGGACATGGGACTATTATTTAAATAATTTTATGGAGCCACAATAGCATAAAGTTTGAAATATATGATTTCAGTCACGTTCCTGTACTCAGTACTTGGTGTCATTGTCACCTGATACTTTATTATACTCTGCAAAATATTTAATTTAATGCCTATTTTTTAAGTATGCAAGATTATCCTCATCACACTTCTATCAGTTCTTGTAATGGGAAACCAATTCAGAAACCTGTAATCAAGGAAACATAGTCTATGACCAAGTCCATGGTCATACATTGCACCTAATAATACTATCTTCAAAGTCAAGCATTATTTTCAGTGTTTGTCTTTTTCCATAGGCTATATGAAAAAATGGCACCTGTATTCCAAGATTCTTTACAAAACCAAATCCCCCTCCCAGACTTCTTCCCAGCCCATACATTTGACCTCAGCCTAGACCAGTGATAGTGAACCTTTTTGGCACCGAGTGCCAAAAAGGTCGCACGGAAACATCACGTGCGTGCTCGTCAGGGCCGCTCTCCGGAAAAGCCAAACTTCTGGGTTCTAGCATGCATTCGCGCCCGATGATCACCAGTCTGGCGTGCATGCACAGGCTGGTTTTCTGCACTGAGATCACGCTCCAGAAAAGGCAAAGTTCCGGGTTCTGGTGTGCATGCGCACCCGACAATCAGCTGGCCGGCACCCATGCACACACTAATTTTCAACTCTGCCATGTGCGCGAAGGACAGCTGATCATCGCATGTGTATGCACACCAGAAACCCAGAAGACAAACAGGCAAGGCCACGTGTGCTGGGCGACATGGCTTTGTGTGCAATTTTGGGCACATGTGCCATAGGTTCACCATCACGGGCCTAGACTGTACATTATTATCATGCCTATTGCAGCCCTCACTCTCCCTGAAAAAAAATGTAATTTGTCACTCCCAGGCTCCAAAAGTGTCCTATCTTTGTGTTAACATCTCCAGGAGGGCAGGAAAAAGCTCCTGTCTGAAATCCTGATGATCCATTACCAATTAGTATAAATAGGAGTGCAAACCCCACAACCTTCCAGAGACAATTCCCAGAACCGACTACTTGGAGCAGAGTTCAGCAATGTATGGAATACCATCTTTGATGTAGACAATACTGAGCAGGGCAGATTGGATTTTCTGATTCCATACAGGTCAACTTCCCTATGCTGTTACAATAACTGCAACATGGGCAGCCTAGTATGCTATAGAATATGAATACAAGTTCATTTAGTTTCTTTGTCTATATTGCAAAATCAAGTTGTAAGGAATATATTTTAACTACGTGGATATGTAATCATAAATGCAGTGTTGCACACCCCTAATCCTTTGAATGCAAACATACGTTTAAGGTGTGGGCATTAATTCATAATATAAAATGAAAATGCATGAGTCTTTCTCATGAGAAAATAATATTGTGAGTACCGCTAATAAACAAAACATGGAATTATGTTTACCAGTCAATTGTTCAGATTTAATATTTTATCTAATTCTGATATTTTGGGGTTTTTTTCAAAACCTTTTTCTTCTGACAAGACAAGCCACTCTATCCCTCAATACTGTTCATGCATTGGCTACTAGTCTCTATTAGTTATTATGAGAATCCACTCTCACAATATCTCTTCCTTCATGTTCACCCTTGTCTGCAAGTCCTGATTTTCCTACTTCATTCCTGTAAAGGCTGGAAAGAGTCTTCCCTCCCCTTCTCTTCTGGTGCTACATGTATGACTGGGGAGATATTTCAGTGGGCAGGGAGCATGAAAAAGGAGGGGTGCTTTTTCCATCCCACAGGATGACATTTAATTGAGGGGACCTGGAGCACACTCACTCTACCTGAATGTACAGAGAATACAGACATTATTGGAGACCGACAGTCATGCAAATGATCAGTCTCATTGAAGGACTTAATATATGTTCAGTTGTATCTAATTGGTAGCTTGAACAGCAGTGATAACAGATGGGCATAACAAGAAGGCCTCGTTACTGCTCACATTGCTGTGTTTTGGACCAGGTAGTAGCTGCCTTAAATAAAATATACAAGGCAAAATATGTTTTCTCGAAGCTCTGATTGCAAAATCAGAAGCATCAATTTGAACAGCAAAGGGGCATGATGGTTCTCTGTTCAAACAGAACTGAGGCTTGAGAAGTCACTCTTAGCATTCTCCCAGGGAACAAGGCCAATTAATCAGCAATAGAGAACCTCCGTTCTGTTCTGACCTAGGCTTCCCCAGCAGCGCGAAGCCAAGTCCTCGTCCCGGTAATTCCTGTGCAGCAAAGTCTTTCCTCTCTCACAGTCTTTCAAGATAGTTCACAATTACTGACCTTTATCAGGTTTGGAGAGTGGCCAGGCCAATATCTTTCAGACACCGCAATAGTTGTGCAAGAATGCAGGAATGAACTAATTATCTCCTGCAAACACCCCTCCCCTTTTGCTCCTCTTTTAATCCCTATGGGAGGGGCCAGTGGTGGGATTCAGCCAGTTCGCACCGCTTTGGGAGAACTGGTTGTTAAATTTCTGAGCAGTTTGGCAAACTGGTTGTTGGAAGAAATCATTAGGGCAGAGAACCGGTTGTTAAATTAGTTGAATCCCACCACTGGGAGGGGCCCTTCATCATCCACCTGTGGCCTTACTCCCAAATTGACCCTTGTTCCTTAGCTGTTCCCTTCATCTGGAAACTCTGCACATGGGCACACTGGGGACAGGCTCCAGCTGTTCATCTGCCTCACTGATGTCTGACTCTGAAGGCAGCTGATACCTGTCATATGGCCCTGGCCCCATCTCTGCCTCCGATGCAGAGCACTCATCATAGCCTTCCCCAGACTCCAGGATTGGCCCATGTTCCTCCCTAACCTTCTCACTGTCTGAATCTGCTGCCAGCTCCGCTGGACGCTGGCGGGCCACAACACATTCAAACGTACATGCACATCACTCATTAGAGTGCTGCTCATCTATTGGTCTGTTTTTTATCAAACCACTCCCACCTGAAGCTTAGCTCTCTGCTATTGGATCTTTATTACATGGTTAAACTTCAAAGTCTGAGAGCCTATGAGTGGGTGTAGGCAAGGAATCCTAGGGAGATTGCTACCCTGTCTTAGTTAGATTGGCTTCATTGGAATCACCTACTCCAACATTATTGCCCCGAAATACCTCAACCTCCACTTCCTTCACATCTAAAGACAAGCCCAGCAGGGCCATGATAACCAAGCCATCTGCCTTTATATGCTGCTGGCATAGACATTTGTTTAATAATAATTATTATCATCCGTTCCAATAATTGTTTACAAAAAATATTCTGAGAATTGCTTGGATAAATGCTAATGAAAGAAGATTCATGGAGGTTTTAATTTTCCAGATGTATACAAATAAATTGTTTTAACATTAATGAATTGCAAATTTTGCCTGGAAGTCAGTTTCATGTAGTGGTTAAGGCACCAAGCCTTACTATAAGGCTCCAGGCCCATTGTAGGCATGAAGCCACCTGTGTGACCTTGGGCCAATCATTCTCTCTCAGATCTAGAATGAAAAAGCTCTCCCTCCCCCCCTCTGAATTTCTTGCATCACCCCATCACAATTTTCCCCACCTATTTCTCATGCTATGCAATTCTACCTAAAATTGTTTTGAATATAATAAAATATATTTTTCAAATTCCAAAGTATTCAAGCATAGAATGAGTTTCCTTTCTAGGATCAAATCCTAAAATCAGACTCAAGCCCATATTGATGGGCTGTAGCTGTTCATCATAGTATCACATGGATGAGCAGAAATTATTGTTGGACTAATTTGCATCGATTCCTAATCAGTATTTGTGGCAGAGTGCAGACTCCACAAACTTGTAGGACCAGCTGGAACAAATTCATTTATGTTCTTTGTAGTAGAGTATTATCAATAATATGACTGTTCTATTTTTCTTCTTGCATCCTTTTCTGATCTTTAGGAATTCAACTTCTTGGCTCTGCTGTTCAGAACTAGAACTCACAATTTCCTTGTTTCTGGCCTGATGTTACTATTACACCAAACTGACTCATACTGACCTATAATTTATTATTATTAAAATATAATTTGTGAAATAACTTTCCACTATGAATAATTAGTTTGGTCAATATATAAAGCAGGTCTCCAGTGATGGACCTCTCTTTCTAAGGGGACTTGATTAACATTCTTTTTATCTGTTTACAGCTGTATCCTTCTTTAGTTTTCTTTTGATTTGTGTTCAGAAACACTCCCGCTTTCTGAGTGGACTAACAAATTACCACTTTGATAAATAATGCTAAAAAAAATGTTGAAGATGCACTTCCGCATCGCTCTGATTGTATGCATCTGTTACTGAATTAAAAAAAATAATTGCCAAAAATCATATGGCAATATGATCTTATATTTCTTTGGAACTGTACATTATTGTAGCATGTGGCTTTTATTAGCTATGTACAGACAAATAGCGAAACATGCATTACTTTTCAAACCCTGCCTAGGGTTTTGTTTTGTTTTGTTTTGTTGTTTGTTTGGGATTATTTTTTTTTGCAGTTATAACATGAAGCAGTGAAATCAGTGCAAGAGTTATAATGATGCCTTGGTGCACCATGTTGAACTGACATCATTAGCAATCAGCAATGTTTTGAGTAAAAATACTACTAGAGCAGTCCATGAATGGAGTTCCATGGTGAAATTATTTCAATCTAATCCAATCTAATCTAATCTAATCTAATCTCTATGGTTCTTTTGTGCCATCCTCCAAGAATGAGAGGACTCTGACCTCAGAATGAAATCTGATTTCTCACCTCTTTGTTGATTTCCAGAACTGGATAGTTCTAAGTATATAAAATCCTAGTTTAAACACTATAGCACCTACAGAGAGACCCAGCACATAATTCAAGGTAAGCAATGTTATGCAAACCATAGATAAAGAGTAAGAAATAGTAAATCAAATTAAAGGCACAAGCTAAGAAAAAGAAAAGGAAATCTGAATTTTGTTTATGCCAGCAGCATTTACTGTATCTCTCCATATGTTTCTATCCTTGCAAAGCATTCCTGCTTCTACCACATCAATACACCACTTCATACATCATATTTTGTTCTTTTAAGCTTCTCATTCAGCAATTATTCATTCTTGATCTGATCTCTTCTTTTACCAGTCACACATCTTAAGCAACCCATTCCCATTACATCCAATTTATCTTTATGGTTCTGCTAACATATTCACCTCTCACTTTCATACACCCAAATGGGCAGGAACATACTCTTATACATAGCCATTTTAGCTTTTGGTCACAAATATCAATTCCTCACAGCAGACTACATATTACCCATTATCTTTCTACTGACATTTATACACCTCAAATTTCGCCATCTTTTCCCCCAGTCTTAGTGAACATTTTACTAAGATTCATAAATTCATCTATTGGCTCTAATTTCTTACTGTGCAACCATTCATTCTATTTTATTTGGTCTTTATTTGATACACAAATGTTCAGATTCATGATCCTTATTGCATTTACAACCTGACTAATATTTACTGCAAATTAAATTGATCTTAGTCAGTAACAGATCATCTGCATATAAAAATGCAGACATATTACAACCTATGTAACATATTGCTCTTATTACAAACATTCCTTAGACATTTATCAATAAATACATTAAAAACCAAGGCTATATTGTTTTATTGTCTGCTTTTACTTGTTGAATCATTCAGCGAACATTCCATTTATTCTCATGCCAGCTTTATTCCCATCATATATCAATCTTACTGCATCAGCAATCTCCCTTTGATTTCAGATATGTGCAAAACAACCTATTATTCAAACCTACTCACTTTATCATAAATTTGTCTAAATCAGCATAGATTAGATTTTCTTTCTTTTATTCACTCATTTTATCATGACTTTGTGAAGAGGAAAAATCTTGTTTGTATAGTCCTGTTTATATAACAACACACTATACTTCCCAAAGTTGGTTCTCTGCTACCTATTCTATACTTTCAAACTACTGAAGCATGTTGAAGAAACTAATCTCCCTAAAGTTTTTTACATTAATTCATTCTTGCTACTTTTTTCCTTTGTGCAGGGAAACAATAATAGCATTTTTCAATCTTTAGGCATAGTTGGGTTTTTCAAGTTGCACAGCCATTCCATGCAAATTTACCTTTACACACATCAAACTACTGTAAGTAAAAGGTACATGCATACACTGACAATAAAAGTATCATTCTATAATAATATTATCAATACTTGGTGCTGAAAGAAGATTTCACAGACTGACTATAAACAATGGCATGACAAAGTAGCAACAATGGTGTGTTGGAGTATCTGCAAGAAATATTATTTGCTTGCAAACAAGAACTGATGGGACTACAAAATAGAAAAAGTAATAGAAAATGAAGAGGTTAAAGGGGTCTGGGTCTCTAGAATTCAAACAGACAAGCAGCTGCCACATAACATTTCAGACTTAATAATTGTCGATAAAAAAAAGTCTGGATAGCGGGTGTGGCAGTACCTGGAGACAGTGGAATAGAAGAGAAAGAACTGGAGAAAAATAACAAAATAAAAAGATCTGCAAATTTAATAATTATTGAACAATTATTGAATAGAACAATTATTGCAAAAGAAAGCAAAAACAATGACAATGGTAAGAGGGGCCAAAGGTGCAATCCCAAAACTTTGGGAGTACCACTTGAATACCATCAACATTGACAAAATCACAATCACTCAATTGCAAAAGACAGCTTTATTTGGAATAGTTTGCATCCTGCGACAATAGATGCCCATGCTGGAAGTAAATAACTTTATTACATGAATAGTTTTAACCATAAATTACCCATGCTGGAAGTAATCCAGATATTATAAATGTTTGGGGGTTTTTTTTGGTTTGGTGCCTTTAAATGTGCAAATGAGGACAAAAAGGAGCGAATAACTTCTAGCATGACTTCTAGCTACACTAAGAGTACCAATATATTTAAGTAATATCATATACACACATTCCCATATGTATACATTCATACACATATATTTGAAAGAAGATGGGGGCAACAACTCTGTTAAAAGGCAGGTCACTGTTCAATATTGTACTGTAATGTAGATGTAAAGAACCTCAGCAGACCTAGAATAAATGAACTACACATGGGAGAAATTAAGGCTGTCCTATGACACAAATATATATTTACTATTTTCCATTACATTATATCCATCTTATTTGGAGGCAAAAGAGCTGAATTTAAATGCTACATTTTGCTACATATCTGATTATGTAGTGACTTCTATTTCGTCTATAATTAATCCCATTTTGCTTCAAAGCTATTGGCCCAGAGGTCACCAGCACTGCATTGCAACTAGAAGCAGTGATTATTACAATTAATTACCAGATTATATCAGGTAATCTTTGACATGCCTGAATTGTCAATTTGTGGAGACATCAGATTGACCATTGCTTGGGGGGGGGAGTTCGGGAAAGACAGATATTTAGGTTGATGCTGGGCAAAATGCTGGGTTTCATTTAATTTTGTACTCATTTTTGTACAAATGATGCAGAACAAAGTAAAAGCATAAAAATAATGGACCAATACCAATCAATGCATTCCAGGATGAAACCTTTAACAAACTTGGTCAGCTGTAGTTAGTTTGCCTGTTCAGTGATCAAGTAATTATGGGAAATAAATTGCAGCAGACTGATATTCTAGAAGCAACAGAGAGAAAAAGAGAGCGGGAAGGAGGGAGGGAGAGAGAGGGAGGGAGGGAGAGAAAGAGAGGGAGGGAGGGAGAGGGAGAGAGAGAAAGAGAGAGAGAGAATGAATGAATGAATAATGGGTTCCCTGTTTTTTGGCTTAGTAAGAAAAATCTTTCTGGCTAACATAGAAGTGAGGAAGAGAAGATCATGTTTTTAAAAAAGAAGATACAGATCACTGAGAATAAAACAACAAAAAGAATAGTTCCCTACCCATTACTTCCCACTGTGTGAACTTTTGACATATCCGCAAATTCTTCCTTTCGATTGCTGCTGCTGTTGTACTGTTCACTGTATAGCTTTAAGGACATCTGCTCAACAGCATCTCTTTGTGCTTCCAGGAAGCATAGCTGAACCTCTGCCTAGAAAAAGGAAACAATAAGGAATGAAGCCTTCCTTTAATTCATAACAAATGCTTATATAAAGTTGCAGTTTTTAGACAAAATGATTAACTCAGCCAGAATTCATTTGCAATGATATTAAGCATTACTGCAATAATTATTGTATTGATTTTTAATGACGCTGTCTTTATAGAAGGGGGGGGGAATTATGAACCATGCCTCCTCCCATTAATCATTTAGAGGAATTTTTCTTCTTGATTAACTGTCTTAGCTATGTTCATTTACTACAAATCATTGTTTTTCCTAGGACCAGTGATATTATCAAACATCTTTGCTAACAAATCATGGGAAAAAGAGAAATAATTTGGAAATCCGAAGAGTTTTCCAAAACAGCAAGCATTGTCTGGAAGTATTTTGCTTTATACCTTGTCCATGCAACAAATTAAGAACGCACAGCTATTTGGTCATATTGCAGTTTTGTCCTTTCTGTGTCAGTTCTAACAAATAAAGAAACAAACTGGGGCCTTCTTGTCAACAAAAAGCACCTTCCACCTGAATTCAGCAACCGTGTATATCTTTGTGTCCACTTACTGAATGCTGACCCAGTTCTCTCAGCCTTTGTCTAAATTCATGTGCTGGGCTCCTCAGCTTTCCTGCATGACGGAAGTTTTGATGCCAACTGAATATATAATGTGTATTGTTTGGATCTGGCTTTAGCACTGGTGAGTGAATCCAGCTTTTGTGATTTATTGATCATGGTATGTTCTTCACCAGGATTTTTCAACTAATGTCAGAGGGAATTGTCTAGAGACTTGTGAAACAATCCTCTCAACTGAAGTGAACATGGAAGCTCAGTGAAAACAATCTCTGAATATATTTTATTTATTTATTTGTATCCCGCTTTTATTATTTTTACAAGTAACTCAAGGTAGCAAACATATCCAGTACACTTCCTCCTCCTATTTTCTCCAGAAAAACAATTCTGTGAGGTGGGTTGGGTTGGGCTGCAAGAGAGTGACCGGCCCACAGTCACCCAGGCAGGCTTTCATTGCTTAGGTGGGATTTGAATGCACAGCTTCCGACTCTCTAGACTGGTGCCTTAACCAGTAGACCAAACCTCCCTCCCTCCCTCCCTCTCTACACACACACACACACACACACACACACACACACACACACACAGATGACAGATGTTATTGACTATCAATATACTATTTTGTTATTGACTATCAATTTAGAATGTTTGTGTGCCTATGTGAAACAATATCTTCCTTACCCTAATGGCTTTAGGAAATTTTTCTGGTGATGCTAAGAAAGTTATGTTTATCTTGAAGCAATATATGTAGTTTATCATTATATAATTTTGTTAACAACTATGTCATTTCCATTATAGTCATGTAAATGCCAGCACATGGATTATAGAATTATTTGTGTTGAATTTCCAAGAATTATTCATTTATCCAGGGGATCATGTTCTACTTAGTAGCTTCATATACCAATCTTGCATCTTTGTTGTTTGTTTTGTTAATAAGGTAAATACAACAGCAGAGAGGTCTCATTGGACCAATCAGCTTTCCAAAGACTACCCAGCCACCTCAACTTTAAACAAAATGAAATACATTTATCCGGGTGTTTTCTTTTAGACAATTTCTTGATCAAACGCATATAGAATTCTCTTTGGCTTTAGAATGTAGCTACATTATGTATTGCAGCTGTGCTGATGAGTTGGATTCGGGAGCTCAACACAGGAGATGATATAGAGATACATTTGGCCATTTGCCATGTTTATCCCTGGGTAGCTGGAAAAGTACAGAGGCAAGGTTGAGTTCAAGAGCACTTGGGGGCCAATATGGCATTGTTTTCATACAACATGCTCCACTAAAATCCTAACGTGCTGATTATAATTACAATGAGCTTCATAAAGAAGCATCAATTTGCAACTTAATTTTGTCTACCCACATAAAGTATCTATTTCCTAAGAAAGAAGGATTCTATATGTAGTTCAGAAATGTTATATAATTGGATGTCTCACTTGCTACAAAGAACATTAAAGGGGGCAGGATTTCTATAGTTGTTGTTGTTGTTATTGTTATTGTTATTGTTATTGTTATTGTTATTGTTATTGTTGTTGTTGTTGTTGTTGTTGTTATTATTATTATTATTATTATTATTATTATTATTATTATTATTTGTAGCAATCATCCAGATGTTCAGACTGGGTTTGGCATTTTTGTCTACCTATCGAGTTCTTTCCAAGGACCTGGGATAGGTAGATGTTTGATGCTGTTACAGATATCATTGCAGGATGGAAACTGTTTGTTTTCAATCTCTGCATATTTGTGAAGGGTTAACTCCTTTTCTTCCAGGAGTTCTTCAGCTGCTGGCCCTAGTTCCTGAGTCCTGTAGTCCTGTAACCCATTTTTCACCAAATATCCAGGAACTCCAACATTTGGTGTGGACCTTATTAACCCAGGCAATATCCGAGATGGTATGGCTTTCTGAAATTTACGCCTCTCCATATTTTTAATGAGACACTCTTTGTCTGACTCATCTGATGAGACTGTCCAGAACCTCTGACATAGTTCTCATCTTCCCCAGAGCACACGACCCCACAATCACATCAAAGTAGTGCTTCACTGGGGGTTGTTGTTGCTGTTATTATTTTTATTACATTATGCATATAAGGATTGCTGTATGTATGTAAACATATGCACACAATCCACATAATTATATTCAAAATGTCTGTGGGGGGTATGGCATTGGCCTAACAACTGGAATTCAGCAATCTGTGCAATTGCCTCTGATGTTGTTTTGTGCAGATCTTCTAAGGCAGGGGTGTCAAACTGGTGGCTCGTGGCTGGATGCGTCATGTGCAGGCCATGCCTACCCCAGTTCCATGTGGAAGGGAAAAAATGTCACAATAGTCACATGATAGCAATGTGATGCCGCGAGTTTGATACCCGTGTCCTAGGGAATCAGAGAATGCATGTCGTGGGCAATCTTGCCCAATATGTTTAATAGTTTGCATAGCAGCACCACAATCAAACATCCCCACTGATAAAGGGCAGGTAGTCTATGGAAAGTGTCTATTTGATATACAGAGAAATGCTGTGATAGTTAGTTAAAAGTACAGAAAGACTTCTTTCCCCAAAATACATAGTGATAGTTGGGGAGGGGGATGGCGGAGGAGAAGACTGCAGACTGAAAGTTTATTATATGCCTTGAGTGAAGAAGAATCCAGTTCTGGATTCTGGCTTTCTTAGGAATAGATGGTGAAGAAGTCTCAGCCAGTTGCTGCCAGTCACTGCAGAGCAGGGTCTTCAGGCTTTCTAGCTGAAGACTTGTTGGTATGTTTGGAATTTTGACATGTTGAGGGTTTGACAATTTGTGCTGTCACAAAATGGGTGTGTGGGCTGGATTTTTGAAGTACAAAATAGCTGTCAGAGGCATGTAGCCGGATAGACACAAAGCACTGGTAGAGCTATCAGCTCTAACGCCCACTCTTGAAAGAAACAGTCAACTCTGAAACTCCTGCTTTACATTTTTCTAGGCAGCCAAATACTATACACATCCAAACAAAGCATTGGCTGCAGCCACTCTTCAGATTTTTTTTTTTCCTGAAGAAACTTATGGAGCTTGTGACTCACAGATGTCCGTAGGCCTTTTTTTTTGTGTTATTCAAAATTGCCTGTTGATGTTGTTGTTTGTTGTTGTTATTGTTGTTGTTGAGCACTTTCCAATAAAACATCCACAATAGTAGTTATGTACAGTGCAAAAAAACGATTAAGAATGGTATCTGGTTTTTCATAAATTATCAGTTCTGTCCAAGGTCATTCCAGGGGCAATCTGTTCTGGTTTCTCTCCCAGTTTTGAAGTATGATTTAAGTAGATGGGATTTTATCCTCCCACTATCCTGGAAACAACTCACAGAGCTAGACTGTATTTACCAAGTTGCAGCAACATTAGACAGGTAGGAAAGAATGAGCAGGGTTTTGAAAAATGAACCATTTAAAACCAATGTTTTAAAGTATGATGCCAAAGTATCGATGAAATTTATAACCAAGACCACCCTATGATGCCACCTTTCATTATAGTAGATTCTTCTAAATGAAGAGATAGATAGTCACTAGGAAATACAATACTCTTTCCAGAACACAGTGCAGCTTGTTGTCACTCACTAGACTTTTCCATAACATCAATGAGCTATTAAACCAATTTTAGAAAAGGCAACAATACTGGGAATTAACCAAGAAGAGAAGCAACCTAGAATGAAGGACAAATTTCCTAACAGTGAGAGCAATAAACCAATGGAATACCTTGCCTTTAGAAGTTGTGAGTGCTCGAATACTGGATGTTTTTAAGAAGGAATTGGACACCCATTTATCTGAAATGGTATAAGGTCTCCTGTTGAAGCAGGGGGTTGGACTAGAAGACTTCCGAGGTCCCTTCCAACTATATTATTCTATATTTTATATTCAATTAGTTACCTAAATATATCACAAATATGCAGTATATATATCAGGTTTAGGATGAGAGATAAATTAACAATGATTAGAAGGTATAGAAAAATGAAGGATTCTTCTCCCCAAGAAGGATTATAGGATTATTTTTTTACTTCTGAAACTTTCATATTTTTTTCATGTTTTTACATTACAGCACAGCTCATCTAGGGATTTTTATCATGCTCCAAAATACTACTTTTATTTTTTTTTTAAAAAAATAACTTGTTCTAAGAAAGTCATGGTAACAACATTGAAATCTTGATCACCCTGGCTCCCAGATTTGTTCAAATCTTTGCTTCCCGACATTCAGACCCTAGGTACAAGTTGCTTTTAAATTAACAAAGGAGAGTATTTGTAGCTCAAGGTGGAAACGAGAGGTTCTTGATGTTCTCTGTGCTTGGTTGTTTTCTTGCAAACATTTCATTACACAACCTAGGCAACATCATCAACATTGCACCTAAGTTGTGTAATGAAATATCTGCAAGAAAACAACCAAGCACAGGGAGCACCAAGGACTCCTGTTTTTAAATTGTTTTTGGATATGCTGAACATTCTTATGGACGTCCAAGGGTCAGCTGCAGTCATGTGAAATCCTTGCTTAAAGAGCTGCATGGTCCTCACTTAACAATGCAACCTGGTCTGCTGGAATTGCTGTCACTAAGCAGCGTAGTTTTTTGGCTTTTGCTTGGCAACAGAGTTTTCAGCCTCAATTAGCTTCATTAAACAAGGAGTACCTGATTGTTTGTCCTCCACTACATTAACTGCTTTTTCAATATTATATGTAATGTTTTGCCCAGCTACTGCAAATGTTTCAGTGTGCACAAATCTAAGCAGAAGTGAGGTTCAAAGAGCTCTTTCTGATTTTTATATGAAGTTATCTATCACATGGCCACTGTACTTAAGAGTCTTTTCCCATGCAACAGCTCATCTTCTACTGATATCATTGCAATTTCAGAGAGGTTCTGAAAACATCAAGTAGGTATTGATTATTTCTATTTTTTTAAAAAAACCACTTCTGTATCTTCAGAGGCTACTGCAATGCTCAAAAGTCAAGAAAAAATTTAAAAGCATGCACATTTTAAGGATTATTTTAAAGTTAGAAAGATGTTATAGGTTACTCAGCTATTTTTGTATCTTGTCTGCTAATTATATTTGTCAATCACTTTAGTGAGAAATAAGATTTGGTGTTTTGGGGGAAAATCAATTAATTCATCTGTTTGGAGATGATTCTGGAAAGCAGTCCGTCTTCTGCCACCAGTAGACCGTCTTCTGCCACCAATAGCCTCCCACCGGCCAGTCCGCTCCCACAGAGAGGGTCTCCTCAGGGTGCCATCAGCCAAATTATGTCGGCTGGCGACACCCAGGGGGAGGGCCTTCTCTGTGGGGGCCCCTGCCCTTTGAATCAACTCCCCCCAGAAATTCGTAAAATCTCTGATCTCCGTGTATTTCGCTGTGCCCTCAAAACCATGTTGTTCCGCCAGGCTGGGCTATCAATATAAATATTTTAATTGGTTTTAAATGGTATTTTAAATTTGGGGTTTTATAAATTGGGCCTATTATTTAATAATTTTAATTATTTTTAAATATTGTCTGTCTTTGTGTTTTTAATTAGGCTGTACACCGCCCTGAGTCCTTCAGGAGAAGGGCGGTATAGAAATAAAATAAATAAATCAATAAGTCAAACTTGAAGTGAACCTGATTTCCAATGGGACGTCATTCCAAAGGACAAGTGCTGCCACTGAAAATCAGTTCCTCCAAGCCACAGTCTTCCTCACCTCCCTAAAGTGGAAATCCACTAGTAGCTTCTCATGGTTAGACTGAACTGGACAGGCCAATTTCAAGGGAAGAATGAGGTCCTGCTGATAATTTGGTGCCAAACCATGTAGGTTTTCTACATTATCACCAGCACTATTGATAGGGTATAACCTATGGAGTACCCACAGCACAGATGTAATTTGTCAGTTTCTTAAAAGGCATCCCCTTATTGCAGTAGTCTAAATGTGCGATGACAAGGACATGGATCACTGAAGCAAGATCTTCTTGGCCCAGGTAGAGCCACAGTTGATGCACCAGTTGAACCTCAGAGAAAGCCATGTTGTTCTGCAGGAGGCTAGGGTTTGAAATTAGACCATTCTAATCCCAATCTGGAAGATCCCCAACTCATGGATCTGCTTTTTCAGGGACAGTGCTATCCCACAAAGGATACCACTGGAGCAAAGAACTTTGATGGTAATGCCAGAGAATATCAGGTTTATCTGGCATGACAGGGGAGCAACCAGAAGGAACAATTAAATGTGGAAAGTGTACTTTCCACTGCCTCTTTCAAGGCTGCTGGCAACACCCCCTCCCACAATATGTTAACAGCCTTATACATCCAAGAAATGAGCCCCCCTCCAGCTGCCATTACCAATTTGTTGACTGGTGTTTATTTGCATGGTCATATCACACCTCTTCAGTGAGCCCTGCATTGGGTAGCAATAAATTTATAGATTCAATCCAAAGTATTAGGTTTGGCTACCTGACTTAATGTCAGCATACTTTCAAGACTGGTTCCAACAATAGAAATTTAAAACAAATAGATACCAGACTTTTAAATATCCTTTAATGGATTTTTAATAAATAAATGCACAATAATACGAAGAGCATATGTATCTTTCAATCAGACAGAATAAATGAGGAATCATATTACCCAGATACAATCCTTCATAATTAATGCTATCAATATGTGATATTGTGGTTGAATGCAGCAGACAGACAGATACTTACATTTACCCAGTCCTAGAATATCACTGATGTTGAACTGACATCATTCTTTCCATATTATTTTGCCAACACTTGGGAGAATTATTTTGAAATGTATTTATTTGTCTGCTATGTTTTATTCTGCTTTGCTACCAGTGTTCAAAAAAGCTAGAAGGTATTGTAACTATTAAACATCTCTTTCCAAAACAATGGCTATTCTCAGACGAAACGTTTCTGATCCTATCTAACAAGCTTTGTCTTTTTATGATGTGAATTTGGGAAGCTGGTTTATTATTTAATATTTATTCATTTCTAACATTTCTATCACAAATTGCTACAGTAAGAATATTCGGTGTGATAGAGTGCAAATCCATTGCTCTGCTACATTTACTGTGCAGCTGTGATCAAATCATTGTCTCCCAAAGATCTGTGGTAAGAATTTCTTGCATGGATGAACAAGATATGAATTGCAAAACACCTAGGGGAAAAAAGGGAAAAGACTAAAAGACCACGTTGTTGTAGATTTACAACAAATCTACAAATCCAAATCTTATGGCAACATTAGAGATTTACTGAAGAGAAAGTCCAGAACCTAGGACAAGCATCTAATATTTATCAATTCCTTTGCAGCTTCCCAAACCACATGCCATTATACATATCTGTTTATAGAATGGATGAATGAACAAATTGCTAAATTTATAGAATGAGTGTCTGGGAAAGTTCTCCAGCCTTCAGGAACAGATAGTGAACAGCAGCTGCAAAATAAAAATAAAATAAATAAAATAAAAAGAGACTGGAAAAGCTTATTCTGTGAAATTGTTTAGGTGAGGTTCATTTTCATGAGCAGAATAAAAGTTAGGATTCAACCAATATTTCAAAGCATTTATTATTTTAAACCTCAATTCATTTTATGAAACACTGATCATATATCTTCTTAATAGGCATACTCTCTCTTCCTCATTGCAGATAACTACCAAATATATCAGTTGTTAGAAAGCTCTAGTGTTCAAGTCACTATATTTTATTCTTTTTAGTTATACATAATCAAAAAACAGTGTCATACTTGCAGATATATTGGCTCAAAAATATGTGTTTCAATATTCATATTCCATCCCACTACAAGAAATTGGAATGGAAAAACTAGTTGTAAAAAGCCTTTTCCTGGCAATTGGAAAGAACATAGATATAACCAGTATTTAGGGGGAAAAAATCCATACACATATGGAATTTCATACTGCACAAATCAACCTTTTGTCTCAAAATAGGCCCGAATGTATCACTGTAGCTAAAATCATCTGCAAAAGCAAAGTACTGTCCACCAGTGAAATGGACAGGATTTCTCATTCTGCAAGGAATTCCAGAAGGATCCCATAGGGTAGAAAAACCACATTTGGGATGGGGAATTTCAAGATGTAGAGTGACGTCAATAATAGTTTCTTGATTATAATCAGCAACAACAATTCACACTATCTTTTGATTTTATGGAAAGTGCAGCCGAAACGCAGCCTTTTTCCGACTGGGTGCCTTTAATTATTTTAGATTCTAAGTCCTGTCAATCCCTGCCAGCATAATAGGGTTGATGGAAGTTGGAGCCCAAATCATTTTGGAACCCCATACTGGGGAAAACAAACTAGTGATTTATTCATCCTGCTAGCAGCAGTTATTTAGAAATTCATGCAGAGGATTTACTCAAGCTGTTTTCACATTAAAAGCTGGCACATGTCCCCAAATCGGTTTTCCTTTGGCTGCTACAAAGATACATCACTGACACATCCAGTCAACGGTACTCCTTGTAATGTCCAGAGCCTCTCTAAAAAAACACAACTTTTCTAAAAATAAACTATTTATATTGGTGAGAGGTCAGCTTCTCTGGTGCTGCTGAATTCTTGGCAATTTGCATACCATTAAAGCATTAGCAGTAATGTTTGGAAAATTTAATTTTAAAGCTGTGCAGTTAAAGATGTTTGCTGAATTGTAAGCATCTATGACAGCTGGGAAATTTGTTAACACTCTACTAGTTACACTATTTGTGCCTTAGACTGGAAGGCAGTAAACAAATCCCTTTTCTTTTTCTACAGCAATGAGTGCAATTTTAATACAAGAGAAGGTATTCTAAAACCATTTTTTAAATCACAGCAAAGCGTTTATGAAGGTGGCATGTCTTCTTATTTTCAATATTTTACATTTCACTGAGTATTTTTTTTAAAATGTTGTGGATTTACTTATTTTCAGCCAGGGGTGCAGTTTATATCTTAGTGCCTGAAAAAAAAGGATGCAGTTCATTCTAAAACAACTTTTCTTATTTAATTGCTTATCTTACTTCTGCTGGACTTATCATGCAAGGTCTAAGTAACATTATGACCATTTCTCTCCCCCACCCCCTCATCAGTTCAGATTACTGTGATGTTCGCAGCAAGCAATCATGAATGGAAGATGCATAAGGAGAATAAATAAAGTGCCTCTCTTTTATCTGGTTGAGCTACTGCTTCTATCTACTGCAGTTACTATACCCATAATCGTAAAGATCATAATTATTCAGATGCAATATCAAAGAATTATTAGAGTAACATAGAAATTGGGCAAAAGAGTCATTTTTGAATAATGGCAGTAGGAACAATAGGATTTATTTTCCATATGAATAACAACAATTTAGTTATCAAAAAGGAGTGAGAGGTCTGGTCCTATAGAGTCCTTAAATATTAAAAATTTAGCCTCCTATGGCTCTAATATTCTTTTTCCTAGCGATCCAGAATGCACAGTAACACTCAGCCTAGGGCCTATATCCTTATTTCAAAGAGAATCATTCAAACCCCAACCTCTACCCTGTCAGGAATCTTGACTTTGAGCTGCTAATGCGGAATAAAAATCAATATATATATATTTTGATCATTTGATGAATATTTACTTCTTCCTTTAGCACTAGGAGATTTCAAAACGAAAAACTGCTGAATCAAATCATTTTATTTTTCTGTCTTTGTGCCAACACCAATTTACTATCCTCCAGAAAGTTCCTGAACAAGACATCCCAAATGGCAAAGTTGTTGGTTTTTCCTGTCAGTCATAACAGGATGCCAGCAGGGAGCCATAATCATTTCCTTCTCATACTGTTAGTGCATCAGAAAGACGTACTTTGATTTACTTCAGTAGAAAAAGTAATCTCGTCTTATTTAGACATACCATAGAATGTTTGTGTATTTATTTCTTGAGTGAGAGAGAGCAGTTTGCCAATTCTACTGCTGTGTCAACCTATTATAAGTTAAATGCTTACTTCTTTTGGCTCTCACAAAAAAAACAACAGAATTTATAGTGGGTTTTGAATACAAGGAAACCTTGGGAACACTAGGAAAACAAAGAGCTTTAAACATGTACTCTCTCCATTGATGTTTTCCCCCCTAAAAATGACAAGCAAATTCTACCTGACTGCTGTAATAATGCTTAAAACTTTGCAATGTTATCCAGTACAGAAATGAATGTTGTTTCCCAAACAAAAGCCATTAAAATGCAATTGTACTTAGGTGCTGTTTTTATGAGCAGTATATGTTTATTTTTAATATAAGGATTTTTTTAAAAAAAAACTATATATTTAAAGTTAACAATGATATAATATTTATACTTTTTTAAAAAATAACCCCTCCATATTTTAAAAAAAGAACTAGATTGGTGTAGCAAGAACCAAAGATGCAGTTTTGGCCTTGCAAAAATAACTTTATACTGACTCAGTAGAAAGGCTTTCAAATTAAACAGCAATTTTATTTATTTTCTTTGGTAAATTAAATAAAAATGGCAACAATCGATTTGAACAAGGATGATATCTACTAGCACATTTATGATGTATTATGCAAACAGATGTTTTAAATAAAATAAAATATTTAGATTGCTGAATGCAAAGACAATTATAAAATGCCTTTGTTAAAAGACATTTTTTTCATTTTTATTTCAAAAGGAAGAGATTGAAGAGCTATGGAAACTAGAGAGGGGGAAGAAGAATTATCCCAGAAATGGAATCAATAGGAAATGATATTTAAAACAGCTGGGGATTGTAGCTAATATAATTTTACTTGAAAATAAAAATGCCTTATGCCTTTATGTCAAACTGAAACCTGCAGTAAAATAATAGCAACAAAGATGAGAATATAAACTTACAGTTAAACCTTTACTTTCTGTCTATATATTGATGTGTACCACCATTGTTGATAAAGGATAAAACTGATATTCAAAACATGATCTAATTAATATACATAAAAATTAGAAAGGAATTAGGAATTACTTTCCAATATTTCCTTTCATATAATCAACTCTGTTTAGACTAGTAAGTATGGTAATGCAATTCCATTTGCTGTGCTTTATCTCAACATAGCAGTTTCATACTAACCTATTGGCAATTTTGATATGTGCACTTTTTTGTGTGCCAAAGAATAAAGGCAAGAAAGGATGAATTTATTCGTAATTTAATTAATTTGTAATTTAAATATTTATTTGTAAAATTTCAAATCAGTAAAAATACATATATATCTTTTTTTCTTGAACATAATTATGTAAACTTCTCAAGTTAATATTTTCTGACCTTATTTTTCTTTTCTTTAATCAGCTAATATTGTCATTTTTTCCAAAACAGGAAATCCCTCTAAAAAGAATTACTCATAGAATTAACATAGCCACAATTTACAAGGTATTTTCAAAATATTCCAGATTTTAAATTGAACTGGCAATTTGTCCTGGACTTACAGTTGAATTCTTGATTCACAATTCTTGCTCAAAGAGGGCCAGGAGGGCCTTTGTGTAACTGCTGGTTGTGCGCCAATTACCCCCTTTCCTAGACCAACAATTCCTACTCACAGTCATTCATGCTCTAGTCACCTCCTGTCTTGACTATTGCAATGTGCTCTACACAGGGCTGCCCCTGAAAAGCATCCGGAAGCTCCAGTTGGTGCAAAATGCAGCAGCCTGCATGGTTTTGTCCAGACCTTGGTGTGCAAATGTATCACCTTTTCTGTGGGAACTACATTGGTTGCCAATTTGCTTTCAGGTGCAATTCAAGGTGCTGGTTGTCACCGTTAAAGCCCTTCATGGCTTGGGATCAGGTTATCTGAGGGACTGTACCTTGCCAGTCACATCCACCCAACCCACTAGAGCAGGGAGGCAAGGATGTTGTGGGTCCCATCCCCTAAGGAGATACATCTGGTGGGACCCAGAAGGGCCTTCTCCGCGGTGTCTCCCTCTCTCTGGAACATCATCCAGAGCCCCCATTCTAATATTCTTTCAGAAGGCCCTGAATACCTGGTTCTGTCAGCGGGCCTGGGGAACCCAGAGAGGGATGGAGCCCATTAAATGGCTAGTATGAATGTGTGTTGTCGCCAGGGTGGGTGGTGGGTTATTATTTTTCTTTTTATTTCCTTTATACGCTATTTTTATATCTTTGTAAACTGCCTTGAGTCACCATGTGCGAGTAGGCGGCAATATAAATTTTCTAAATAAATAAATAAAAATGCCCTAGTGTTTCTTGTCTTGTTTGATATTTTTTCCTATAGGGAAATTAGAGTACTATAGGGTTCAGTTCATGGGTTAATGAAGTATTATTGTCACGCTCCTTGTATTATCATGTTTTCTCCTTTTCAGACACAGCAGATAGACAAGTGAAAAGTGTATGCCAAGTTCATTACAGATTTAGATAATGCTGTTGACTGAGATTTCAGGTTGTTACTGCTCATTGCAAAAGCTAACCCAGTCTTTTTCACTCTAAGTCTAACCTTTAAACATTTAGACTTAAATTTCCTTCTAATGAGATTGTTATTGATAATCCTATACAACTGCCACAGGTGCCCAAAGAAAGCTAAACTTACCCCAAGCACTGACAGGTTAACATTTTGAAATGCAAAAACATATGCACTATTTCTACTCAAAACTTTTAGTTGAGGTGGCTAAAACATTGCCAAATTTTGTTATTTTGAGAGCTGCAACTGACAGGTTAGTTTAAAATGCAAAATGTGTGCACTGGTGTGTTTAGAAAGAAGCATATCTTTCCAATCCACCATCAGGAATAATTCTGTTTATGTGTGTATTTGTTTGCTATCGTTCATCACTGGCTCTGTTGAAGTGAGACCACTTGGTTAATACAATTGTCTTCTGCTGAGCTCAGACCAAGTTCATGATGCAAAAAGTGTGCTGGGCACTCATGTGCATTAAGCAGTACAGTCTCTCAAGACTATAGATGAAGAGAGGTGAAGTTTTTGTTATTGTAATTCTGTAGTGTTTGACTTCATCTGTTTGCTGTTGTTTACTTTTCGCTGGGCTCCCTGGAAGCTGTGCTGAAGAAAATATGCTTTAGTTCACTTCCATTTTCCCTGTAAATTTTGTTTTTTAAAAAACCATATTTAAATAAATCCATTCAGGCAGTCTTTCTGGAGGTTTGGGTGAACCCTGAAACAAAATACTTTCCTACTTTACATTCATCCTTACAATTCACAGTAACTTGTATATCCATGTGCACAACACCCTAATCTCACTTAAGGTAAATTAACATTCAGAACTGATCTCCCACTGTTGATAGAAGAGATGTTCCCCTAGAGGTGGTGAGGCTGAATCTGTCTGATTCCAGTTACTACTATTATAAAATTAGGATCGACAATTTGTTGCCTAATGAAAACCCCAAATGGAACAATCATGGGATAGGTTAGGTGTGACCTCTGAAATCAAAGGGAGGCAGTCTATCCAGTCCCTTCTCTTTCCATCCTTTTTGAGAGTAGGTAGATGAGCTTTCAAAGTGTTGGATAATCTAACATTTTATCCACCACCTCTAAAGTACCATTTAGGATTTCTTTCAAAACAGATAATGTTCCCCTTGCACATATGTGCTAGTCATTCCCAACTCTAGGGAGCGGTGCTCATCTCTGTTTCAAAGCCGAAGAATCAGCGCTGTCCGAAGACGTCTCCATGGTCATGTGGCTGGCATGACTAAATGCCAAAGGCACACAGAACGCTGTTACCTTTCCACCTAAGTAGTCCCTATTTTTCTACTTGCATTTTTACATGCTTTCAAACTGCTAAGTTGGCAGAAGCTGGGACAAGTAATGGGAGCTTACCCCGTTACGCAGCACTGGGGATTCAAACCACTGAACTGCCAATCTTTTCATCGACAAGTTCAGTGTTTTAGCCACTGAACCACTGCATCCCTTCAAAATGGATAGGCAGGCTTAAAAATAAAAAATTCAGAGCTGTATGGGAATAACTTGGTCACTACAAAAGTGTCTCACAAAACTAATGATGTTCTTTGTCAGTAACTAAACTGCTGTCCATCTTTGTTACCTATCGTCCCTGCCTCCATATGAAATATTCTTCCTTAATCACACCCTCTTTCTCTCGGGCATTTTTTCACACCATTGCTAGTCTATGTTCCTATAAGATTTCTTCTTAGAAGAGGCTTATCTAAATTGGATTTGTTTATTTGGCTGAGAAACTGATTTTGAAATCTTTCAAATCATATTACTTGTATGCTGAAAATAGTATGTGGTCTTTGTGTATCTATGATTAATCTCAGTCATATTAAACACCATGCACTGATTGAACAGCCCATATACTGATTGATTAATATATTATTCATCTTAAAATAAAATTAAATGCTTAATGTGCAAAATCATTTATAGGATTTCTTCTTTTTTTAAAAATTTATATAATGATAAACAGGAAATACACTTGAGAAAAGGAAATGCGTTTTAAAAACATTGCCTGTTTAAAACTCAATGCAAATGCCACAACTGTCAGTATAATTTATTTTTTGTGATTACTGAAACTTCCAAACTATGATTCTGTGATATATTCATTTACTTAAATAAACAAAAACCAATGAGTAATGAAAAAATATTGAAGTAATGTATGAAGGAGCAGTTGGACAAATATATTCTCTCTGTGATAGGAATGGAAATCTGCAGTACTGGGGCTGCGTATGATACTCATTTCCTTTTATTTGTGTCTGTTGGAGTGCTCTCAATGCACACCAACAAGTTTCATTGCAGAACTCCAAAAAAGGACAGGTAGGAAACAAAAGAAGAAACCTGTTACTTTAACATAAGCATCATACGGTGTGTGATCTGACATAAAATCTGAATTCTGTGCTCTAAAATGAATGGCCTCCTCTGCAGCATTGTAACCAAGGAGATAAGGAGAAGATATAGCAGCCACTATTGATATCAAGATGCTTGCAAATAAGGTGGCAGACTGGGACTAGGAAGGGACACTGCAATAGCTTAATTGGAGAACTTGCCTGGAGAGACGTCGATGAATGGAGAAGTCCAGCAGCACCAGTCAGAAAGTAGATTTATGTCCAATTGCTGTGCATGTGATTGCTGTACGTGGAGTCCCCTGAGTATCAGAATTTTTTTGGCTGAGGGATCCAGTCAGAGAAGAAGAATTGGAAAAGTATTCATGTGCATGAGAAACAGAGAATAGCCTCCCTGATGCAAGGATTGGAATGGGTGGGATTTTTATTCCTTTAAGGATTAGTTGTAGTGAGTAAAGAAAATGACTTTGGTGAAGCTATGCAGGAGCTATTGAAAAATGAAACCTTTTTAATTTCCAAGATAGCAACAATCAGAAATAGTTCAGATAAATACTTCCTTAATTCACTGCAGTTGGAAGAATGTTGGAACAGATGATCCCCTTCAATGTGTAAGTAGGCTGTATAGAAATACAGTAGCCTTTACAAGGCTGGGAGGAGAGTAGAAGAAACATCTAACTATATTGGGCAATTTTCATAAAGACAACTTTTTGGGGGAAAATTTTGGTGGTTCAGCAACACAGGATCCCTGAAAGACTCCTATTAGAAGCCTGGAGGGTGAAACCTAATATTTTGTTACCTCCCAGAGGTTTTAGAATGTGCAATTTCAGGAAGCATTTAATTAAGCATTTTCAATATTGCCTATCACTTGATTAGGTCTCAAAATGGTTCGTAACTCAAGAGGAGAATAATGAAAGCTTTATACCTTTTATTTACTTTGTCTGTTATACAGAGAAGTCAATATTCTATTCCATCCTTCCCATAATCATGTGCATGTACTTTTCAAAGGATTCAGCTCCTGCCTGCTTCACATGTACTTTTATATGCTGGAAAAATTATAGATTGTCCTCTAATATTTTGTTTTTGATCAGGGCATTAGAAGTAAGATAGCTAATGCGGTATTCTGAAATGCAGTTTCTTAGTCTCTGCTCTACCTCCCTGGTCCACCCCGAAATTGCAGTTTCTTAGTCTCATTTCCAACGCCTATAGGGCTTTTCCTGCAGCCATTTGTGCTTAATGTATGGACATTAAGAAAAGGGCTAAGAGCTGCATGATGACAGAGCCCATAGTGCTGTCCATTCTTTTGCTTTGCCTCATCTTGCTTTTTCATACAGTTCATGCTCTAGGGAGTTAAGATCAGAAATATAGCAAAAAGCCCAGGTCCATTCTTCCTCTGAGTTATTGCTTTTAATGTCTGAGGCAACAGAAGGAGAACATTGCCAGTTCTAATAAAACTCTTTTGGTCTCTGTGGTGCATTGCTTTGTACTTATCTGCTCCTTTGAAGTGAAGGGGACAAACACCGATACTAGAGCTTGGTGAGCATGTAAGTGAGTACATCATTCTCTGAATTGTATTTATCTGATCTCCGCTTTTTTACTGCCTTTTAAAAAGGTTGATTGCAATACATATTTATAATTGTCTTCTTCAACATGTCACATATTATCAAATGCATGCTTTTTTAATTTACTTCCTCTCTTTTCCATTATTACAACTCTCTACCCTTTTCCTCTTTACCCCCTCCATCTCACACTTCATTGCATCTTACTATACATGTTCTCTCTGTTTGTACTAACAAGGATCCTTTGTTCACTGGCTGTTTTCTTTTGCTGCCTGCATCCCATCATTTTCTCTCTCTTTGCTGTGCCACAGACCTCCTCTACACCTAGACCTCTTTTTTTCTTTCGACACCCCCAAATCCTTTTGCACATTGATTTCTCATTTCATCCTCTTCTTACCTACCCAATTGTCCCATCTGTTCCAGTCTTACCTCTGTGCTACCATCGTGAAATACATGTTGATCAAATAGAAGAGGAACGATTTTTTACCAATCCTTCCTCTTTCTGCAACCCCTTTGCAAATCTGCAAGAACAGTGGAGGAAAGGAAGCTAGAGACTAAGAAGTTGGCTGATCTATTGAAGACCATTGGCTTAGTTAATCTGGATGTAACCCATTATATTCATTTTCTCAACAATCAATTTATAAAAAGTGTGTTAAGGGTAGATTTTGCACTGGCCAAACAGACATCTGTGTCACTAAATACTTCTGAATCTATAGGGAGAATGATCTAGATGGGCCCTCAGTTTTGAAAAGACAGAAATAGTAATTGATCGTAGTTGCATATGTTACTAAACTATGTCTTTTAAAAATACTTTGTTAGACAAGTCTTATTGGCCAATTCACACAACCCTAAGTTATAAGGGATGGTTTTGCACACCATAGTGAATGTGATAAGAAACTGCATTATGAAATAGCAATATGGGTAAATTAGGCTAATATTTGAATTTGAGGGAGGGAGAGATTGCATGAGCCCTCAGATTTTTAATAATGCAGGGATGATCTAGAATAGAGTAATTTTTTAAAGCTTGGTATAAAGAAGATAGAAATTATGTCCAAAAGAACAAACTAAGTTGGTGAATTGGTGAATGACTTTGCACTCTAATGTATACTTTTATGTGAAAGTAAGGCCCACTAATTTTATTCTTCGCCATCAAATTTAACACATTGGCGTATATGTCACACAGCTCTCATCACCATCAACATGAATGAAACATTTAATATCCCTTTTGAAATAGCTAAAGAACCTAGATTATTCTCGCGTGCCAGCATTATGGCCTTCACCTTACTGACTGTGAAAGCTTTCACAGTCCTATTCACTAATTAAACCGACCAATTCTTCAGTGCTGCATGTGATTTGTGATATTATGCCTTTAAGTGTGTTATTTAAGTTTGCAATGCAGTTAATTGAAACCCTACTAGATGCAAATCAAAAGTTTCAGCCTTAATTGAGATATTTTGAAAATTGAACCCATTGCTTCAGGCAGGTGCTACATGAGATTCCATTAATATAGGTAATTAACATTAGCCTCTGCTTTAATTAACATGCACACTTTAATTAGTAAAGCATTAACCAACATTAAAAAATCTGATCTTCATGCATCACAAAACCTGCAAAGTTATGACTTCTATGTTATTTTTTTCCCCTAGGCTGTAAATCACATAGCACATTGACAGTTTTAAGAAGTATTTTATTCAATAAATAAGTTACTTGAAATCCTTGAAATGTAAATATTTTAAATCATATTAGACTGTATTAGACTCTTATGTTGTAGATACTTATACTCCTCACTTTAAAAAAACCAAAACAAAAGTGCCACAATAAAAAAAACGTTGAATTAAAAATATCACAGTCTTTCCCAAAAGAATAAATTCAATGTAGTATAAAAACTTCCCAGTTCTCCTCTTCCTTTTACCCGTACTACAATTTACTTATTATGGTATGTATTTGTGTGTGCGTGTGTTGTCTCCCAGCCACTTTTAACAGATTTGGGAGGTGCATGGAGGCTGCATAGGAAAGAGGAAGGAACAGTCCATCAAAAGAGTGTATTCTGATAGCAAAGGGCTTGATTGTATCTGACTCTAGGGTCATCTCCATTTCTTAACCGAGGAAGCCAAAGTTGTCTGAAGATATTTCTATGGTCATAATAGCATATGGACACAAATATTTTGTTTTTAAATTAGAGTTAGCTCAGTATTTTCACCCTATTGAGCTACATAGAAATCCTCAACCAGTTATTTGACTAATGAATAATTTTGTGTAATTATAATATCTACATAATTTCCTAGTAACAGATGTGCTTGAAGAATCAAATGCCAAATTGTACAATAACTAATAAAACTATGACCTTGAGCTCTTCTCAAATAAATAAGTAAATAACCATAGGATTTAAATAAATAAAAAAAACTCTTATCATGCTATTTCATTTTGGAACATGTTGTATATGTGGAATATACTCCATATATGTCATAATTCATAGAAAGCTGGCAACAGTATGTTGGCTTGCAAGGTAGTTTCTAGGTTGGAGAAATTAGCTTGTATTGAAGCAAGCTTAGGCTAAACTGCATTTGGTTCTGCTTATTGATGATCAAAATGTATCATAACCTGCTAGTAAGAGGGGATGCTCCATATGGCATGTTGATCTATATCTTACTAAAAAGCATTATATGAATATGAACTGAAGAAGCTTCTAGGATGAGAAGCAAAATATCTTCAAAGAAAAAAGTTGCTTTTTGGAAAAGCACCTTTGGAACAACCATGACCTGAATGACTGAGAATCTCCAAGACATTATATGAAAACCTTCATTGACCTAAATCATGACAGGGAGAAGAAACGTAAAGAACAGAATAGAAAAAAACCCAAATAGGTTGTGTGTCCCTGAAATAAAGGTAAGGAGGAAGAAGATAACAGTTCTGAACTAAAGTGATCCAATTTTGTATGACAGAATTGGTGGATACATGCATGCAAATGAAGGTTTAATGATGAATGGTTAAAGTATATATTAGAAAAGAGAAATCAGTGCAATGAAGATAATTATGAGTGCATATGAAAACAGTAATCTGTAGGTTGTTGATTCCATTGACTGGTAATAATGGAAGAACCAACCATGTTAGAGAAAACAGTGCAACGTTCTAATGAAAATGATCTAGCAGAACACAACAAAACACTAACTGCCTAAATAAAACAAACAAAACCTTCTCCTACATGACATGAACGGAAGGGTGAAAATGAGAGAGTACAGAAAAACTCATTAGGTCAGACAGGAACCAACAACAAAAAGGAAATGGCTATGATTTAATAGGGCAGAGAAAATATGCTATGATTTTGATGGAAATAAAATGTTTTGGAAGTGAGTAAAAAGGCCTAATCAAGGACACAACTAATGGTTTTACAATTATTTGGGATGAAACTTAAACGAGGAAGTGCTAACACAAGCATTTAAGGGATTTACTGTATATGGGAACAATATAGAGATATATTCAAGAGTGTAACTGAAACAAATGCATTCATATAAATCCATCCCCTCATAGGAAATTATAAAAGCTGTGAAAAATGTATGTTAAAATTACAATTGCCTTATTTAATATACTCGCTACACAAATAGAAGAGCACTTAACAGTGAATAGAAACATTACAGCAAGTTGGCTTGTTAAGTGCACCTGCAAACTTGTCTAGCAGAATTCTGATGTATAGGTTACAAGAGGTAACAATGAGCAAAATTTAGAAAGTACAGTTTGATTTTATGCTGGATAGATGTTATACAAATCAGATTTTGGCTCTTCATTAAAATGTATTAAAACGGATGAATGCAAGAAAGGAAAATATTATACAGTTGTTGATTTAAAGAAAGCATTTGATAAAGCAAACAGTCTGGAATAATGGAATATTTTATGCAAATATGTAGTTGAATGTTAGTTATTGAATGGGATGTGAGCAATGTATGGAAGTTAAGCATGCCTGAGAATGGATTGCTTAATAGAAAACTTAACACTGAGCATGGAAGAACATCATGTACTTATGGATAAATATATAAACAGTGTTTGTAGTGACATAAGTGTACTGGTTGTGGATTTGAATGTATGTGGATCTTTATAGGTAGATGGTACCACATTGCTGACTAGGAACCCAAATAATTTGCAAAGAAAATTTATTAATTTGAATAGGGTGATGCAACAAAGAACACTGAAAAGAGCTGAAAAGTACTGTATGAAAAATTCAAAGTATTGTGCTTGATCAAGAAAATGGAAGGAATTATGATAGGTTTCATATATATGGTGAAAAAAGACAAGAAATGAATGTGTAGAAAATAGGCAGAGAAATTATAACATGTGAAAATATTAGTAAAACGTAATGAATAGTATTTAGTCTGCTGTAGGGAATGAAGGTATCTTTAAAAAAGCAAAAATGGTTCTGTAGAAGCATTTTTTCTACCCACAGTATTATATGGAACTGTTGGGTATGTTGTAAGAAATGTGTAAGCTGAATGCAGAGGTATTTAATGGAAGGCTAAAGTGAAAATGTCAAGAATAAATGAATGCTGAATGAATATAGATTGAATTTTTAAAAAGTGAGTGATTATTATTTAAAAAAAGGTAAATTGAGGTGCTTTGATTTCAGATCATTTGAACTTGCAATAGTACTGACTGGTCCTTAGAGTTCTAGCACTGCAGCATCCCTGTAGCACTTGATTGTGATCGAAGTGCTCAATGCCTACCTTACAATTATGATATTGCCACATTCTGCAGTCATGTGTTTGCTATTCGTGACCTTATTTGCCAGCTTCTGAGAAGCAAAATCAATGGGGAAGCTGGCAGGAGATTACAAACCACATGACCTTCTCATTTAATGATCTGTGGTGATTTGCTTGACAATGGCAAACGAGAGTCTCAGAATTGTCATTGCTAAGTGGCACAGTCACATGATGTTGCATTTTATGACCAGATCACTAAGCAATTGCAATTGCACTCCCAACGGGTGTCATTAACTGGAGCTACCTGTATGGAGAAAATGAATGGGAATTAAATGGCTAAACAAAATATATGAAGAAAGAGTGAATGAGCTTAGAGGAAAGGAAAAGAAAATGTGTAAAAGTTATGCTTGGATGAAGTAGATAAAGTCCTCAAAAGAGCAAAGATTAGAAGTTTAAAAAGCAAGAAGCAATGTATGGATGTGATGTATGGATGAGGTGGAAACAAAATATGGAGAGGAATAATGAACAGAGTGGTACGAACTACTCTTTATTTTTTTTCTTTAGGCCTTTCAGGTTTTTTGTTTATGGTTTCTCATTTCTTTTCGGCACTCTGCATAATATTGCTTATCCTGAAAGGAAATAACTTGCTAGCAATGAACAGTATATTTGTAGGCCATATTGGCTAGAATATCATGTCTCATTTTTTTTCAGATATTTTGAGCATCTGCCAACTGTCTAATATAGAAAAAAGTTCCTGGGTAAACACAAAACAATGGCATTTTCTTGAAAAACATAATCTTCCAAGATTATTAAACTGGGTTGCTTTTGGAGGACCCCAAGAGCACAGATGCTTTGATAATTTACAACAATGTATTTCTGGGATTTGCAATGGAGCAATCCCTTTGTCTGAATGCAGATCATCAGTAAAAATCCATTGTTACAACTGAGCAATCCAACCTGTTGTTAATCATAAATTACAACTACTTTTTGCATGCTTGGTTGAAAAGGGAGCACTTGAGAAGACACTACATGAAGTCAGTCATTGTAAAAGACCCCAAATTAGTCAGCATTCAGCAATTCCAGTGAAAGGGAACATTGGGGGTTAGAGATGTAGAGAGTGAAGGGGGCCAGGCAGATGCTACAGATGCCCTTGGCACTGTGGGAAGTGCAACTCTAACTGAAATCTCTAAGGCTATCAACTCAGTTTTTTTTAATCGAAACATACATTTTAGGAATAAAAGACTCACAGAAGAGAAGAAAAGAAGAAAGCCCTGATTTAATAGCACAACTATTTTTTTTTTCTAGGCATACTGTTTTCCATGCACATAGTGAAATTAGTATATAGGTTTAAACTCTATTATGGTTAGAGGTACCTTAATACTTTGTTTTATATTCCCAGAGCATTTGCACATTTGTACATACATAAACATAAATACAAAATCTGTACAAATGTACACAACTTGCAGCCTCTTAAATAATAAAAAGTAGTATTCCTTGGTGCATTTGACTAGCAGTGGTATGTTCATTTGCAGAATATTTTGTGAAATGTTACAAAGCTTTTTAAAACTCCAAGCACTGGGAATATGGTCCAGATCATCTTTCTAAAGCAAAGAACGATTTCTTTTATAATCACTTTCAGGTTCTCAGCAGACATTTTTCTCTTCCTTTGTTTATTTAAATCAGAGCCAGAATAGGGATTTTTTTTTTCAAACAGGAAAAGAATGAAGGCATCGCTACAGTTTTTGGATAGAAGAAGATAAATAGATAAATTTTTAGCGTAGCAAGACAAAGAAGTGGATCTAGTCACTCAACTAAATAGTGGTCTATGAAATTGTAGAATAATTATAGAACCTAATACAGTACATTCTATCCTGCAAATGTCATCACTCATTTAGCAAAGAAGCAACTGTCTTAGCCCATCTGTTCCAGTTCTTGAGACTGGTTTTTTTTAAATTCTGTCTTCACCCTATATTATTTCAAAACCCAAAATCCAAATACAAGTAGCATCTTTAAAAAAAAAAAAAAAGCTGCAGCATGAATGATATTTTTTTACCTTCCACATTTGCATGATTTTTTTTTTGTTTTATATTTTTGCTACATTAAGTTTGTTATGAATTTATTTAGATGTTAGCATTTGGAGTTTTCAGATCTCAGTGGGATACAAATGTGAATGAATGAGTCAATGAATGAATAGCTGAACAAATGAACACATGAGTAAATAATATTTATTATTAAGATTTGACTGCTGTTTCATCTAACTTCTTTGATAGTTACAACTGAATTATTTAGCACATAATTTGGTGCATATTGGCTATAGAATTTGGAGTACTTTCAGCATGTCTAAAATTTATGTTGCTGCCCTCTGCATGGAGGTCACACCCATTTGAATAGTCCACCAGAGGCTCATGGACCCAAGTAGGTTCCAGAGGAAGTTGGAGGATATCTGGGGTGGGTTGGGGGAGAGGACCTTGCTGCATAGTCCTGCCAAAGCTCTGGTTATGTCCTTGAACCAAAGGTTGGCTAAAGCTTTGGACAGGATTACACCTGTGTGGCCTCTCTTGATCCATCACTCCCACTGGTTCATGGGGGAGCTGTGGGTTCTGAAAAGGACAAAGCGACGCCTAGAGCACTGTTGGAGGAAAACAAGGGATGAATCTGATCGGACACAACTTCAACTGTTATTAAGGCTAGTAAGAGCAACAAAGTATCAGTATTTCTCTACTCTTATTGCATCTGCAGAGTGTTGTCTGCAGTTATGGGAACCCCTAAGGTGGCCCATTTACATTTCTGCTCCATGAGCTGTGTTGGTTGCCAGTTTGCTTCTGGGTCCAATTCAAGGTATTGCTACCACCTTTAAAGCCTTCCATGGCATGGCTCCAATGTATCTGAAGAACGGCTTATCCCAATGGATAAGCCTGCCTCACTCATGCCAGTAGAAGAATCATGCTACAGATCCCATCAGTCAAGGAATTTTAACTGGCAGGAGAAGAGCCTTTACTGTCCTGGCGTCCACCCTCTGGAACATCCCGCCCCCTCACCCCCAGGTGAGATCTGCACCCATCTTTCTGGCCTTCCAAAAGGGATTGAAGATATGGCTCTTCCAGCTGGAGAATGGCATTTTGGAGGTGATTAATGGATTAGTCAGACTCCACAATCATCTTCCACATGCACACTTTTCTCCCTTCCTCCCTTCTTGGTTAATTGAATTTTTACTGAATTTTAAATGTATGGCTCTTAACTCTAGGGAATATGTAACCTTTTTCACGCAGGAATGTTGTATATGTGTGTGTGTACTTTATGAAGTATTATGGATTGTATCCAACCTATCTAGAGAGTCAGTTTGGTCTATTGATTAAGGCACCAGGCTAGAAAGTCAGGGACTGTGAATTTTAATCCTGCCTTAGCCATAAAGACAGCTGAGTGACCTTGGGCCAGTCACTCTCTCTCAGCCCAGCCCACCTCTTGGGTTGCTGTTGTGGGAAAAACAGGAAGAGGAAGTTGTGTCAGACATGATCACCATCTTGAGATATTCATAAAAATAATAAAGGCAGGATACAAATAAGTAAATTAACCTTCTGAGGCAGTTGCAAGAGTGAAAGAAGAGACGGGAATAACGACTAATTGGGTTGCAAAAGTGAAATAAGACTCGCATTGTGTTAAGAAGGGTTCTATGATTTTTACTGATAATACAGGAATGTTACATGTGCAATTTTCATTTAAAATAAATGGTACTATATTTGGCTCCGTTATATGGGCTGCACTCTAAAAAAGAACAGTAAAATTGGTTAAACTTGATAGAAAGTTTGGGGACAGATTAAATGGAAGATGGGTTTTGACCATGTATTTCCTCTTCCCAATTTGCATACATAATAGAAAAATGGTAGAGAATAGGTTAAATAGTCTAAAAGGATTTTAACCTTAAATTTGACAGAAGCTAAATGGCTGTGACATTGGGTGCGCCTACTTTATTCCAGCTAGTAATCCACCTTCAAAGTTCCTGTCAGGTAAATGACCTTGTATTTCATTAACTGATAATTAAATGGATTTATTCCACTAACGGTTTTAATTAAAATGCTAGAAATATTGATTACCCTTCTCATCCTTATTCCCCCAGATGAAAAAAAAGGTTTTAGGAATGTTTATTTAGAGAAGACAGAGAATTAAATTAGATTGAATCTCTATGAGACCCGAAGATGGTTCTTTCATTTCTGCTGCTCAAGCAGAAAAAGGTTTCAATTTTTTGATGTTTGATTAATTATTTTGAAATCCATTTATGCTTACCTTGGTGTTTAATTAAAAATGTCATTTTTAGCATAATTAAACTGGCTATCTGTGGAAGACTAACTTCAAACTTATATATATATTATATTTGGGGTAAAAGAAACTTTTTACTTATTTGCTTTTTGTCGTAAAGATGTTGTCTCATGAATGAAAAAATATGAAGGGCTGAAGCTTAATTGGATTTTGTACATTTGAATATGTGAATGATATGCTTATAACTAATGCAGGTTTATTTGGTTATACATTTGGAATTCATCACATATGCTTTCAGAAACATTAATCTAACAAACACAGATCTGCTTTCCCAAATATACTGCATAAATTAATAATACACATAAGACTTCTTTTGGCATGCCCAACCAGTTGTTTTTTCTTGAGCAATATGTGTTTCACAGTAGAGATCCAAGAGACAATTTGTATTATTGTTATAGTATATCTCAGTGTTTCTCAGCCTTAGCAATGTTAAGATATGTGGACTTCAATTATGGCTAGGGAATATTGCAGGTTGAAGTCCACGCATCTTAATATTGCTAAGGTTGAGAAACACTGGTCTATCTGATATGACTTAAAAAACTGTTTCAGAAACCCAGGAGCTTGTGATTGTGATTACCACAACTGATTGTGGTAAATTAGATGTTGTAATTAAATAACAGTAAGGTATTTCTCCTTTCATTCAACTAACATACATTACTGAATATTTGCACAGAAATGTAAAACTTCTATAGCATTGCCAATGACAATTAATAAAAGTATTCTGTTAGCTAGCTAAAATACTATGTCTGCTCAAGCAAGTAATGTAGAGAATCACAGCTTATTCAGACAAGGTGGAACAAAATCACGCATGAAGCTCACTTTATGAAATAGTATAATCTCTACTATGGATCAGATAACCACATAACCATGATTGAAATAGGTATCTGAAAGTATAAACAGAGCAAAGAAACACATTTATGCCCCAATCTTATGTCAGTTTACTCAAAAGGATGTTCAAATGCATAGTTGGAGCTACCATAGAGACGAAGGGGTAGACCTATTCCTCAAAGTACCTGAGGGCCAGACAAGAAGTAACAACTGGAAATTTATCAAAGACCAATCCTACCTAGAAATAAGAACTTTCCTGACAGTGAAAACAATTAATCAATGGAATGGCTTGGCTTGACTTGGCTCCAGAAGTTGCACATGTTCCATGAGTGGAGATTTTTAAGAAGAGATTGGATAGCCATTTGTCAGGAATGGTATAGAGTCTCCTGCTTGAGGAGGGGGGTGTACTAGAAAACCTCCAAGGTCTGTTACTGTTACTGGATTAGTTGTTCTAATCAACACTGGCTTATTGCATCCTTTAATATTCTGAGTTTGGTGACATATTGGGCAAGCTCTTCCTATCTCTGCTGCCTGCAATAAATATTTATACCTATGGGATGAGGTGAGATGGAGAAGCAGAAGAATCAGAGAAAAGAGAGCCGCGAAGTACAAGAGTACAATTCAAGGTGTTGGTTATTACCTTTAAAGCCCTACATGGCTCAGGGCCAGGTTATCTTAGAGACCGCCTTCTACCGCATAGCTCCCAGCGACTGGAAAGATCCCACAGAGTTGGTCTCCTCCGGGTCCCGTCAGCTAAACAGTGTTGGCTGGCGGGCCCGTGGGGGAGGGCCTTCTCGGTGGCTGCCCCAACTCTCTGGAACCAGTTACCTCCTGAGATCCGGACCATCCCCACCCTATTGGCCTTCCGAAAAGCAGTGAAGACCTGGCTTTTCCGGCAGGCCTGGGGCCGTTGATCTCGCTGTTGCGATCTGGTGAGATCCGGCCATGAATGGTGTGAATGGGTTTTAATTGTTTTTAATGTTTTAATGTTTAATGTTTTTATATATGGTTTTTAATGCATTGTAAGCGGCCTTGAGTCTTCGGAGAAAGGCGGCATACAAGTTGAACAAATAAATAAATAAGTTGAACAAGTTGAACAAATAAATAAGAGAAGATGAACCATACTAAATGGATAAGCAGGGACACTATATCTTAATTGCTGTCCCATTTCCAGATGAAGAAAGGGGAAGGGACTAGTGTAACCAAAGTTGTTTAAGGGTGCAGTTGTACCCTGAGTGTATAAGTGATATTTGGGAAAGCCATCCTATCAGCCCTAGATAACATAACCAGTGGTCTTATATAAGAGAAGTGTGGTCCAAAAATATGTAGACATATCATTGTTGAGAAAAGGTTGGGTCACTTCACCAGGAACTTAATTGCAGATTTTTTTTACAATTGTTCTTTTTGAACTCCTGTAATATATAATGGGAGAATTAAAATTCAGTGGGTGTGAAATACTGAATGCATTGGGGAGAATTTGGCAGTTAGCAAAAGCTATATTGAGGTAGGTGCAATAGTAATCTTGTGGTTGAAACAGATCAATCTGCTGCCTTCCCTCTTTCTGTTTGAGATGCTGAACGTGTTTGTTTTTGAGAGAGATGTCAAGTAATTTATAAACATATATTTTCCAGTTTTATTGCTGAGCTTCTGAACTTTGAAAAACTAGCTAAGATAAATAACTTTATTCTTTTTTAACACCGATGTGACATATTTTAACCTGTCTACGTACAAAAAGTAGTGCTGTTAACAATGGCAACTTTCTTCAAGTGCACTATGAATCACTGTATTCCTTTTTCCTTTTTACATGCACCATTGCCACTATCTTACCTTCAGCGGTTTTGCTAGATTTCAATGAAGATGGAACCAGAGGGCACACATTAGAATTTTATATCAGTTCAAGAAGGGGAAAGAAGAAAGACATATGAAGCTGGAATGACATTCACTGAAGGCTCCCTAGGGAAGATAACACATGTTTTTGTCTTTCACCTGCTAGGCATGCTAAATCAGTGCAATGATAAGCTAATTTATGAAATATATTTCATTGAAACCTGGACATCTTTATTGTTGCTAGTTCAGCTATTACATGTTGGGAAATAATGGATGCTGAAGTTAAAACAATATTAAAATATTTGAATTTTTCTTCGGTAATGATTATGATATATCTTTTTCCTAATGTTCGTACAAAAATACATTTTGAAGCCACTTAGAATTAGTCAAAATTTGAAATATGTATTCTTTCCCCATTCAGGGGTAATCATAGCAAAGCAATGCTATTTGTTATCCTAGTGAGCAGCTCATGGCATTTTTAGTAGTGTTGCTGCTTATGTTGATACATGTGGAAATGCAAACCAGTTTTATCTCTTGGGAGACACACCTCTGCTATGGAGTAAAACATTTCAGTTCACTCCCTCAATCTATGCCTTTGTAGTTCAATTGTTCACCAGTTATGACATTGCCATATAATAATGGGGTACTGTAGCCAAAATAATATACTAGTATAAAATCAGGGCAAACCATTTAAATTCCAGCAACACTGTATGTGATATACTAATGGTACCAAAATTGTTATATAGTTAACACATACAACTTTTGACAAGAGAAAGTCAAAAATGACATTATCACACTTGTGGCATTAATACAGCCACAGAGAACGTGAGCTTTGCCCTATTAAACTACTACAATGTGACAGTAGAAAGAACATCATTCTTTAGGTTCTTACAGCTTTTGTCATTTAGGGCCCAAATCAGTGACCCATAGTCACTAATAGGACAATGCACAGTTCAACACAAGATTGAAATCCCGAAGGCCAGCATGGAAAACAGCTATTCGTTACCCGAACATGGTCGATGGAATTAACAATCTAGTTGAAAGACATTACAGAAGATACAATATGGAATACAAATTTAAAGTCATTTGAGGATTTTATTTATGTATGGAAATATCTTTTAGTGATATGGGCAGAAGAATAAAGATATTAAATATATTATGTATGGTAGACCTGTAGGAAAGTGGGTGAAACAAAATTGATATGGTACAAGGAGATAGGTTAGGTTACTGATTGCTTAGTTTAGGAAAACGGATGTTATGTTTAGATATTAATATACTTAAAAGATTTGAATTAAGAGATATACGTATGGGGGTGGAGGAAATGGGTAGCTTATGAGTAGAATAAATGCCAAATTAGGATCTATTATATAGTTTTATAGCCGAATGCTGTTTTGAAATGTATAGTATACGGGGATATAATAATAATGTTAGAAAGAAATGTTTAGCACATAGGGGGTGTTGTAAAAGGGTGGTAAAGTATTATATAATGTGATATCAATTTGGATTTCATCTTGGAGAAGCCATGGGGGGAGGGGAGGATGAGGGGGGGTTAGGGAGGGGGGGGAAAGGGGAAAAATTTGTATTTGAAAAACTTTTTCAATAAAAAAAAAAGAAAACAGCTGTTCGCTCAACATCTAGCCTGGAGAAAGGAATGGTCCACGATATCTGCTTTTGACCTGGCCATTAGTGATCCCTCTACCAAACCATCTGGGTTTAACCTGTCCTGTTCTGTCTGGACAAAATTGAACAGAATTAGGTGTGATACTGGAAGAAGTGCCTCTGCTCAGTGGGGATAGAAAGATTCCCCTTGTGATTGTGGTGCTGATATGCAAACTATTAAACATATTGTGCAAGATTGATCATAACTTGTGATCTCTGGTTCCCTAGAAAATCTACACTGAGCAACGCCAGAGGCCTGGATAGCTGAATCGGATATCCAGTTATAAGCCCACTGCCATACCCCTGTAGATGTTTTGGATATAATTAAATGGATTTTGTGTATATGTCTACTTCTCTTCTGACATGTTGTCATCATATGCTAAATAAATAAATAAATAATTAATAGTGACCCACAATTTTGTTCATGTAATGTGTAAGTAATCCTTTTTTGGCTAACTAACTGACTAACATTTGGAAAAGTTGAAGAGTGTGTAGTAGTAGAAGTGAACATTCTATCTATCTATCTATCTATCTATCTATCTATCTATCTATCTATCTATCTATCATAAATAGTAGCACAATACTATTAGTACCTTAATATAAATCTATAGTGAATAATGAAAAAAATGTCCATGGTCTCTGCCTGCCACGTCAGGTAGGGTGTGCACAATACAGGCCCACTCTATTAAATGTTGCCTTCCAGTGCACCTAGAAGTTACACATACTTTGTAACTATCCCTGCCTTGTGGAACATCCCACCCTGGGATCCAGCAGGTCTCCACCATTTTGGTTTCAATAAAGATTTAAATAGCTGGATCTTCCTTCCACCTGGACAAAGGTGAGAGTTCAGCAAATACAGGGAGGGATGTTATTTAGGGGTGTAAGTTGCGATTTTGTTGATAGTATTTTTTAATGTTTAATTGTTAAACTATGACAGGTTGATTATATACGTCTAATAATTAAATTAAAAATATAAATAAATTTCTCTGAAGTGTTTTCAGGGCCTTTCTGTTCTTTTAGGAGATAAGTGTACAGTTGTAATTCAAGGGGGAACTGATTCTAGAAAGTAAAAACAGGGGGAAAGTCCTAATATGTGAGGTGGCCATATTAATTAAAAAAATCTAATTCAGTCTGATGGCACCATTGAAGAAAGCACACAAAAATAGTAATGAATAGTAATCAGTTCAAATCAAATCAATCCAATCAAGTAATCGATTAAAAAACCTGGGTATTCCTGAATTCAGAAAGTCAACATTAACACTTTAAACAGATAATGTTCCTGATGATGCAACCAAAGAAGGGACAGATAAAAAGATGGGGGGATGGGGGAAAGTGATGTAGGATCCAATGAACTGCATTACTCCAGACACTAATTAGTGGATAGAAAGCAGAGTCAGAAAAAAACTGTCTGCAAACTATTGTAGGCATCCAGGTGCAACACCATCAAAGCTGTGCTTAGCCATTTCTGAAGTAAGGTATGAACAAAGTCTCAGGTTATTTAGAATATATGACTTCTTGTAGTATTTTACCTGTGAAAGGCCTTATAGTAAGTTTTTCATCAATAACTTTCAAATTATGTACCACAGAAGACATCTGTGGCTGACGAAGAGAAAAAGTAAAAGAGACAAGAATGCAAAAGAGAGAATCATTAGGATGAAAAATAGTCTTAAATGAAGTTAAGGCAATAAGAATTAATCCAACAGGAAGTCCCAGTTAAAGAGTAAGACTGAGGCAGAGGAATAAACCTAAATGGAATGCAGTGGAGTGGGTTGGGGTGGGGTGGGGTGGGGTGGGGTGGGAGAGGAGAGGAGAGGAGAGGAGAGGAGAGGAGAGGAGAGGAGAGGAGAGGAGAGGAGGATACTTAATTTGGCCAAGTGTGATTGGATACACAAGGAATTTGTCTTCGGTGCATAAGCTCTAAGTGTACATACAAAAAAACAAAGGAATAATAATCATAATAATGATACTGATAAGAGAAGGTAGTAGAAAAGTTGAGAAGGATAATAGTAATACAGTCATATTACATGGGTAAAAATACTTAGACATAAGACAGTATTGTGGGAATTAGGTGTTCAACAGAGTGATGGCACAAGGGAAAATACTGCCTTTGTGTCTAGTTGTTTCGGTATGCAACACCCTGTAGTACGGTCCAAGAGAAGGAGTTTAAACAGTTTATGTCCTGGATGTGAGGAGTCTGTAGATATTTTCTCAGCCCTCTTTCTGACCTATGCAGTATACAGGTCCTCAACAGAAGGCATAGATATTGTAATTAAAGTGCAAGGAAGCAATAGTATGCTCTTTGCTTTACCCACTGCCAATCAGATGGACAAGGAAAAAGAAATAGCCATGCAATAAGAAAACAACCATTCCTTTGTGAAGTTCTCACCTTTTCCTAGCTGGCTGGCACAGGGATCAGGGAGTGGGAGAAGGCTATATATGCGGAAATGTATGTGCAGGTTGATACCCTAGCCTTCCTTATCTATCATGCAGTGACCAAAGGACCAAAATGTTACCCACTCATGATGTATAAAAGGTATTTATAAAATTTAGTAAGTCAACAGTATTTCTTAAGTTTTACATAAGATTAACAGCTTCACTGTTCATTTTAATCAAGGACTTGCTTGATTGCCTTGTTTTTCTTGATAGAATTCAATCTGAAATCTTGTTTTTTGAAATCTTAAGGGAAATCACAATCAACATGACATCTCAAGCATTCGTGACAGCTATTGTGGTATCTAATGACAAAAACTGAAAATTGTGCAAAACTGTTTTACTTCGTAATGAGCCTGGAAACATTAGAAACTCCAGAAGTAATTTAATATGATAGAAACACTTTAAAATGTTTAACTGCATTATGATGAAGTTTAGTCCAGGAAAATATATGTATCTTTTCATAAAAATTCAGATTCCCTTGAATGGGTTTCATATTGTTGCTTACTCAGATATCTTTTCCACTCTTCTCTTCAACTAAATGCAACCAATTAAAGTTAATTAACTCATCATTATCTAGGATTCAGTCTGATATATCAGAATTACTTAGAAAGCCTTCCTCTGGAAATATCTGTTGTGTTATTGACAAACCAAGTTTTATGCTCGCCTAAAGGAACACTTAGCATGGGATCTATAATTTAAAGCCCATACTTTAAAAAGAAAAAGAAAATAATCCATCAAATCTCAATGGCCACAAAATGGCATATCCATGAATGACCTCCTGAGAACCATTATCCAAATAAATATGATTACTTCTAAAAATGTTATCATTTCAGCAACAGTAACTCCTTAGTTAGCTGAGGAGCCAGAATAAATGCTGCCCAACAGTATGGAAAGTTATGTAAAAACCAATATGTTTGCAGGAACTTTGATATCTGCAGATGCTATTCCAATGGGTACGTGTGCGTGAGGACTGCTGAGATTCTTAAGCCCTGTGTTCTCCAAAGTAATTCCACCAACCACTCCAAATGATACCAATAATGATATAGTAATATCTCTCACTGGGAAGAATACTCTAAACCTCCTTTCTTGGTTGCAGCATGCCAGCAGAGCTCTGGAAGCCAACGTTTTTGTATCCAAGCTCTTGAGTTTCTGAAAATTGGGAATGGGGGCAGACAAGAAGTTGCATAGAATACTCGCAGGCTTTGAGAAGGCTTTAAATAAAATATGGCATTTTCTCCAGACTTTGCCAGATGTTGCCATTACTCGAAAACCTCTTCCAATAATGTATTCATCTTTTATGGCTAAAAATTATTAACAGCTTTTTATGATCTCATTATTTTCTTCATTCACATTGAAGCAGGATGATATTGACTCTGCCTGACCTTTCAACAGTAAAGTTCCCCTAGCTAAAAGAAACATTTTTTTATAGGATCAAATATGCTTTCAAACATTTCATACCATAGATAATACAATCAATGGATTTTGAGTTTATTTCTTTGCTCCAGAACCATTTTTTTCCAGTTCACTAGGATGCTATAACTCCTTTGCTTATCAAACAAAGCATTGCTTTAAATAGCATGCATGAGGCTTGTAGGATTCATAGCTAGCAGAGGAGCAAATCTAGTTTATATAGTCATACTTTCAGCAGATATTTCAGCAGAAGGAGAAGAATTGAAAAATGGTAGGGGAAAATATACATAGAAGGCTATTCCAAATTTCTGTCTAGAAATTATGGATTTCCTGCACTCTGGTTTCCTGGAAAACTCTTTGCATTGCTAAAGACGTGTCTCCCAAAGTGAATAGAAATGTCTATGTTTTCCGATCAATCGCTCGAAAAACCTTCATGGGATTTTGCATGTTCAATACTGACATTAAAATAATTCAAATCCATCTCTTTTCCTTTTAGTCATGTCATGTCTATTTTTCTGACACGCCAAGGAAAAGTGGTTTCCTCAAAGCAATAGATGGGAAAAAATGGAGTGGTGAATAGGCTAGGAATTTTCAAATCTTCATAAGGTCCAAGATTATTTTCTGAGCAGGTATATACACTAATTAGTTGCTATAACAACGAAAGTATGTCAGTTTGCTACTAAGCAGATCCTTGTTACTATCTAGGAACATCATTTTAGAACCTCAGATTATGGGGTCTATGTGCATATGTGCTGACTGGATTTAAATTGGAAACAGGCAAAATTTGTGAAATTAAAGATTTCTGCTAATTTGTTTGTCTATGTAGGAAAAAGTAGAAGAAAGGATACATTTTATTAGGGTCTGAAGATTCAGAAGTTCTTTGTTTGGGCTGAATGGGAGGGGTCAGAAAACTACATTGCAAATCATCCTATAAATCTGTTAATTAATTAAGACGGAAGGAAGGCAGGCAGGCAGGCAGGCAGGCCGGCCGGCCGGAAGGAAGAAGAAGGAAGGAAGGAAGGAAGGAAGGAAGGAAGGAAGGAAGGAAGGAAGGAAAGAAAGAAAGAAAGAAAGAAAGAAAGAAAGAAAGAAAGAAAGAAAGAAAGAAAGAAAGAAAGAAGATAAGGCAAGATATTTGGGCTCTTGGCACCTACAAAGCCAACATGCAAAGTGAGTTATTTGAAAACAAGACCGATATAGTGGGATTTCTCCTCACTGAAGAAAGGAAACCTATTTTCTCAGGGATTTCTATTGACTGACAGGGAATATAAAATCGTTCCTGGGCATAATGTTTTTCTATCAGATAAAAGAAAAATACATTCTGTCTGATTATCAGTTTAAATATTTATTGTTGTATAATATACATACAAAGGATAGCTATCATATTATGATCATTGCACTTATCATCAGCTAAATATTCTTCCTCCTAGTTAATTCTATTATATAGAAGAATAGATTTAACTCATTGGTCATAGTGCAAATAGATTTCAGTAGATAGATTTAAGAATGTGATTGATTTTGTACAATAACAATACTGTGCAAAGCCTTCAAAAGAAGTATTTTACAACTCAGGGAAACACACATTGAATTTTTAACACAACAATATTATTTGAAAGTCTTTTCTGGGAATCAAGTTCAGAATCATTTCCACAATCTTTACAAATGATGTGGTTATGTGAACCATTACCGACAACTTCATTCATGCCTCTATGTTGCAGAATACTTTGTCTGAAGGCATTACACAGTCTTAGTTTGAATCCTGAGGAAAGCAATTGTGCTTGTTCCTTGACAGATCCAGTTTTTGATCTTCCTTTATAACAATTGTGTCATATTTGATTCAATAGCCAGTAGAACTGAGATTTAAAGAACTAGAAAAACTCAGATTCCTTAGGATCTTTGGTCCCAATATCACCATATTCACTATTTCATAGTTTGTTTTTTTTATGGAAAATAAATAAATAAATACAGTATAATAAATAAATACTGATAACGAAGTGGATTTTCTGCTTCTGTATTTGGAGACCTTTCTCTGACCTTAGAGGATAGAAATCAAAGAAACATTTGGCCCTGGAACAATGAGTCTATAGGATTGCACTCTAATATAAAAATATTATGCCCAATGTGTATATTTTGTGATCTGCAGTAAGACTCAGCTACAATAGCAATGAGTACACTGTTGGAAGCACTGAAGGACTAGGTCAGGCACGTGGAAAAAAATCTGTTGCGATGAAAATGACTTGATGGCACATAATCAATCAATTAAAGCAAAGGTGAACCATCTTAGCTTCAAAAGCTAACTATGGTCATTGAAAATATTAGGTGCAATACTCAGAGACCTCAAAAGTTGTTATCGTATTGTATTTTTTAAATGGCAAGTGGATGATATTTTTAACCTTAATTAAATGTAAATATAAATGAAATCAAATTACATTCAATTTCTGTCGTGACCTCACCCCCCAGGCCTAAGTATAGCCCTATGTGTAGAAAACATTATATACTGCTGTCTTAAAGGAAACCCTGACTGATCTGCATTTTGATAGATATGCTCAGATTTTATTAACGTTTTGTTACACTCAGATTTCATTTTAATATTGAATATTTGAAAAATCCAGTTTAAAAGCAGAGGTCTGCTAATTGTAATATAGAAAACAAATATGACTAAATAACAATAATTAAAATAACACAAGCTTTTGTCATTTATGATTTATTAATCCTCTGATGAAATCATCTGTAAACTTCACTGTTATATTTGTAAATATTATAAGTTTTCACATTTATTTATATGCATTCATGTCAGGGGTGCGTTCTACTTACCTTTACTACCAGTTCACAACAGGGTCAGTGGGCGGGGCCTCCTGCCGGTTTTACTACCAGTTCTATAGAACCGGTGTGAACCGAGGGCAACCCACCACTGATGCATGTATAAAGATATAGATAAAGATAGAAATAGAGATGATATAGATCAATGGTGGGTTTCAAATTTTTTTACTACCGGTTCTGTGGTTGTGGCTTGGTGGATGTGGCAGGGGAAGGATATTGTAAAATCCCCCATTCCCTCCCCAATCCAGGGGAAGATTACTGCAAAATCCCCATTTTCTCCTGATCAGCTGAGACTTGGGAGGCATAGAATAGATGGGGGCGGGGCCAGTCAGAATTTTTACTACTGGTTCTCTGAACTACTCAAAATTTCCGCTACCGGTTCTCCAGAACTGGTCAGAACCTGCTGAAACCCACCTCTGATATAGATATGTCTTTTAATATATTGTTAAATAAAGCTACATAATATAAAGTCTTGCCTGTTGTAGTTGTTTCTTTCTCCCTGCTTTTGCCTACAATTTGTTGTGTTTTGCCTGTTGTCTTGCACAACACTACATTATAAATGCAACATGGATCTATTCTATTGTTTTAGGAGGGTGTTTTAAAGCTATACAATTCAGAAAAAAAAGCATAAACCCAGGCAAATTCAGTTTTTAACCGTTAATGTCATACTGTACTGCATTTCAAGTCAAAAGCATATTTTTAATTCTAATGTGCAGGAAATATAAAGCGAGCAATTACTTGAGCTAAATTTCACATGGGAGACAGAATAATTTATCAGTATTTCCAACTACTTGATACTGCTACATCAGTCTATTAAGTCCTTTGGTCCTTGAAGGAGGAAAAGGGGTTATTCCTTTCTTCAACTCTTATCCAAGGCTCTGTGATAATTTTAAAAATAGTCTTTACCATGATTTAATATAGTGAGTTGAGATACATTCCATTAAATATAATTAGATCTAGACAGGAAAGGTAGTTGTAAGAAGCTAATGAAATATCATTAAAACTGAATCAAAGATTGTTGATTAGAATAAGATAATCCTGATTAGGATAAACAAACTAGAGGATGGAATTCTTATTCCCCCACTCAATTAATTTTTAAATGTGAAATGAAAAAGCATAGGAAATGAAGAAGATTTCAGGTTAGTATGGACAATGTTGATTTTCTTCTGAAATTAATATTACCAGCTATAATATCTGCATTTTTTACTGCAAAACAACTCTATCTTGCTCAAGAGCTGTGCATAAATTGCTGGGTGAATAGAGGAGGTTTTGGGCAAGTAACCCTTTTTATGGAACAGGGACAACATCTGCTTAAGCTATAGTTGGTTGAATGGAGATACTCCATCTGCAGATCATTTACATGGATGATGATGATGATGATGATGATTTTATTTACTTGGGTTTATATGCCACTCCTTTCCTATCAACTCTGAAATGTTTATTAATTCTCTGATACACTAAATAAACATATAAGGAATACCAGTTGTACCATGTAGGAGAACATCCCAGACAAACACATACATAATAAAATTCAGGATACAGTATTTATATAAAACTCACAATTCATATACATACAAGCACAACAGGCAACTTTTAAAAAATCTTTCCTACTGCTCTATTTCTTTGTAATATATTTTAGATCTAATCTCTAATCCAGTGGTGAAAACCAAATTATTTTACTATTGGTTCTGTGGGCGTGGCTTGGTAGGCGTGGTATGGCTTGGTGGGTGTGGCAGGGGAAAGATACTGCAAAATCTCCATTCCCATCCCACTCCAGGAGAAGGATACTGTAAAATCTCCATTCCCACCCCACTCCAGCGGAAGGATACTGCAAAATCTCCATTCCCAGCACACTCTGGGGCCAGCCAGAGGTGGTATTTGCCGGTTCTCTGAACCAGTGGTGGGATTCAAGTAATTTAACAACTGGTTCTCTGCCCTAATGATTTCTTCCAACAATTAATTTGCCAAACTGCTCAGAAAGTTAACAACCAGTTCTCCTGAAGTGGTGCGAACTGGCTGAATCCCACACTGCTCTGAACTATTCAAAATTTCCGCTACAGGTTCTCTGCACTGCTCAAAATTTCCACTACCAGTTCTCCAGAACCTGTCAGAACCTGCTGGATTTTACCCCTGTTCTAATCCATCCTCTAATAGCAAAATGGCTATAATACATGAGTTAGTAAGTAAGTATAGTAAGTTCTTATTTTTTTTCTCCTTTCTCTATTCTTTATTTCAACTTTTTTTGAAAAAAAATAACTCTAGTCATAGACTGTTTTCACTATTTTTAGCTAACTTGGAGCTGTGAGTGAAACCCTTCTGTCTCAGATGACAGGAAAAACAGTGAAATAGTGCACTAGTGAATTTATCTAGAAAAAAAAAGCCTAGAGAGAAAAAAAGTAGCTGGATCAAGAAAAAGAGTGGGAGGGGAAACCCTTCTCTATGCAAGGCAAAAGTCATAGCCATTGTGCTATTTCAGCAGTACAGTTAAAAAGAGCTATTACATTGATGCTATCAAAATAAAGGCCCTTCCTCTGCAAAATAGCTAAAGAAGAACTCTTAGGGTTAGCCAGTACTAGTAGCCAGAGTAACAAACTGACACAAAACGCTAAGACAGATGGGAACACTCAAGAGAATATAATATCAAACAGAAGTAGAGATGAAAAAATGTATTATTCGATTACTTTAATGCTGAGCGGGTCAATGTTATGTACTGCTGCCTTCCAAAAATAGTTGTCTGCCTATGCAGTTGATGGGGCATCTGGACAGGACAGTGCAGAATAGCCCTCGTGCTACAGATTATAAAGAAAGATCATTGAGCTCTTACAAGAAAAGCAGGCTATAAATAAGACAAGCGGTGATGGGTTGCCCCCAGTTCGGATCGGTTCGCAAGAACTGGTAGTAAAACCAGTGGGAAGCCCCACCCACTGCCCCAGATGTCATCATCGACGATCTGTGCATGTGCAGAAGCATGCGCAATCCCGTTGCGAACCGGTAGTAAAGGTAAGTAGAACCCACCCCTGAAGACAAGATAGTTGGCCAAGGTACATATTGTTCAGAGCACTATGTCTGCTAGTTACTATGGTAATTTTAAATAGAAGCTATCAAGATGAACTGACCCAGGATTATGGTGTACTTCTTATTCAACTTGCTGGCCTGTACCATAAGATTTCCTGAAACCACACTAGCGGTTAGTCCATAGCTCAATCTAAATGATTGTAAAGACCCAAGGAGATAACTCTGGAAAAACGAGCTAGACATGAGAGTTGCAAAACATGCTTAAGAGCCATGGTGGCACAGTGGTTAGAATGCACTATTGCAGGCTAACTCTGCCAACTGCCAGCAGTTCGATCCTCATCAGCTCAAGGTTGATTTAGCCTGCCATCCTTCTGAGGTCAGTAAAATGAGGATTCAAATTGTTGAGGGCAATATGCTGACTCTGTAAATGGCTTAGAGAGGGCTGTAAAGAACTGTGAAGTAGTATATAAGTCTAAGTGCTATTGCTATTGCTATTAATCTTCATAATTAAGTAGACATTACAATTATCCACAAGTCATAATCATACAATAAGCTACTCCAATTCTCTGAACGGAATCCATCTTTTAAAAGAAAAAAAAAAACCCCAAACCCCTAAATTGAGAAACAGTTGTTTATGCCCATAAGAGAATTATTGCATTTTACTATTATTCTATCAAAACTAGAATCTTGAAAAATCAGTTTCATTGTGTTATGATGTATAATATTTTAATAATAATATGGCATATCTAAATAACAAAATCTCTCTCTTTTGGTATCTTCTTTGCACCAGAAAAAAATTCATAAATTAAATATATCTGTTAAGATAAAAAGATTGATTTAAGATAAAATATTCAAAGGTATTTTGCATTGTCATAACAATAAAAAAGGTTTCCTGTGATTTGGGGAGCAGAAGATAAAATTCATGAAGTTGTGCAACCCTTAAAAGAGATGTAATAAGTACAATAAATATGTAATGTAATAGATATCTACATATCATATTTCAACAGCACAATGCATAAGATACGGGCTTTAATAACTATTTTAAAAAGTCAGTTGCTTGGCTGAGCTGCAACATATGATACTAAATTGTACAATTTGTGCAAGAATAATAATTTGAACATACGGGTGTGTGTATTGAATGAATGATGCAAATTTTTATAATTTCACATTATAGCTTGCCTTGTATACTCTTAGGTGGGGTTTTTTTGAGGGGGGATTTTACAATCCCAGAGCCAAACTGACATGAAAATAATGCCTCCTAGCACCTTTAAAGTATTAATTTTTGGTAGTAGCAATAACAGAATGGTGGGATTTCTTATTTGCATGCTACAAGAGAAAATACAAGCAATTAAATAATTACATGCAAAAACACTGACAAATTGCAGCAATTGCAGGTTTATTTTCTAAATGGAATAAGGCACTGCTAAGAGCACACAATACACACCAATGTGCTCACACAAACACAGTGTCCAAAATCTCAAACTGCTCAAGTTTTCATATCCCATTCAAGCTCATATTTCTGAAAAGAAAGAGATCTTGATAAATTGCCAAGTTTCTGAATGTGTGTTGAGATCTCATTCTCTCCTCCTTTCTCTTGTGGGCTATCAATCTTGTTGCAAAAACAACTTCCTGTATTTACAGAGGAAAACTTGTGCAGTTTCCCATCCAGATAAACAGTGGCTTTATGTTTTAGTGGCTGTATGCAAAGAAAAATATGCAATACAAAAAATGTATGAAAATCTGTTTCCCCATGTTAATGGCCATTGCTGGATATAATACACAGTTCATCTGGAAATACATAATATATAAAATAGAAATATATATATATATATATATATAATATTTCTATTTAATATACAGAAGTTGAATCGAAGTTGAAAGGGTCACTGAACACAAATCCCACTCCCTGCGCAGGAATCCAGATCAAAGCATCCAAAATAAATGGCTTTCTAGTCTTTTCTTCAACTCCTTCAATAATTGGTTCTGCAATTATTGTCAAAAGTGCTCTTACAATTAGAAAGTTCTTCCTAACCACCAACCTTCCATTTGTTGCATTCTTAATTATAAGTGCTAGTTTGTGTTTGATTTTTCAGTACTTGGTATTTTAAATAACACACTTAGCATACTATCATTTAAAATGCATATCTTGGCTTCCCATTTTGAAGGATATATATTGCTTTAAAAGACATTCTAAAAGAGCTAGAACATCAAGTTTATGATGACAAAAAAAAGCAGAAAAGGAGAGAACATGTAAGTAGGAATTTAATATATTTTTGATATATGTTTATTGTATCCAAGCAAGATTTATGAATAGCAACCATTGGTTCTATTTTGCAGAAAAGAATTAAGTCTTTTCTCTGCAACCAGGTGTTTTAAGTTGCTTAATAATGGTCTGATGAAATTTTTTAATTGGTAAAGGGGTTTCTTGGTATAGTCTGCTTCAACTGCAAGTGTATATCTATAGATATAGATGATATAAATATGGATATAAATATAGATGTAGTTAAAGATGTAGATAGATATTGATTAGATACAGATATGGATATGGATATATAGAAACAGAGATACAGATATAGATAGATATATGGATAGGTGTATGAAGGGAGAGAAAGGGGTAGAGGAAGAGAGAGTGAGTTAAACATATAGATATACATATAGGTATAGATTTCAGCCATGGGTTACCATTCTTGAAACTAAGACAAAATACATTTCTATGCTGTTTAGAAAGTGTCAGCAATATTTTACTCTGACATCCAAATCTGGTTCTGAATGAGCTTCAACATTTTCAATATTCTCTGCCATTTCTCCTCTTGAGTGGAAACTGTCAAGGACAAAAACAGCAGTTTTCTCTCTTGTAGCAAATGGGTCTAAGCCACAAAGAGTCAAGTAATTCAGAAGCAAGCATGCTAGGAATAACTAGGGCTTTTAATGCTTGCAAAGTCTGTATAAAATAATGCACACGTGTAAAATCTTCTCTCCCAGTTGCCACAAAAAATGTAACTAGCATTTAAAAATACATATCTGTAATTATGAGATGAGTTCTTGAATACAGATAGATGAATTAGTAATTAGATTACCATTTTTCTTTTTTAGAAAGTACATGATTTGCTTTTTCACTAGCCCTTATTCGCTGATTCAATTACCACACCTCATTTTAATAGATGTTCAATAGCTATGAAAAACAGTTAATAACAGTTCTGAAAATATGCCTAAGATTACATTATAATAAAAATCTACCAATTTTTAAGAAGTGTGTGTAATTTTATGTCCATTACTTGGTTTGTACATCACAAATGTGGATGATTGCATTGCAATTTTATGTGGCAACTTTTTTTCAAGCAGAGTGAATTATTTAGCAGTATTTAATTATTTTGAGTTGATTATTTAATCACATTTATCAGCATTACATGGTATTTTTGTTATCTAGCATAGTAACAGATGTAGCATTATAGATGTTTAATCTTATAACCTTCTCAGTTCCTAGAGAGCAAAGCTAAGAAATTTTTCTCTGCTGGGTACTTTCATCATATAAAAAATGGCAGTAGATTATACAGTGTTAAATGTGTTAGTATGAGGGTCTCAATAAAAAATATTTGGAAAGTCTAATCACCACATTTTGAGGAAAAGAAACAAATTGTAAATCAGTTTACCTATAATATTTAGTTGAAAATTCTTTAAAAGTTCGTTTTATGGTGAAAAAGAAGTGGGCTCATATGTACTATTTTATTGCTCTTGTTTTGTTTCTTCTGTCAAATGGAAATAACTTAACCTGGTTTGTTTAGCATGATATCCAAAAGGGATTCCTAGCTTGTTTCTGCCTCAAGAAACAGAATCGAAAACCAGGAGCTTTTCTTGCCATATAAATCTCTCAGGTTAAGAGATGAACAAACTAGGGAACATATTTCAGAGATTAAATTGACTTAAAATCAGTTATTATACTTTAAAGAGATGCTATAATTTTCAAGAGATTGAACAGCCCTTTCTCAACAGAGGGGGAGGGATATGACATTATCTAGCTCCTGTTTACAACACAATCCTTTCAACAGTTCCAAGAAGGTTCCTCAACCATTTACATTATTCAGGTGACCTGAGGGGACAGATAAGTCCAAGTGGCCTCAGTGACTCTCAGAAAGACTGCTAATGACCAGATAACTCCAAGAAATATAAATCCTTTCTCCACCATTCAGTCAGAACTGAAGAAGCTTCTTGGATGAGAAGTGAAATGACTTCTCAAAACAAAGAAAGTTCCACTGCCTTTTGAAAAAGCATCTTTGGGATATTCATTGGATAAACTCTGAGTTAGGCAGATGAATTAAACTCAAGTTAAATGTTGGACTATATACAGAAGAAAAAAAACATTTAATGATGTACAAAACGTTCTTATATTTGATACTGTGCCATTTGCAGAAGAATTTTTTGATGTAATGAAAATTAGGTTTCTATGAAAATAGACCAAAATGATTATTGCAAAGCCACTCTTTATTATTCTATTACCACAGTATTGTTTTGGAGTGCACAACAATGCTCAAAAATAAATTTCTAAGGCCTTGTCAATGGAAAGAAAATGTTTTGATATAGTCATTGTTGACCCACTTTCTCAGAATTAAGTTTTGCAATTGATTTTTTAGAATAAGCTATTCAAAATGGCTGCAGCTATTTTTTTCTCCCTCTGACAAATAGGGAAATGAGGAAAAATTATCAAAGTTACACAAGGCCAACTAGAAAATAACGCCTGAGAGGTTTTCTTATATAAAATGCCACTGAATAAACTCTGCTATATATATAAAAAAAACTTTCTTAAACTAAAACTATTGGAGTAAAATAAATTCTTTCAGGCTGTACAGAACTAGTTCCTACTTAATTGTAAGGAAATCCTAAGAAGGTTACAGCAGTGAAACATTAAAATTCTAAGGGCAACTAATAACATTAAAACTTTATAGCCCCAGATAGAATAATTTAGACAAAAACAACATGAACATATGTTTTGTGTAATAATAACAAACATTTATAGCTGTCAAGAGAGAAAAACACAGGTTTATGCACACCTTAATGGCGTGCATGGCTGAGCATGAGTATATTTAAAACATAATATATTACAAAATTGGCAGCAGGCATGACTCTTCTGGGTACTATGTTAAATCAATGAATAAATTACCAAAAGTGTGCTGTGGCTGTTTGGATGTGTAATTGAGCTTAACGTATGTAGTGTTATTTTAAAAGAAACTGTTCAAGGAGCTTCTGGTCCAATCCACAATGCATCTTTTTAAAGCTGTTTGCGAATAGCAATAAATGAAACTGTCTCACAGTAGGAAGGAAGTTTAGTTATATACACATTAGGCAAATGGGGAAAAAGTTAATTTTAATATGCTTTTCGAGAATTAAAAACAAACTAAAAACAGCAGCAGTACTGGCTCAGAAAATCAACATTTTACACTGTGATTTAAACTTTTTTTTAATTAAGATTTGTCCTATGTTCCAAGGTCTTTATGTCAAAGGAAATCATGAAGAAACTTATGGAATTAAATTATTCCATCCTGAAGACTTTGCAGTGAATTAAAAACTAACATTTGAGTATATTACATTTTTATAACTTAATATGTTTATATAATTTAATAGTTTAGTAATTTTAGTGCCCCTAAATTTGGGCACTAAAAACACAATCAAGTCAGTTTTAAAGAAATTTACAAAGGGGGGAGGGAGAGAATGCTGTATTTTTTTTTTTAATACCTGCATTTTCATTTTTGAAATATCACAAGAACCCAAAATTAATTTTGGGGCAATATTTAAAAAAATCAATTCAAAAGCAGTTCATCTTTTGAATTAAAAACAGAGTTTATTTAATGAGAAAAAAACACCCATTCCATTTTCTGGCTATTTTGCTGCTCTCATGTTGTCTTCTTTTTCATGGTATTCTTAGGTTATAAACAATAAAAACAAGAATTAGAATTCCCAGGCAGATGTTTCTTAGGCTGTCAAGGTCTTTTGTTATCTTTTGGAACTATCATTCAAAAATACTGCTTGCTTTAATTTTATTGTTTCGGACTAATTACACTCAATTTCTATTTCTAGTATAATGTAAATATTGTAGAATATTGTTGTCTCTCTGTCTCATAAGATAACATTTCACAGGGATTTCCAGTCTCTCACCATGCCTCCTTGGGATTACATGTGACAAGAGAGAGCACTTTAGTAGCTATGACACTCAATTATCCAACACCCTTTTCCAAGAAGTGGCTGGTGCCAATATTAGTTTCATTTTGTTTCACTCAACATTTTAGCATTCGGTAACAGTACTTGTGAAAGTTTCAACAATCAAATATATATATATACATATATCAGAACATTTGTTTTTCTTTTTACATTGCTACATAGCAATGTAAAATTTTCACAGAGTGAAAATGTGGAAAGCTCCAAGTGTCTCAGGATGAGCTAGGAATGCATAGGATCTCCACAGCTGTTTGGGAGAGAAGGCATAAAGTGGGCACTCTTCCTTATTTTCCTGATATTGAGAAAAGGTGGTTATTATGGAGGCTTGGAACGCACTGAGTTTGGAATTACACATTTTTCACACACAAAAAAAGTCTTACTTGTCAATTCTACCAAAGCATAAAGCATTTTGAAGTCAGCTGGATATAAAATTCACGATGTCTAAATAGATTTTTTTCTCCCTTCAAACACTGTTTTACCTGCTTTTCCCTTTGCGCCCACCCTGGTGCAGAATAGCTATGTTTTATGTATTCTGCTGGGAGTGGAGCTAAAAGATTTCACAGATAAAAAGGTTGTTATATTGTGCTGAAAAACAGAAAGAAAGAAAGAAAGAAAGAAAGAAAGAAAGAAAGAAAGAAAGAAAGAAAGAAAGAAAGAAAGAAAGAAAGAAAGAAATCTAAGCAGATGGATTATGAAAGTAATTAAAATAGTTTTAATGACATCCAAACATGTAGAATCTAAGTGTTGTGTCTATTTAAGGATATTGTTGTTCACATGAAATTTCTTATCTAGTTTATTACATAATATTTCTTCAGCATAATGGTTACAGCAAAAATTCAGATACTGTTAATTAAAAATAACACTATACAGTAAGGTGTTAGTTTATTCTATAGATACAAAAAATTAACACACAAATACCAAAAAAATGTATGAGTTGCTTTTGAAAAAAGTGTAGTGGTTTACTAGTCACCAATCATTGAAATTGATTTTCATCTCCAGAAATACGGTATTATTCCAGGGATATGACTGTGTATATTTTTGTAAGAGAAAACAAGTATTTAATAAAAACACTGTGCATGCCGTGTATGCACAGTAAAGATTCTAAAGGCGTTTTCTATGTATTTTCTCCTTTAAAAATTATGAATATATAATCTAGTGTGGTCTAGAAAATTGATTTAAATCAGTTTTCTCTGAACAAGTGATTAAAAAAAGTACACTGAATGCCTATGCATACAAACTTTAGTCCTTATTATTCACCAAGCCGCAAATAACTACAACAATCAATACTTTTTTTAAAAAAATGGAATAACAATGCATTAATAAATATTTAGTGATTAGAATCAAGCTAACTATTTAGAAAGTGGACAATTCTAAATAAAATTTAAAAACAATAACTATTTAGAAGAGCTATTCTATACCACAAGTTGTAGAGATCACTACCAACACGAATGACTTTTTAAAAGAATTCATTAAATTCACAGATGATATTACTAAGGATAGCTACTATTCATGTAAACTATATATTAGTTCTTGTATGGTAAGTAGTCAACTAAGGGGAAACATAGGCAGAAGGTAAATACCATGTCTTGTACATGGGATTCCCGTAAGATAACTACTATTATTGAATTTATAAGATGTACATATGATGTGTTATACAGTTGATATGGCAGTACAGGATCCATGAACATACACAGAGCTATGGATGAAAGTGGACCAGAAGCAATCAAAAGTAGCTATGAGCAAACAATTAGGAGCAAGGGTAGGAAAAAAAAGAAGACATTTGATCACTATGGATATTATTGAAATCTGCTCTAGTTGCTGCCTTCCAATATTCAACTTTTCTCCAGGATTCCTTCATGGCTTGCCCATACAATGACTCCTTGGGATGCAGCTAACCTCTGCTTGAGGGAACTGTATACATCCCTAGCAAAGAAACATTAAATATGCCATTTATTTATCATTGTAATGTGTAGTGTGCATGGAAAAATCAGAGAACTAACATCGGCAATAACAGTCCAGGCTGCATCCTGATCTTTGTTCAACAGATCAGTGTTTTAGCGAGCTTTGTACAGATGAGTATATGAAAACTGCAACATTAACAGGTGATGCAGTCAATGTCAATGATGCAATCAATGAGACCCCGGTCAATGTTATTTGAGCCAGAAGCTAAGTAGGCCTGATTAGTACATGGAGGGAAGACTTTCAGAGAGAACCAGGGCTTTAATTTAGATTGGAAGAAGGCAGTGGCAAACCATGTCTGTGATGCTGCCCGAAAAACTGCACAAACACAAGAGCGAGAAAAACACTCAGGCATGCAGCAGCAAAAGTAAGGAAGCAAGAGAAGGATAGTCTCCTCATCTTTATTTCTATCGGTGCCTTCTGGTCCCTATCTCTATATCTCACTTGTACAAGGTATTAATTCTTAGCAAGTGATCCAGGAATAGAACACAGGCTCAAATTAACACTGTCAGCATTAGCAGTTGTTGCACCTCTTCCAACTCCAACAATAAATCCTCAGATCCATCAGTTGCTAAGTATCATAGGAGGATACTCAAAAGAGATTCTAATCCGTTCCTGGGAACCAAGGATATCCTTTTACCAATTCTTAAGAGCAATCAAAAGAAACATTTTGATGAACACAATTAGGCTGTGCATTTCTCAACTAGCAACCATTTTTCTCCTCCTCAACTTCCTTTTCTCCTTCCTTTTAACTTAACTTGCTTTTAACTTCCTGCCCCTTCCTGCATTGTTCTTCTATGTACCCTATCCATTTAAAAGCAAACAAAAGTGTAGAAGTTGAGTCAAAAATTTATGAATGAACATATGGGAAAAGAGGGCATTTTGCACTCTATGTTTTTTGCCATGAATGTTTTAAATACCTGGCAATGTTTGTTTGTTTTTTTTACAAGGAATAGAAAATCACATATCTTATTGAAGGCTGCATTGTTGTTGTTTTTCTAAATTCAACTGTCCTCTAACATTTCATTCTAATGAATACTTGCCTACAATAAGCTGGGAAGAACTTTAAAAAGACTATCAACCATTCTACTTTGAAAAAATTCTATGCAGCTGAATATGGAAGGAACATAGCAGCCTAGGGAATTTTCCAGTTTATTTTAAACTTTGAGTGATAACATAACATAAGGTAAAATAAGATCCTAAATGAAGTTTTAGGACCCTGTTTTTGTATTTTGGCCTCTCTTTAGAGTATAGTAATTGATTTTAAGCCACCACTCTTTTAGTATGCAAACCATTATTATGAGAAATTATATGTCTGTTTTTACTTCTAGAATTTACAATGCAATGCTAAATATGTCTACTTCAAAATTAACCTCACAAGAGTTCAAAGGGACTTACTTCCAAGTAAATGAGCAAAGAATTATAGCTTATTTAGAAATCATTGCTGCAATTACAGTACTGCTGACCATAGTAGATTTATCATAATAGGAACTTTTGGAGATTAGAAGTCTAGGGTTGAAAAGCTTTTTAAATGAGCTAGAGAAAAGCAACATATCTCCTCATGTGGGTGACATTTCTCTGTATTGATCAAAAGACCTAAATCAATTCATTATATTTTTTTCAGTATCATAATACTAAAGTATCCTAGAAAAAGCAGTGTAGCTTGAACCATCAACATACATTAGAGTCCCAGCCATAGGTTATCAGTTTGCAACTACAATTCAACCTTTCTTTCCTTTCAATTTTCTTTGCCATTTCACTATTCTTTGCCGAGATTTACCAATCAACTTTAGCTTTTGTAGATTAGGATCAATAGTTTGAACATATGTGTATTATGCAGAAGATGAACTAACTATCTTAGGTAGCTCCACCTCTATACATGGCTCAAATTAGTGTGGCTGTATTTTGAGAAAAACAGTGAAAATGTCCCTATTTTTCTGAAAATATAACCGCACTAATTGAGGAAGTTCCTCCATTGTAAATTTTAATAAATGATTTTTTTTTCATTTTTCCTATATGAGATTGTGCTCTTTCTACCCTCAGAATGGAATTAATCATAAAGTTATTCTTTACATGAATGAATCTTAATTGATTAAAAAATTTCAAATAACGAACATTAATTTTATTCTCTCCAATCCGCTAAATCATGTAAACCTTAATACCTATAAGGAATATCCACAGGAGATTCCAGATGCACTCATTCTTTCATAAATATAAATTTGATCCATACAAAAGTTTTGACATCTTTTTCATATGTAGTTCTACAAGGGGTGTACCACCAGCAATAATGAGACCCAAATGAAGACAAATATGCTATTTTATGATATATAGAATATACTATTTTTATAATTACTGAAGAATAGGATCCTACAAAAATAAAAACAGGTTTCAGGATTCAATCAGGCAATGGCCAAGCTGGAAAAAAATCCTCCCTGCATGCGCTCCTCCACCTGTGCATGAGTAGGCACCCCCGCATGCGCCCCACCCGCGCATGTGTGGCAGACCAGCTGGCCGGCGGAAGGCATGTGTGCATGCACGGTGGAGCTGAACTGGGGTGACGGCTTGCATGCCCACAGAGAGGGCACGTGCCATAGGTTCGCCATCACTGCCATAAATGATGGGGGGGAAGCTCAAACAAAACAAAACAAAAACAAACCCCATTCGAATAAATATCTCTGTAAGAAATATAACATTTTCGAAAGAAGAAGAAAAAAGCTTGTGCTTATTAAATGATGTCCCTGCTGTTCCTTCTGCTCAGAATTCTATATATGGCTTGCAGGGGATTTCAAGGAGTTCGTCTTCCCTAGTAGTAAGGCCACAGATTGAACCTGGAACTTTTTCATACAAAGCTCACTGTATTCTTTACCACTGAGTTATTTCTTGAGTACCTTGGCCTCTGCAGAATTATTGAAAATCCAGGGTTTTCTTTCCAGGCAGATAAGGAAGAAGGAAACAATTGGATAGTGTGTATGTGGGCTGAGGGGAGAAACAATGCTGAGGAGAAACTCATGGGGAGAATTTTTGGTCTATCAACACCCCCCACCCCCCCACACACAAAGAGATAATATTTTTCTACAACAAAAATGCAACTTATTTAATGGGTTCAATTAAACAAGGTTATTGTATATGCTCTTTGTTCTTAAGTAATTTATAAAATGCATTTCTTCTACACTGAGATTCAATTTTTTAAAATCAAAATCATTTCCAAAGCATTGATACTGATAATTTCTTTTAGAAATCATACTTTTGATATCAATTTTCTAAGTAAATAATCCCTTCCGCCCATTTGAAAGTCAAAGGATAGCATATGCTATAAGTGAAAGAGTTAACTCTAATTTGGCCAAAAAAAACACCTTTTATGAAAAAAAATGTATCCCAAATTATACATCCAGTTGTGAAATAGAAAAATAACTGCAACATAATAAAAGGCAGAACTATATATGCAATATCTGACTCCCTGAAAGTAATTCATATTTCTATGAATGCCTCATTTTTTTTGCCCTCCCTATATACTTATAAAAAGGCCCTATGGTAAGATGGAAAACATTCCTTTAAAAACTCCTAAGGGAAAAGTTTTCTAGAGACTTTGAAATCCTTACTATTTCTGGTTGCTTTAGAGATTTGTAACATCAGCTCTCTGTGGCTGTCTCTGAGCAAGGTGAAAAAAGAAAAGGAAAGGAAAGGAAAATACCCCCTAGATGTATTTCTTAGATTTTCTATTATGCTTCACAGGCTTCTTATGGACTCAATAGTATTGTGGAAATCAAGAGGGATTTTTCTTATTATCTTTCTTATTTTGATTTTTGTTTTCTCATTCCACCAAAACGCAGGGAGGGAACACACTTTCAGGAGCTTGGGCGGTCATTAGCAATTTAAACTTATATAGTGCTGACAGAATGGAAAGAGAATTAATTAATATACATTAAAGTAATGGAATTACCTATGGAAATCCATTTCACTGCTCGGAGTTTCTCAGATAAACAGCATACTAGAATCTTACAGCCAAAGGACTAGCTGTTTAATAAAAATCAACACATATCGTGAATTCAGAAAATGTCTCCTGCGGAGAGAAGTGCTCTTTCTATCAGCAGGAGGCTTTTGATGCACAGGAGATTTTCCTCTAGCTGAAAGAGGGAGGTGATGATCTTTATCAATTCCTCCTTCCCCCGCAGTTCCCTATCTCTCACCCAAGATCTCTTCCAAAGGACCGGGGGAATCTTCTAGAGCAACAGATGAATTGCAAAGCAAGGCAGAATCAGCAAAAAGAATACCTTTTGTTTTCTCACCATGTGCTCATGCTGAACAGAACTTCGACATACGCTCAGTGGCAGATTAAAACTATGGATTCAGACCATAACGTTTAACTTCCCTCCCTGTTAAATAGCCACTCACAAGGCTTCAACGGCAGCAAAAGCCAGAACTGATACTATTCCCCCCATAATTCCCTCTCTATCCTATTTAGTAGCGTAACAACGGTGTCCATGGGGTCACGATGGGTCGGATACAACTTCGCAACTAACAACAACAACAACTATAACACAACAACCATAGAACTAAAGTTTCTAAGCCAAATTTCAGGTGATGCCTAATGAGCAACTTGTCACTTCGCATTTTTTTAAAAAAAAAATGAATTAAGAAAAAACCAATCTTGGACATCTAAGTAATTAGTATTTATTGGTAATTTCACAAGAAGAGTACATTTCTGTTGGTTCAGCTATATCCTTCCCTAGTATTTTTATTTAATGATTTAAAATATTTAAAAGACTGTCCTCACAATCTGTGACTTTGGTGGCAAGAAAGGCAAAACATAAAAACAATACAAAAACCAAATACTCAACAAAATAAAACATGTAATGAATACTTAATAGAGGTAGGCAATAAAAGCATACATATACTTAGAACAGAACACTGAACATCAGACTTGGAAGGGGCCTTGGAGATCTTCTAGTCCAACCTCCTGCTCAAGCCAGAGACCCTATATCATTTCAGACAAATGGCTGTCCAGCTTCTTCTTAAAAATCTCCAGTGATGGAGCACTTGTAACATCTGAAGGCAAGCTGTTCCACTGGGTGATTGTTCTCACTGTCAGGAAATTTCTCCTTAGTTCTAGGTTGCTTCTCTCCTTTTTTAGTTTCCATCCATTGTTTCTTGACTTGCCTTCTGGTGCTTTGGAAAGTAAGTTGACTCTCTCTTCTTTGTGGCAGCCTCTCAAATATTGGAATACTGCTGTCATGTTATCCCTAGTCTTTTTTACTAGACTAGACATACCCATTTCCTGCAACTATTCTTCATCTGTTTGAGCCTCCAGCCCCCTAATCATGTTTGTTGCTCTTCTCTGCACTCTTTATGATGCACTCATACATCACACAATCCTGGACCAATGTAGAGCAGAAAAGCCAGGATTTTGTGACTTCACTGAAGATCAGCTAGAACAAGCTATCCTAAAGGACCAGCACAGCCACAGAGAAAAGCCTAGGTCCCATTAGGTCCAGTCGAGGGTTGCTCCCGGTTCTGTCCAGTTCTTTAGAACCGGTAGTAAAAGTGGTGGGAGGCTTCGCCCACACGCCCGGATGTCATAATTGACGATCTGTGCATGCGCACAAGCACGTACACTCCCATTGCGAACCGGTAGTAAAGGTAAGTAGAACCCACCCTGATTAGGTGGCACTGTTTTAGAGCAGGGGGAGAACCTGGAGCATGTAACCTTGTGGGATGGATAAAGATGATTGGGGAGATGCAGTTTGTTATTAATATATTAGCTGCACATTTTACCATAGGGTTAATCCAATCCGGTGCCATATAGGATAGTATTTAGTAATCTCCATGATGCTATCTGCCAGGGATGCCTGACTCAGATAAATAAATGATTAATACAATTCTAGCCCTATTTACTTATTTACTGAGTGTATCTAACTGTAGTTCTCTTGCTTGTCCCTTTGATTTTTCATCAGTGAAGTTCTTCCTAGTGCTATCTTATTTCTTTGTATAACACCTATATTCTAAGGCTGTAAAGAAAGGTCTTTTAGAGTTTGAGACTTGGATCACATTAATATGTGAATAACACTCAACTCTAAGTTTCTCTTTCAACTGATGTTTGTTGAAATTTGCAGGTCCTGAAGGCTTTTAGAATGTAGTAAAAAACTTAGTATGAGTGAACATCCTTAGCCTAGACTTGTCAAGAAGAGGTACTATTGATAAGCAAACAATCTAATTCAGTAGTTATATAATTACTGTGGATGAAGCAATAAGTTCTCTGAATAATCAAGTAGAAAGCAAGGACATTATTGAGAATTGTATTGCTTCTAGATCAAATTACAGGAACAGTCAGTTGTATTTTTGTCCATGTTAAATCAGAGTGCCAGCTGAAGCTTACTATTTCTTGGAATAAAGATTTGGCCACAGTGATCTGTATTTAATAAGTTATTCTTGTAATATATGACTGTAATTGTAACAATGCAAATTATTATATGTATGGGTATGTATCTGTATTGTATCTGTAGTGCTGCTATGGAGCTAAGAATTTGCAGTAAGAATAGAATGTGGCCCTTAGTAGAGTTCTTTCAGAAGTATATTTTCTTCATAACATTATTCCAACATTTGAACAATATTACCAGCTTCCTGAATTGAATTCAACTGAACTGAAATACTTTGGCCACCTAATGAGAAAGAAGGAGTCACTGGAGAAGAGCCTAATGCTAGGAAAGATTGAGGGCAAAAGAAGAATGGGGCAACAGAAAATGAGGTGGCTGGATGGAGTCACTGAAGCAGTTGGCGTGAGCTTAAATGGTCTCCGGGGGATGGTAGAGGACAGGAAGGCCTGGAGGAAAGTTGTCCATGGGGTCGCGATGGGTCGGACATGACTTCGCAACTAACAACACCAGCTTCCTATTAATTTTTAGACTCATTGTTTGTTGCTGGCTTTTTAAAAAGAATTCAAAATGATTAAGGTCCAGAAGAGTTTACATACTGTCTCCCCTGGTGTCAATCCTTCTTGAATTGGTACTTCCATCAAAAGACTTGCTGCAAAGTCTTTTAAAAAAGTATAATCAGTGCTTATTTATGGCAGAGTTTTTTCAGCAGCAACCTAATTGTAGAAATCCACCCAAGGAAATGAAATTAGCTCCATTCTTGTTCTTTTAGTTGGTCATATAGATTGTTTTCACATATTGGGACCTGTTGTAGCTTTTAAACTACCCATAGATTTTATTATATAGTTTTTACTTCTCAGTGGTTGTACAATACATTTTTATATTTTTTAATAAATTGGGCAAAATCATCTTATTGTGAAATTGGATAACTCTGATGACAGAGGACTGAACATTCACAAACTGGAAGATAGTTAATGTGACATATGGTGGGGGAGGAGAACCCAAGAATTATCCAAGAAATTATAGGCCAGTTGGCTTAATGTTTTCCAGGCAAATAGGAAGAAATAGGTAATTTTTTAAAAAATGAAAGAGCTGTCTTTTTATGAATTGCTAAAAATCAAATTAATGCAAAATAATGCATGCTTGAGCAAAAAAAAAATTTCTAATTTTATATACAGATTGATAGAGACTTTGTCTCAAACTACTCAAGAAAAAAATCTTGCCTAATGAACTCAATGAAAATGTCAAATATACAGTATAATACCCTTAAATTAATATATTGTATATCTGTATTTAGAGCATACAGGTTTTTTTTCCCCATTCGAAAAAGGTATAAGGCCGCTAGAAAAAGATATAGAGACACTTACTACAATTACCAAGATGGTCTCAAACTTCTTTATCATGAGAAAAAGCTGGAAAGTTTGGGATTCTTTAGTTTGGAAAGAAAGTGATAGAAGGAAAATATGATTGAGATACATAAAATTATGCAGGCCATGGAAAAAGCATGGAAATAATGAAAGGGAAAAGAATTCTTTTGTTGGGGGGTGTCCCTCTCAAAACATTAAGACTAGGGGTCATACAATTGGAAAATTTAAAACCAACAAAAGAAAATATTTCTTCAACATTCCTTACCATATTATATAGTGGACGTCACCATTTTGGATGGCTTTAAAATGAGATGGATACATTCATGGAAAACAATCTACTAAGAGCTATTAGTCTTAGAGACTCAATCTTACACTACTTTGGCAATAGTATGCTTCCAAAATGATTTGCCTTAGAATTGCTTATGAGCACTTTAGAGGCATTCATTTGACCACTGTAAGAAATAAAAACTATCATGGGTCTTACCAGTCTACCCATTCTTTTGCTGAAATCCTGATTCTATTTGCATTTATTAGATAATTTATCCTGCTGAATTTAGATAGATATACGTCTTAGTAATCATAGGGCTGTATTATGATAAGTAACAGATGGAGTTCAATGGGCTTAACCCAGACCTAGTTTCATTTTATGGTTCTGGAGGGGTGAGCTCAAATATTGTCACATTTAATTCATGTAATCATATGACAAGTATGATCCTAGATGGATCATACAACAGTAAATCATACTCATCTGGACTATGCAATGCACCTTCAAGGGGATGCCTGTAATGTCCACCTGGAAATGGCAGTTGATATAAAATGCAGTGTCCCACATGTTAACTAGCTCTAGGCTTCAAGAGCACATTTTATCTTTGTTGGAAGCCCTGCATCGAGAATGGGACAACTTGCCACGGCCAACCCACTGCAGCCACCTTATCATGGCCAACTCATTGCAGAACAATTCACCATGGACAACTTGCTGCGGAAACTCACTGCGGGACAATTTAACAATTCTATTTAATAATTTAAAATAAATAAAAAATATTTTAATTTTTGCCATTCATATTTCATTCTGTCTCTCCTTTTGCATCCTTTCTTTAATTATTCTATTCTACCATTTCTTTGGTATTAGTGTAACTCTTGTCCTGCAGCAAGTTAGCTGTGGTGAGTTGGCCATGGCAAGTTGGCTGTGGCAAGTTGGCTGTGGTGAATTGTCATAGACCCCCCTGCATCAGCCACCAATAGAGATTCATCTCTTAAATTCCAAAAGTTTGGCACTGAAGTTCTTGCAGGCTCATCTACAACTACAATCACCCTGTCCAATATGTGCATCCTAAGAGAAACTCTTTTGATTCCTTATCTCCCTGAAATCAGGGTGGTCCTTCTACAATGGACTACCTTTATCTTGGACATTCAACTGGCTCTGACCTTGAAACAGTTTAAGGCAGAGCAATTATGCAGGGATTTTAAAAATCAGTCATTAAATGCCCCCATCTTAGGAATTTGCTTTGGATGTTAGTCCCTTTTTAGATAAATTGTTGCTTTTGATTATTATTCTTACTGTATCATGAAGGTTTTATAAATTCCCTATAAACCTTTTATACTTCTTTTCTTGTGTACCTATTTTATGACTGCAGCATCACAGACAATTCGGTAAATAAATACTTAAATAAATATGAAATTATTAATTAAATCACAATAAAAAAATCTCAAGAGCTTCCAAGTAATTTTTCAAATTTTCATTTTCCTTCTGGTCTTGTCCATTAGGGAAGTAGTGTGTCCCAGCTCTATTTATTTTTTCAGTTTTGACTGTAACATGCTATTCAAAGGCCAAAATATATTCTCAACAGGGAAAAAATATATCTACCTTAAGCTCCTTAGAAGAAGGATCCTGCCCCTAAAAGGACACACAGAAATCAGAATTTAAGGATGAAATCCATTGATATCTGTCCATTTGACAAAATTACACTGTTGGAAGAATGGAATTCCTCTCTGTTCTCCTGTGTGTTATCAAATCCACTCTAACATTTGGAGTAATCAAGGAACTATTAAACAGACAAGATGTTGGGTTAACTATCAATACAACCCAATCTTTATTTAATTATTATTTAATTATAAAACTCCTCAACTGATATGGAGTATAATATTAATCCACTCCATTAAAGCTTTCTGCACACAACATTTTCTTGCTGTATTTAGCTATTGGATAGTCCCTGTGACATCATGGTGTATAGTATAAATTACATCACAGCTCTATTAAAGAAAATAAAAATAGTCCAAGGCTTACAATCACTGCATCAACGCTTTCAACATTTCCGCAACATTTTAAATATGTGCTTCCCTAAAATTATATCATTTTTCCTCTTTTGGGGAAAAAAGTAATAGAATATAATTCATAACAATATGATTCATCTTGCAGCAGGTTTTCTGTTTCTTCCATCAACATATTCCTAGCATAGGAGTAAGGGGGAGGTGGCTTTCATTGTCCCCAAAGAAGTCCTCAAAAAATAGATTTAGATATCAATATATTATTGATATGTATTCAACACATGCACCATTGTGGAAGGCTTAAATTCCAAGCAAAAAAGATTTGTGGCAGAGCATATGACCTTCTTCCCACTGCAATGGCCATCCCCTAATTAGGCAATGCATCTGATAGTCATTAACAGGAATGAGATAATGAATCACTTTCTCTCTTCTTTGTTAATTTGCTGTAACCAAGCGGCTAATGGATGTCAGAGCTGAGTGATTGCACTGATTATGGTGATTTATAGTTGCAACAAAACAATTTAAAACCATTCTGATTATTCATGTTAAAGATACTGTATGTTTTGTTTACTAAATATTTTACATCCCTTTCCCTGCCCCTTCTAGATTTGCACCCGGAGAAGTTTGTCTAAAAGATGTAAAAAGTTTCTGCCTTTTAGAATGGATATTGTTTCAGAGAGACACATTTTATTTTGTTTGTACAATTTTTACCCAGTAGAAATGAAAAGCCTTAGGGTGGAAAGAAAACTTCAGTGATGCCTAGTTCAAAAGGAGGCTGGAATAAGAGGAAATAAGACAAACTTCAAGCCACTTACCTTGGGGCTCTCAGTCCCTTCCTCATCCGTTGCAGACACATCAGTAGCCAGTATCTCCGCTTTGATGATACGCAGAGCCCTAAGAATCCAGCTGTGTTGTCGTTTGATTTGCTTCTGTAGTTCCTTCCACTGACTCGCAATCATCTGCAGCATGTCCTTCAGTCCTTCTCCAAAAACGAGAGAAAGAAATTAAGTCATACGTTCAACGTTATCATTTGAAGAACCTCATTTGTTAAAGGCAAGGATTCTTAGGGGAAATTTTAAAAAATCCTTTCGCCTTAAATATTCTGGCATTCTCTACAGAGACATCAGATCAGGAATTTTAACAAACTGGCACTGCAAACAATGAGATAGGATCAAAACGCGACATATAGACAGCAGTGACTGAAGTCAGCAAAGGAAAATAATATTTAATCTCAGATTCATATAGAACAGTAAAAAAAATAACATTCTGTTGTCTGCTGTTCACAGATATTAAACAGCAGATATTTGTTGTTGCTCATCTTTAAGGACAAATAATTACTTATATGGTCAGTTTATGAGACCATGGTATGGTTTTACAAGCTCCAGAAACTTATGCAGGTCAATTGGACATGGAAGGTCTATTTTAGGTTCTAGATAGCCAGGTTAATAAGTTACAAAATACAAATGAAACACAGAAAAATCTTTCAGATCCTTCGTCTTATTGAGGAAAAAAACAAAAGAAAAAATCACCCAAAATAATGCTAGCAATTTTTAGCAATACAGAGTGTTTTGATTAAATCCAGACCGTGAAAAATTATGGCAAAAAATTCCTGACTTATCCAGCCTTATATTGAAAATTGCATGCACAACTGTCCAAAATCATCACTCCTAATATTTCTTAATACGTCCTTTAAAATTGCAGTAAGAATTAGTTTAAATAGCAAAGGAGCTTCATCAGTGTAATTATTCATGCTAGCTATGTAAAAATATATGTATGTATAGATATAAAATCCTAATTTATCATCTTAATGACATTTCCATAGCACTTACATCAAAGAACATGTCAACGTGAAGTTTTCAGTGATGTAATTTCAATTGAAAGTCAGCTCAACAGCAAGACCAAAATAAAATGAACAGACTATTTGCTAGCAGTATTTCATTTTATAAGTATCACAGCATTGTATGCAGCATATGAAACATTTATAAATCTTGAAGGTCAAAGTGATAATGTAAATATTAATAATACATAAGGAAGCGAATATATGCAGTAATTTACAGCAATGCTTCTTTATTCTTTAATAGTCTGGGGACATAAAGACTTGCAATATTTCAGAAGAATCTACCTGATTTGTGAGATACTATAAGATCGAGAAGTTGACATCCTTCTTCTGTAACAGCTTCCTTTAATGCACAGTGGCTATCTACATTCAGTTTAAAACTCTGCGAAAAGAAAGGGAGATGCTTTTATATTTAAGTATGAAATGGTATGGATACATTTTTAATATAAAGCAGGTGTGCTAAAATATTTGCTACTATTATCAAGAACCACCATGCTATATATCCAAATTAATTTTCAATACTAAAAGCTATTGATATTTTGGAATTGAATTGAAAATGTTTCCATTAAATTACTGAAGTGCATCTGGTTGAAACAGCTGACAAATCTAGAAATTCATTAGTTTTTATGAAAAACCAGAACCCTAGGCTACCTCTGGAATAATAGTAAATAGTAAATCCTATAAAATTTACTGTTGCAGCTATCTTTTTCAGATGTATTTCAAATACTGGTGAAAGAACAAGTTAAATAAATGCATGCAGTACAGTATATATTAAAATGTATTAATACAAAATATTGAAACCAATCAATGCACTTAATCTGCTGCAACTTCTTTTTCTTCATATTATAATTGTTGATTTGTGTAAGATCTCCAGTGTTTACTTATAAAGTAACTAAGATTGTTGTTTTGCAAAGACCTTCTACTTTTATTTGATTTTGGGTTTTTTTTTAATACAAACAGAATACAATTTACTTATTTTTATAAATTTACAGTACTCAATCAAGGGGAGAATGTAGACCCCTATTCCTTTATCTACTTAGCTTTCCTCACAATTTATTAAAATGTTAGGCCTGACAAAGTCTCTCTCTAAAGCCACTTATGATTACAAATGTACTTCAAGCAATTTCATTTTTTTCCTAATTACTCTGCCCATGTCTTCAGGAACACCACTTTTCTTGTGATATAGATTGAGAAGGCTAAAATGTTCAGGATTCTTTTCTTGATTCTAAGGAGCAAACCTGAATATGCTATTAAAATTAGGACAGAGAAAGAGCAGAAGTCGGTCCTAGATCTCTGATTTCAATTGCCATCAATCAATAATTAATTGCATCTTTAAAAAGTCTATGGTATCATTCTGTATTCTTGGCAAGAAACCTTTCCAAAAGATGATTTCCAATTGGTAACCAATATGCTGTAATTAATGTGTATAGTAATGAATTTTGTGAGTAGTCAAATAAGTTGCCAATACATACAAGAGCCATATGTCAGCAGCTGCAAATTTGCTGGGAAATTAGACGGAACAGAATGGTACATGACTATATTTGTCAGTTACAAATGGTTCCACTGAATCTCACCTTCTGAATTCATCCACGACACTTGAGATAGTAAAGTATACCTTTAAAATATATAACGTGGGAAAAGGTCCTGGAGTTGTTCCTTTATAATGTACCATTATAAATTGTATAATTTTATCTGTAACTTACAGTCCCTTTAGCCTGAATTGCCCTATAATTACCCTTTCTCACAGCTCTTTATATTCCATGGTTTAGTTCTTTATATTCCAGATCAGTTCTTGTGTTGTTTTGCCCCACCCTCCTGTTTGTATATGAGGAAGCCAAAACTAATGCTTGATACTGGTAAATCAGACAATTTAGGATATTTCCTATGATGGTCTACTTCCTGTCCAACCCATTTCCAATAGTGTCTAGTTGCTTTTCATTATTATTCATTTATCAATTTGTGCCACCCAGTTACTCTGGACAATTTACAATATAAAAGCAAAGTAAAATAAAATAATAAAACAACATTAAAGTAAGTAACAAACAGGAATTAAGAAAACAGTAGCTTGGACAACTCACAACCAAACATATACAACACATGTCAAAACTCTTGAGCGAGAGAATTCCATATACCCTACAACAAAGCCTTGGAGAACCCACAGTCTTTAATAATGCCATCAAGATGGGAGCTATCCAGATCTCAGGGAGGGCCTTATTCTAGAGGACAGGCAGTATGACAGAGAAGGTGCACTTAATGAATTCCAAAAGATGACATGATTTAATCTGGGAGACCCAGAGTGTGCTGACTCTGTCCATCAGTTAGGCAGAAACCACAAGAGGTAAGTGATTCCTCAAATAACTAGGCTTCATGCCATAGATGCTTTATAGTGATAATTAGCAAATAAAAAAGGAGGTCATCCACCTTACCTGGTTATAATTTGACTTAAAGTAGGTCCTATATCTAAACTGTTAAGAAAACAGATACTTCAACAAATAGTGCAGTTGCACTTCACGCTCAATGGGATTTTTAGGAACCCAGTCACGATTATGAAGTCACATCAGTCTTCCTCCATAAAGGAAGGCAGGAATAATCATAACATATCTGAGTTAACTATTGAATGTACCATAAAGAAGGAACTATAAGCTTAAATGTGGATGTAATAAATGTAAAAAAAAAAGTTGGAAGATCGTTACGTTTAGATCAAGAACCAGTTTGGTTAAAACTCTTGCCTAGAACCTATGGATTATAAATTCTAATCCAGCCTTGAGAATGAAGCCAACTGTATGATTTGAGGCAATGGTGGGTTGCCCCGGTTTGGACCGGTTTGCAAGAACCGGTAGTAAAACCGGTGGGAGAGTCCACCCACTGACCCAGATGTCATCATAGGTGATCTACACATGCACGCGAGCAAATCGGTAGTAAAGGTAAGTAGAACTCACCCCTGATTTGAGGCGAATCACCATCTTTCAGCCTTAGAAAGAAAGCAATAGCAATCCATTTCTGAAAAATCTTGCCAAGAAAAGTACAAGACCATGTATTCACCAGGACACTGGTGCAAATATTACCAATACTAGTGGTTGGCTCTCAGTTGTCACATTGATTAAGTAAACTATGCAGTATTAAACTGTTACCATTGTTGATGTGCCATGAGCTCCACATTTAGATATGACTTAGTGAATAGTTAAAATAGTTCTGTGCTAGAAAATGACCACATTGGTGGCACTTTATGAGAATTTCATTACAGGTAATTTGTGTTTTGTAGAAACCACATTATGACTTAATTTAGATCATCACAACATGAATGCTTGCATGCATAAATATATCATATTTGTATCCCAGTTTTCTTTTGTAATGGTTTAAGGCATAGCCATTAAAATGCTTCCATGTAAAATGACATGAACGAGAAAAACTACATTCAGAAATGTCATTTTCACATAACTTAATTAAAAAAAATGACTTGATGTATTATAGATATTGCCTTTGAATCAACTGCCCAATAATTTTCAAGTTGTTTCCCACAGCATTGCTCAGTTAAATGAAATATTAGAGGATATCTATCTCTGTTCAACATAGGTCTACAATGCTGGAGGAGGATGACTTTCTTTGCAGAGCTTCATTTTATGGAAGACTATTAGTATTCTTACATATGCCATATATTTTCCCTTAGCTCAACTGAAGAAACTAATAGATCAGAGGAAACATATAAGAGGATATTGTTTGATGCATAAGAAAAACAAAAGAGCTGTACTACTTTTCTACTTTTCTATCCTACTTTTAATAGTTCTTAGGAGTTAAATAAATATTTTCTTTAAAAAATATATATCCAAAAGCTAATGCTTAAATTTGTGCAATATTATGTTTGTATTTTGTAGTACTGAATTTCTCACACAGAATGAAATAATGATTTTCTCTATTTTAGGAATTTAAGCTTTTTGTTTTTATAAATCAAGTTATGTAATATATTTAAATAACGTTAATACTATTAAGCAAATCAAGCTGAAACCTAGATGAAAATTATCCCAAGCCAAAAATATAAACTAGATCAAGCATTCCCAAATAAGGGAAAAGCCTGGAGTCTTAGTGCAGCTACTTTTCTTAAAGCGTTACTTTCCATGAAATCTTTTTTTTTTTTTTTGAGACTTCCTTTCATAGATGCAAGCTTGAACAAGCTCTGACAATATTTAATTTACTGTTTACTTAAAACAGGCTTGTGTTGAATAGTTTGTAATCATGCACTTCACAAGAGATGTACATGAAGGCGCCTCATATAGCAAAGAAAACCTAAAGGACCCCAGAGGAGTTTGGGTAATTTCATATAATTGAAGCAGAGCATTGATGCAGCTGGATGTGATGTTGCCTCAAGATGATGTAGATGTGTTTGATAGGAAAATTGGGAAAGATGAGATATTCTTCTTCATTAGAAAAAATAGACTTGCTGCCCTAGAAAAGATTCACTTAACATAACATATCAAGTACACAATGCAGCTTGATTTACAGGTGCACCTATTAACCAGTAATAATGTTGACTGAAGAAATAAAATATGATGAATAAAGATGGGCCAAAACTCTGGGGCTTGATTTGCAATTTTACAGTTGCACAAAATTCAGTCTAATTTGCTGCAAAGCACATATAGCAAAATCTAGCAATAGATTAACCAATAACACATCGGTCTTAAGGGGGAAACTATTTTCACAACCTGCAAGTGTCACAGCAAACAAGAGCAAAATAAATGGTAGCTGTTTGCTATATTATTTTCAGTCAGGTATGTGTCTTTTTCTTCTTTAGTCATCAAAGCTGAGTTTATCACTTTCCAGAGAAAACTATCCAGACTGAGCAGCATTAGTATTTAGGGAACATCAACTGAATGGCTAATGTATAGCAGTTCTCCTTACTTTGTACAACTGGTTCACCACTTTGAAACTAAATAAGGGATTAATTAAACCATTTGTCTGCCACAGCATAGTTTTTCTTACATCCTTATAGTTGGTCCAAAGATAACAATCATCTTTCATAAGAACTAAATTATTACATCATTTGAAACTGCTGTTGCAAATTTTCTATTGCCATTGTAACTTCTTTCAGTATTACAAAACAAGGCAATAGTCACCAGGTGGACATTAAGGATGAGGTTCTGCGGAGGACAGGTGCATGGTTTTCTGTGTATTATCAGCTTTTAAAAGATGGTCCAAATGTCCAATAAATTAGCTGAATATTCAACCCCAGTAATTTAATAGAACACGTGACTGCCTTTGCTGTACATTTTCCAATGGGTGCATCCATGTAGCAGTCATAAGCTGATTGCCTCCTGTGCTGAACTAGCTGAGAATGAAGCTGGCTAAAGATATTCCTGTTTAGCTTTCGATCCATTTCTTAGTTTTGGCAATGATGCTGGTCATATGAGTTACGATTGAACCTGGTTGGTAGATTCCTCCTGCTTCTTTCCACTCTTAGCTATATTGGGGGGAGGGGGATACCAATTATATTCCTTTGTATAAATGGCTCTTTCTATGGACATATAGTTTCCAGTTATAGCCCTTGTCTGTGAGCCATTGTCTTCTTTTGGATAGAGATTTGCCAATCTTATATAAAACGGTAGATAGTTTTACCTTTCTTGTTGTCATTTGAATCCAAAGGAGAAATTCATGGAATTCTTGTCAATTTTTACCCAGCATTTGGGAGTTTCACTATTTTACAATTTCACTGGTCATCCTGTGAACTGAAAGACCATTTTATCTTTCTGCTGCTCCATTGGTAGGGTAGTTTTCGAAAAGGAAACAAAAAGTCTGCTCTTTGACCAACCAATCCTCTCTGATTTTAGTCTAGAGTCCACAGGTTTTTTTATACAAAAAAACCTTTTTGTATAAAAAGTTTTACATTTGGAAGAGCACAATCAGGCCAGCAGTCCAAGACAAGATGGTTATAGGAGATGCTGATCAGTGATAGCAAAGGAGAAGCAGGTCCTACCAGTGATGGGTTGCCCCCAGTTCACATTGGTTCTATAGAACTGGTAGTAAAACCGGTGGGAGGCCCCGCCCACCGACCCTGACATCATCAAAATGCTTCTATGCATGCACAGAAGAGTGCACGTGCGCATAAGCAAAGTGGGAACGTGCACACGGCCCCATTGCGAACCAGTAGTAAAAGTAAGTAGAACCCACCCCTGAGTCCTACCCCAGAATATTAACTAATAAGTATGGGGAAATTTACCTATAATGAAATAAAATGCAGCAGGCAATCTGCATAAGTCTGCTTCTGCTGATGGAGTTTGGAAAATACCTGCTTTGATATATAGCAAAAAAAAAAAAAAAAAGATGAGTGGAGGTTGCCTTCCCACCATGCTTGGGGTGCACTGAGGAGCCTGCCCTGTGTTCCTGTCCTTAAAAAATGAGAAGTAGTCATTTTCATGTCCAATGAGCAGGCCTATAATTATATTTCACTGCTGAGCAAGGCACCCTAGTGGTTTAACATAAAACTGTAGAATTCTCCTGGGTTACATAGAGTATTTCTACCAAAGCTTTTAAATTTCTTTAAAATGACATGATGTTAGACTGGCAGTGCAATGGCTAAGATTATGTAATTCCAAATTGTTCCAGGGTTTTAAAAAAGGAAACATTTCAAAAGAATCTCACTAAACTGGAGGAAACTGCCTTTATGTAACTTAATTAATTAAATGATTTAGAAAGACAGAAAAACTCAAATCATGAGATCTGAATAGATTACAAATGGGCATGAAAAGATTCTTAGCATTATGGTAAATATGTCAACAAAATGGTGACTCAGTGTTCAGTTGCTGTGAGAAAGGAATTAAATATATGAACTGTATAATGCCCTATTTTGTGTGAATTACCGTATTTTTCAGATTATAAAATACTCCAGACTATAAGAAGCACCTAGCTTTAGGGAGGAAACAAGAAAAAAAATCTGTCTCTGCCTCTGCTTCCCAGAAATTTGCCTCCTTGCAGCAAACAGCAAACAACCTGGTCAGCAACGGCGCCGATGGGCAGCGGCAACCTCCACAGCTGATTGGTGGTATTCTGGGAGGCAGATCCAACCACCAATCAGCTGCTTGTCCTAAATCAGGCGGTGCTGAAGCTGACCAGGCTGTTTGCTGTTTGCTGCAAGGAGGCAAATTGCTAGGAGGCAGAGGCCGAAGGATGGGGGGCGGCAGGTGGGCGGGGCTTCAGCAACATTCACTCTATAAGACACACAGACATTTCTACCCACTTTTGGGGAGGGGGATTGTGTCTTATAGCCTGAAAAATATGGTATATGATTTATAATTTTGAGTGCTGTGTTCAGCTTTAGTTCTGTGGTTTGGAAAATATATTGTAGAGGTGGGAAAGATATGAAAAAGAGCAAACTAAATAGTCATAACATTGGAACAACTTTATAAGAAATGTTACATTGAAGGATAAAATAAAAAGGTGAAAACGCTTGACATATAAAAATAAGACTGGTGAAAGTGGATATGAACCGGTTTTTCTCCCTAAAATGGAGTAATCCAGTCAACCTGAATAGCAGGGATTCAGAAGATAAAATTCATTGCAAGAAGACACAGTGATGCTTACTAGCTTGGACAGCTGCACAAAAGAATTATCATGGGGAATAAAACTAATCTTCATATTATTTTCAGTATCTGAGGTAATATTCGTCTGGATAACAACTGCTGGAGATCAGAAAGCCAGAAGATACTCTTACAGTCATAACCTGCTTGTATGCTTCCTGATGGTATCTTGTCGGCCACTATGAAAATAGGTGATGGATTAATTAACCCTTTGATCTTTCCAGCATGATCCACAAACAAGGCCATGGTAGCCACCACTGAAAGCACTGATATTACATATGCATTTAATACCAGTGGTAAAGGCACATACACAAATATATCAGTTTTATTATGCAAGCATAGATATATCCTACTATTGTAATGAGTCTCTTCCAATCTAATGTTGAACAAAGTCCATGAAAGGAGAAATTACAAGTCCCTTCTCTTTGTTCACAGAAGAAAAACTAGTGTAGGCACATACAAAAGATTTTCTTTTGCAGCAGCATGAGTTACGCCAAATGTTTTATGTGAGGATCTATCCAAGACTCACTATGAAGAGCTTTGTCATGTGTCTCACATAATGAGTTCAGGCACCTGCTCCTTCAAATACTCTATCAGGATAATTTTGACACTGCACTTCATGGGAATTTAATTTCATAGACTTCTGCTTAAATAGAGATTAGAGTTTCTGCCAAAACAATATCAATTGAAAAGATGACATTATAATTAATATAAAGCATTGACTAGCTCTATCTTTCAACTACAAACAAGACACTACATTAAAATTTTGCAATGTAATCATATATGTGCCCACTGAGAAGCATGTCTAATTGAATTCTATCCTAAAGTGTGCAATTGTGAAGCATGTCTATTGAAAGGTAATACTGATTTGAAGGAGAATGTTTATAGGATTGCAGCTTAATTCCCCTAACATACAGTGTGGTAGACAACAAAAATTAATTGCTTCGAGAATGGAATGTCTGATATTGAAAACTAATGTACCACCATTATCTGGAACTCGAATTTGGATCTCTACTCTTCTTCAATAGCTCTCTGTCTACATCTATCTGTCCATCCATCCACCTATTCCTCTTATTGCTTTTGTCAATGGATTCCAAATTTCTTCATGCAATTATAATTATATTTTCATGCAAATATAATAACTATGAGTGGAGTGGTGTGGTGGCCTAGAGTTGGTGCTCTCACCTCACAATAAGGAGGCTGTGAGTTCAATCCTAAATTGAGGCAAATATTTCTCTCTCTGGGCACACCATGAAAAAACCCTCCGCATTGGCAACAGGAAGGGCATTCGGCCAGTAAACACTCAGCTCCATTCAGTTGCCCAGACTCCACCACGCAAGGGATAATGGGGTCATTAAAGGAGGAGGAGGATGTAAATATAATAATTATATTTCTTCCAGCATTATTTAGATTTTGAGGTAATGAGGTAATATTATAAAGTTCATATTATAATGCCTAGAGTCGCTGTGAATGAGTAGGCGGCTATATAAATTTCCTAAATAAATAAATAAAAATGTACACTATAAAAAGATTTAAATGATCTGACAGCACAATTAAAAATGCAAAAAGGACTTCATTTCTATTATAAAATTCTTGTTTACAATTTATTTATTTATTAAATTTCTATACCTCCCATCTCACCGAAGTGACTTATTGAAATATAAAAACTATAATGCTCAAAAAAATAAAGGGAACACAAGCAGAATACATCCGAGATCTGAATGAATGAAATAGCCTTATTAAATACTTTGTTCGTTACATACAGTAGTTTATACATTGCTCAAACAACTAAAGGGAACACAAAACTACTATATGTAACGAACAAAGTATTTAATAAGGCTATTTCATTCATTCAGATCTCGGATGTATTCTGCTTGTGTTCCCTTTATTTTTTTGAGCAGTGTATATTAATTTGTAAGAATATGTTATTATTTTAGGGGCTTCTTAACCCTGCTGTAGCATTTGTTCTACACTATTTACATTTAAAACCTGCAAAGGGGATTCTACCTTTTTCCCCATTCATGAATTGGCTGACTTTTTAATTCATAGAGTTATATTATGTATTTCTAGAAAGCCCAAAGTATATATAATAGATAACGAAGGTCAGGATAATAGCAGTAAAGAAACTGCTTTTTATTACTGATTTTGGTAACAATATAATTTTGTCCTACCAAGTGTGTTTCCAGGTAGAGTTTAAGACTATCCGTCTCGGCCTTTGGAGGAGTCCAGTTTTCTGTGGTTTCCACAGCTTCATTTAACCATTGAATAAATTCATCCAACTTGCTTACAAACCCCTTAAAAAAGAGAAAACAAGAAAAGTCAGTTGTTAAAAAACATTGTAAATAAGTAATGCAGTTATAATGCAGCTCTACATCCATTAAGTAGTTGTAAAAACTAAAACAATGTGATGATGAGGATGGATGGGAGAAAAAGAATTGGGCCTAGCATACATTGAGAAAATTTAGGGCAGCAATGAATATAAATGATAGGATATAGATTTCTTGTCATAACCATAGAAAATCCTATTTCATTAGAGGCAATTTGGAAATGTATATGTTTTTATATGGGGAGGGGAGAGAGCGCAATATATATCAAAGGTTAGAAAACAAGGAAGTCTACTTTTATGATATATTTTTACCCTCAAGTTTTTAGAATCCACTTTTTAAAGGTTTTTCTTCATAATTACAACTAAAAGTAATTATAATATCTGAATAGAAAATGCAGAATTGAAAAATAACAGCCGACTTACCATGCTATAGAATTAACTAAAAATAATAAATATTGAGATAATATCCATGCAATCAATATTTGCATCTCAGAATACGTTGCTGCCATTTTGTTTACGTTGCTCTGGCTTCCAGTTCACTTGTTAAAATTGCAATGTGTCAGAAAGGATAAAGTCTAAATGGTTTGGGACCAGATTATTGCATCTTCTCTCACAAATGGATGATCATCTGCAGTACTGTTCCCTGTCTGCCAACAGATTCCTGACTAGGTAGGCGTAGAAGATACTTTGCTCAGGGTGCAGCATGATCATTCCTAATGAAGCTTCTTTAGCAGCTTTATTTATTTATTTGATTTGGTTGCCCAACTCCAAAGCAACTGTAAGCATTAGCAAACGGAATAGACCAGCCTCCCTAATAGCACATGTTCTCCAGATGTGTTGGATAATTTCCCATAATCCTGAAACTTTTGGGGATTATGACAATGGAATTCTAACACATTCAGATTATTTCAGAAACTGAAATAACTCTCCAACCTTCCATAATTTATTTTGATTTCATATATTTGTATTGATTTATTTATGTTATAAGTCATCTGAGAAGCTCTTACGGGTGCAGAATTTTGAAAGAAAGGGGTAGCAAGCCTGAGACAGGAACTCTTGACTAGATATACATAGAGACACAAAATAAAGGTTTTATACTGTAGTTGGAATTGGTGACAAATTTTGTGCTATTACTTTAGTGAGAAAGGTGAGATAATGGTCCTAATCCAAAACCTGATGCTATCATGGTATCCTAAGCATACGCTCAGGAGAAAAATGCATCTCGGCACATAGTAATAATAAGCAACAACTCTTTTTTATTTATTTATTTTTACTCTGAAAATTTCCTGTAGCCAATCAGAGTTGGAGCAGTGGTGAAATCTAAAATTTGTTACTACTGGTTCTGTGGGTGTGGCTTGGTGGGGGGAGGGGTAATGTGACTGGGTGGGCGGGACCATTTTTTTTTTTTACTTTTAAAACCATTTTTTCTACAACCTCTTCAGTGAAGAGGGTTGTTAAAAAATGCTTTCAAAAGGCTCTGACAATCCCAGCTGAGTTGCCTGAGTTGCTTTTTTAAAATGCCTCTGCCGATCAGGCAACTCAGCTGGGATCGTCAGAGGCATTTCAAAGAAAAAAAAACCCGATCCCAGCTGAGTTGCCTGATCGGCAGAGGTTTTTTAAAAAGCCTCTGCCAATCAGGCAACTCAGCTTGGATCGTCAGAGCATTTAAAAGAAAAAAAATGGGTTTTTTCTTTGAAATGCCTCTGACGATCCCAGCTGAGTTGCGCGATCATCAGAGGCTTTTTTTTTTAACTTTTAAAACCATTTTTTGACGGAAGAGGTTGTAGAAAAAATGCTTTTAAAAGTAAAAAAGAAAGCCTCTGATGATTGTGCGGCTCAGCTGGGCATGGGGGAGCGCAGGGATTTTTGCTACCGGTTCTCCGAACCACCCACCTCCATCGCTACCGGATCGGGCGATCCAGTTCGAACCGGGAGCATTTCACCCCTGAGTTGGAGCCATTTTAGACAAGGAGAGGAAACTTTATTTCTTATATATTTTTCTGTCCACATTTTACAAAGCCTCTTGTGAAATGCTGGAAGGATTTTAAAAAATTCAGAGAACCGACAGCTGGAGAACTCCCATTTGGGGGTTGTTCCAACTTCTTGTTTCTGACAAAATCACATTTGGTTGCACTGCCTGAAAGATATGCTAGTTGAATAAACTTCATATAGTGTGACTACAGTCATTGATCCTTCCTTCTTTCTCTATATGGGGTAGGTATAACCATTGATCCTTCCTTCCTTCCTTCCTTCCTTCCTTCCTTCCTTCCTTCCTTCCTTCCTTCCTTCCTTCCTTCCTTCCTTCCTTCCTGTTAAAATAATTGCTCTCTCTGTCTTATGTGTTGCACAGTTACTGAACATATGCTAGAACCATAAAAAATACAGAAGCTTTTGCACAAATCTCTATCTAGTTATAGATACAGAAGCTAAAAGTTTGCAAAATGTGTAGTATCATTTATTCTCCATGTATGTGATCACAAAGGGAGAATAATATAGATAATAAAAATGAAATCCTATTCGGAATAGGTAAATATATATTATTTGAATATATAAACATCCCATGACCTATTAATAAACAATCTATAATTTGGAACCTATATTTTTAACATATATAAAAGATATAATTTTTATAACATATTTAATATTTAAAAAGCTGAAATAATGAAGTAAAACACTAACACAGAAAACTGGTAAACTGGAATAATTTATTATATAATATAATCATTCCCCCTGTACATTTATTAAAATATACTGTACTGTCAGTAGGGGCCATAATGTTCTTATCACAAATAAAGGTATTTATGGTGAACATCCCTGAAGTGTAATAATAAATTCGGAACTAGATGAAAGTATAAGAAACTATTACTATGGCTATACCTGTGCTTGGAATAAAGTCCATTTTCCAATTAAAAATTTAAATAAAAAAAAAACCCACTACTTTTCTGATGACATCTATAAAATTTTATGGAAACTGTTCAAAAGAAAACAATTGTAGAAAATGAACATTATTTCGAATGCTAAAAACCCCGATATTGAAAATCATTATCAGAGGGTGCAACATTGTCAGGTCCAAAGTGTCATTGTCTAAGTAAACAGCACCATCTGGAGGAATAACCACAAAATAGCAAAGACATCATGAGATTTTTAAAAACTATTTAATCTTAGCCATAGCTTTCTAGCCATTATGAAATGCCAACCTATGGCAAATACTGGAAATATCTATTCATTACTATCTGTCTTTATAGAAATACTATGGACTTTCTGCATCCATGAGCATCTTTGGAATTTTAAACTTATATTGCTGGCACTCTTACAAAATTTGTAGTGGGGAGATCTGATGATTTAGCAGATGGCTAGTTACATAGTTGACCATTTACAACACCCAATTACAAAGCTGCGATTTTTCTACATCCAGTCCTTTCCCAATTCCTTCCTTGCAGAAGCAAGCCTGTTTAGGGGCCCTATTAAGAAAAGGTGGGCACCCAACCGAAGGAAATGTTGGGATGCACCTGTACCTCATGGTCATTTTTAAACAAAAGTTATAGAAGCTCAATCGAATCTGTAGTCATTTTTAGAATAAATATGCTGGAGGCATTACATTTTTCTTTGCAGGATTCTCAGTGCAGGCTAATTAAATTATTATTTTTTAAAAAAAAAAATGTGAACAAGATAGAGAAAACTTGCAGAGCCTCTCTTCTAGAATTCTTTCAAACATTTTTAAAAGCAGTGCTATGAACACAGTGTGTCTTCTTCTGTGCAGTTTATTTATTGTGCATCTTGTATACTGCCTCAACTACTGGAGCAACTCCAGTATTCAGGTGAAAATAGAAATAACAGAAACAAATGAACAAACAAAAAACCCCAAGCAGTAATGCATACTCCATTTCAGGAAAAGATAATCAACTCAAACATACTTATAGCAATCCAAATAGATGATCAGAAGCAGATCATCACACCAAGCCTGGACTGTTGTATGTGAAGCTCCATGTTGTAGCTCCAGGTGAGGTGATTTTTATGCTCACATGCCTGCTCATGTTCCGCTGGTCTTCGTATGTTTAGGTGCACTTGGAAGCAGAGTGAACTGTATATATGCCACTCTGTTACCACTGGGTACCATTTAAGTTCGTATAAAAGAAGCTCTGGCATTTTGTTAGGTACGTTAAAAGCTCTTGATGGGAACTGACCTAATAGGAGGGGGGTTAAGGATGCCAAGTCCCTTCTCCACTGTTGAGGATTCCCCAGTTCTGACTGTGCCCCCTCCTTTGAATGCCCAACTACCGTGGACCTCACCCCATTCCTAAGAGGTCTGTAAGGGGGCATGCATAAACGCACCAGCGTGCCTACCATCCCTGTCCTACTGTTCCCATTCATACTCATTTCTTATGTTTGTACCAGTGGTGGGTTGCTCCCGGTTCTGTCCGGTTCTTTAGAACCAGTAGTAAAAGTGGCGGGAGGCTCCGCCCACCTGCCTGGAAATCATAATTGATGATCTGTGCATGCGCAGAAGCTTCTGCACACGTGCTCCCGTTGTGAATGGGTAGTAAAGGTAAGTAGAACCCACCCCTGGTTTATACTTATATCTGTTTATACTTATATGTTTATATGTTATGTTTATACTTATACTTATTTTCTCATACATGCTTGACAAACAAACAAACAAACAAACAAATGGAAACTTACAGATTTTGGAGGAGAAATATACTCCTGCCTTGAATTTTCCATCTTTCTATCTTAAACTATCAGAATAGCCATGTAATTTAATACTTTTTTTAAAAAAAATACCTATGCTTATTTTAACCGAGATATTAAATTGACCTTAGCTTTCCCTCCATTAGCTGACTAATCCAACCCACAGCCATGGGAACCTTAAAAGCAAAGGACTCATCTTTACATCTGTTTTCATAGTAACATGGGGCCAAAACAGAAGAGTTTCAGCCTCTGTTGTGGAAATCAATTCTACCATTATAAAGGAATAGGGGAGGGCCTGGTGGCGCAGCAGAATAATAGCCTGTTATTAACATTCAGCTGCCTGCAATTACTGCAAGTTCAAATCTCCCCAGGCTCAAGGTTGACTCAGCCTTCCATCCTTTCTAAGGTAGGTAAATTGAGGACCCAGTTTGTGGGGGCAATAAGCTGACTTTGTATAAATATACAAAAGTATGAAGGCTATTGCTTAACGCATTGTAAGCCGCCCTGAGTCTCCGGAGAAGGGCGGCATATAAATCAATTAAAAAAAAAAAAAAAGGATTGACTAGAATAGTACTTATCCTGGATTTTGTAACACCATGGTTTCCTGCTTGAGAGCCTACTGCATAAGCAGGGCATACAATCATTTATCTTCAGGAGAGTATAAGAAATCTAACCAATAGTAAGAGAAAATGGCATTTATTTGCATCGTATGCAGGGAGTATATTTTGACCCAGTATCCAAGCAGTAGCCTGAATTGTCAAGAAAGATCAGATCAGGAGACAGATGTCACAAGAATATTAGAACTCTACTTTATAGATTTGGTTACAATAACAGATTGAAAATCCGACCACATTTTTCTATCCCTCCCTCTTATACCAAAAGAAGTCAAGGCAAAGCAATCTTGATTTTCTTTCTTACACTTTCCTGTTTTCTTGGGCTAAATTCATAATTCCTAACAGATTTTTCAAGGCCAGCTGCATAGTCTCTATACCAATGACTTGACATAATCTGGAAATTCAATCAAATGCCATCCTACACTGGAGTAGGTATTAGCTGCCATTTTTAATATTTATATGTGTTTATAGCATGGTATAGAAGAGACTCCACTTGACACCTAGTGTGCCCTGATGACACTGTATAATGTTTGCCTATTTCACTTACTCCTTAAGGTGTCATAGTCTCATCTGAGGAACATCCCACAGAGAAGAAAGACAATTTAGCAAGTCTTAGGAGCAGAGAAATGGAAGTCTAGCACAAAGCCTGAAAAAGAATCTTTTGCCTAGAAGTCAGATCTAATTGGCCACAATGATCATTCAACTCAGCAGCTGAAGTGCCAAATAAACAAAGGAGAATGTGTTAGCAACAAAGGCATATTTGAGAACACTTCAATATACCTGTAAACTCCTGAAACCAGTTCATATTTGATGAGCACCAGATGACCTTAGCCAGAAAAGCCTTTATTATTGAAGCTTTCAGTCTGACAATAGCTCATTGCTAGAAGAAATGTCTATTGTCTGTAAATCTGTGTATTAAGCGCCCCATGTGCTATTAATTCCCATTTCTTAATAGATATCTTTAGTGTACTACACATTTGCTGCTTGGATTTTAAGAAGAGACTGGACAATCACTTGTCTGAAATGGTATAGGGTCCCCTGTTTGAGCAGAGGGTTGGACTAGAAGACCTTCAAGGTCCCTTCCAGCTCTATTCTGATTGATTAATTCAAACGTTCACTCTCTTGCTCTGTCTTCAGAAGATCTGAATTCAAAAATCTGCACTTTTTGTTTAACTCTGTTAAGTTTACTTTTCAATTCACAATTTGTTGAGGTCAAACTTCAATTTTCTTGTGAACATTTTTAATAGATATATAGTATATGACCTGTTTATTCATATATCAGTTTTTGTGCACAGTTTCCTAATGCATACAAGTTTGAACATCATGTATACATTTTTTAATGTTAAGTTGCACACTCCAATTTAGGAAAGGACACCTTTGGAATACACATAAATTCAGGTTCAAAGAGAACAAAACTTTCTCGGCTTAGGCCCGGGGTACTTGCAGGACCATCTCCTGCCATCCTCCCATCGTCCTGTGCGGTCTCACAGAGCGGACCTCCTCAGGGTCCGTCAGCCAGACAATGTCGGCTGGCAGCCCCCAGGGGGAGAGCGTTCTCTGTGGGAGAACCGACGCTCTGGAACGGTTTGCCCATCGGGCTTAGGACAGCCCCCAACCTCCTCTCCTTCCACTGCGAACTGAAGACGTAGCTTTTTCATCAAATGGACTGACCCATTGAGGGGGTTTTACATTGTAATAATTTTAATTAATTCTAATTAGATTTTAATTTATATTTTATTCATATTGTTGAATTTTATCTTGTAAGCCGCCCTGAGTCCTTCGGGAGAAGGGCGGCATATAAATTGCAATAAAATAAAATAAAATAAATAAAATCTTTAATGTTCTGAACTTTCCTTTTCAAAACTGGGCCATGTGTATGGTTATCAAGCAAGTGCCATTGTTGGGGTAAGCAAGTATGTGTAACAGGCAGAAGGAATAACCTTGAAGAATAGGTGAAAGAGCTTCGACTAAGATAATGGTCAGATAAAATAAATCTGAGTGCAAGGAAAAATTTGAGAAAGTGTCTGAGACATGACTTTCCAAGTTCTCACAAAGATAAAAAGGCGCTTGTGGGTACAGAGGTTATAGGTACAAAATCATATTCAGATTCTGCACCTGTATCAGCATTAATAACTTTGGTTTCCTAATCTGGTCCAGTTGGAAAGGTTGATAGTGTACTCACACCAAAAACTTTTCTGAAATGTTCTTAGGTATAAAGAACTATGTGTGGTGTAGGAGTTAGCAGATTTGCATACCACTGGGGACCAACAATGAAAAATCACTAGTTTTTCTTCAACCCATTTTACTTCACAGGATTGCTATTATGGAGAAAAATCAAAGAACAGAATGCTATCTTTGCCATCTTGAGTTCCTGAAGAAAAGGTTGAATATAAACCTAACAAATAAATATATCAAGTGATTGTTGATATAGAACATGATATCATTGGGGAGTCCATACAGTGTAGTGATTTGCTTTCTGTTTGCTCCAAGCAGGAAATATGCATTATACATACAGTACATACATACATACATACATACATACATACATACATACATAAAGGTAAAGGTTCCCCTCGCACATATGTGCTAGCTGTTCCCGACTCTAGGGGGCGGTGCTCATCTCCGTTTCAAAGCCGAAGAGCCAGCGCTGTCCGAAGACGTCTCCGTGGTCATGTGGCTGGCATGACTAAATGCCAAAGGCACACGGAACGCTTCACATCTATACATACATATATCTATACATACATATATCTATACATACATATCTATTGCTATTTTCACTGAATAGCTGCATTAGAATAAAAGGGATATATGTTATTTTATAAATAAACAATCAGCAGCCTAGTATTTCACAGCAGCTGCACAGATCCTTGCCATCCGGCCCACATTCATGGAAACAACATTTTGCCAGGTTTCAGTTTAGTCTTGTGTTTGGCTTTTACCCATGCTATTATGGATGTACAAAGTTGTAAGCTGGTTTCACATGGAAGTAAACCGACCTAATTTGCTTTCCCCATGCTGAAGTGCATAACAATAAAAGCTATTGTTCCTATTCTTCAAATTCTGCAGTGCAGTTTTATCTTTAAAAATATACCACAATGCATATAACTATTTAAAGCAATCATAAGATGCATGTAAAAAGACATATAGATTGATTTTTTTAAATGGATTCCATTTTAAAAAAGAGCCCTGGTGGCGCAGCAGACTAAAGCACTGTTATTAACATCAGCTGCCTGCAATTACTGCAAGTTCAAATCTCACCAGGCTCAAGATTGACTCAGCCTTCCATCCTTTCTAAGGTAGGTAAAATAAGGACCCGGATTGTGGGGGCAATAAGCTGACTTATTGCCCCCACAATATACAAAAGTATATACAAAAGTATGAAGGCTATTGCTTAACGCATTGTAAGCCGCTCTGAGTCTCCGGAGAAGGGCAGCATATAAATCAAATAAAAAAAAAAAATTTAGATGATGTGGTGCATTTTGCTAATTTCCTCTTTATGCTGCCATATATTGATAAAAAGACAAAGGTCTATCCACTTCATCAATTTCCTACTTACCTCCATTTTTTTCCATACAATTTCATTATTCTCTTGGTGTTGTATATCTTCCATCAGCTGCTGTATTAAAGCTGATTTATTTGTGAGAGTTATTTCATTTTTATCAGAAGCCTGACATACTGATGACTTTCGTGGCCTATCTTCTAGGTACCTTTTCAAGCTAGATGTGCAAAGTTCTTCGTCAGAAATGATATCACTAAGAGGACCCGATTCAATGCTATCTCCTACTGAGGATATGATGTCACTTGAAGAGCTTGGTGAAATTCTACCTAACCTTTTGTGCTTCTTTTTGACCTGATAGGTTGGGTAAAGCTCTGAATCAGAATTCATTTCAGATAGTTCCCAGTCATCGATGTTTTGAATAGTTTCTCCTGGAGATTTCTGTGGAAGCAATTTTGTCAAATTTTCTAATTTCAAAGCTAATACTTCTGTCTGTTTGAGATGTGATGGAAGAGCTAAGTATTCATCAGAGCCATACCAGGCATCACCTGTTTTATTTTCTGTGCTGGCATTATTTGGTGAAGATGAGTGGATTTTTTCAGCCTTGTTTCTTTGAAGAAGAGGGAACGGAGATACAGCAGGATCTGATCCAGCTGAAAAGCTGCTGACTTGGCTATGAGTGGGTGAAGCAGATGGTTCTCTTTCACTGCAAAACTGGCCATTCAATTCTTCTTGCTTGTAAGGTTCAGAAGAGGTTGATGTTGTATCACTTTCTGTTCCTTCTATGGAGTGCCTGCTGCCAGAAGAAATTCCATTTTGTAAAGCCAGAACTCCTTTTTTGTTCATCTGATTGGTTGGTGTAGTATTTGATACCATTTCAGAAATCCTGCAGGATGCCACCTCCTCAGGAATGTCATGTGATTTCTTGCACCTCAGCTGCTGCCTTCTAGCATTGTCACTTGACTTACTCAAAGCCATGGACTTTTCTTTGAAATGATTTTGAATTGCAAACTTGAGTTCACTTATGTTGTGTAAACAATCGCACGACTGACTTATGGCAGAAGGGCCATTATTGTACATTGTTTGTAATGTTAGACAAAGCTTGGATCGGTCTGGTGGCTCTAGCAGTGAGGGTGTGCTCTTACTGATTTCTGTCTTAATCAAAGAGAAGTGGTTTTTTATATCATCGACTATATTATCTGTTTTAAATATGTCTTCTTTGAGAAACAAGCCCCTCTTGGGCAAGGTGGGCTGTGTGGGTGAATTCTCATTGTAGTCAAAACCATCTTGAATTGATCTCTTGGGTGTTGAATTTTCACTGTGAGGGTGATGATTAGCTTTTGCACCACTGGAGGACACTGGATTTGGCTCCTGTTTTATTGTTTCTAAGACCTTCTTGTGGCCAAACGAGACAGCCGAATCCTCAGAAGCTACTTTACAAAAGGGTAAGTGCTCAAAAAGATGAGTGAGTGAAAGTTCAGTTGATGATTCTTTGCAACTTTGGCCGTCCCCCTGCAGCTGATCTATTGACAAGGGTAGGTGGATTTCCTTTGTATTAATACTTTCATTGCATTTGGAAGCACCTGAATCTGTTGCTACACCAAGTAATCCCACATTTCTAGTAAGTTCTGGAAAGGTTTTGTCCATTTCACTACAGCTCCAAGACTCAAAAGATGTTATTTTAGCTGGACTGGAAGTCATGTCCCCAAGAGCACCAAGCAAATCCTCACTGGGGCTGTAGTCAGACAGTTCAAAGGCAGTAATTCCACAGTCTAGGGATAAATAATTTTGAGAGCATTTGATAGTTAGCTGTCCTGAGTCATCCACTTCTGTTAAAGAATCAAGACGGTCCTGTAACAAAATCAAAAGAGTAAAAACAGTTGTGCTTATGATTTTTAAAATCTATAATGCTAAACTTGCAAATACAGAAACGGGAACAGTAGAGAGGGGTGTCCTCTTGATCTTCAGAACATTACTGATCATAAAATTATTGCATTGCTTTATAGATTTCACTGAAAGTGGATAACATTAATTAAATAATGAAGAATGCAATAATGGAAGAAATTGTCCAGTTGTTGGCAGTTTTAAATAATTGGTGTAAAGTGATGTGTTATGCCTGGATAACATTGAATGGAATGCAAATGGCAAAAAGTTCATGAACCAATGTTTAATGGAGCCATATGCATTAAAGTCAGTCCCTGATGGCATTTTATTATATTATTCTTATTTATTACTATCATGCAAGGAATCCGAAATAATAATTAATTTGTTCAGAACGCAATATGTAACTTGGGTTAGTTGCATATCCTTACAATTTCAGATAGTCAGAATATTTTATTTCTCTTTACTTGTATATATGGAATATTACAATGTTTTGATTTATTTCATAGTCTTTAAAAAAAATCTCATTTTGTATTATTCAGTTGCCACTTAATTAAGCAAAAAGATAATCTTCTATTTTCTGTTTTTTATCCTTTCTTCAGGAGAGGAAAACTGGGAGAATTCTTGAATTACCCTTTAATTTTTAAATGAATTTTTTTAAAAAAAATGTCTAATACGTGAGGATAAATAATGTTTTAACTTTAGTCTAATACTCTTTTATGGGCAGTTTAAATTTTTAAAGACTGTGATTAAAGTAATGCACATATTCAAATATTTCTATAAAATTTCATAAAAATAGATTTGGAATTATAACAGATCACCTGCCATTATTTATGTTAAATTATATTATTGTGTAATTGCCATAATAGATTTGTATAATTTTTAGGATAGTTCCTAATTCTTGTTTAAATCAAAGGCATACTAGGATATTATGATTATTAAACAAATATGTTGATTTTTAAAAAAAAAAGTTTTAGCAGAGGCAGACATATAAAGTACATTACGATAGAAATGTAAAAGGTTGGAGGGAAATGTTGTATCCCAAAATTTCCCAGGTTAAAATGTTTTTCTAGAGCAATATTGGAGACAAATATTATATTGTATTTCCAACTTGTTTTTGCTTTTCTTTCTTATACTGCAAAGAGCATCAACGTTGAGAGTGAAATAGTTGTTCTCCTGATACATGCCATGACTTGGATCTTGTAACACTTTCCTGACCTGGTTTTGCCCTGCTTGTAGCCCTGTGAAGTGAGCAAGGAACAAGCTTTCCTTATTCTAGTATTTACCCCCTGCAACAGAACTATGGAAACTATTTCTGATATTTGACACAGGACACAAAACAAATTCAGAGCCAAAGAATGTAACTATTTGTTGAAAAATAGTCCCAAACACTTATTTTCTTTTTAGGCAGCACTCTCCTTAATAGTGTGACTATTTTTGAACCATGTCAGTCTGTCTGTCTGTTTGTCGGGTCTATCTGTCAATGTGTGTGTGTGTGTGTATGTGTGTGTGTGTGTGTGTGTGTGTGAGAGAGAGAGAGAGAGAGAGAGAGAGAGAGAGAGAGAGAGAGAGAGAGAGAGAGAGTAAAGGTCTGTCTCTATTGGTCTCTCTGTCTGTCTGTCTGTCTAGTATTGTGTTTCCCCGAAAATAAGACCCTGTCTTATATTTTTTTGAACCCTGAAATAAGCACTTGGCCTTATTTTCGGGGAGGTCTTATTATTTTGGGGCGTGTAGAGAAAGATGGGGCTCCTCTTGCCATCTTACCTGATTTCCAGCTCTACGTTTAAATATTTTCGGGAAGGGCTTATTTTCGGGGGGGAGGCTTATTTTAACACATGCGCTCAAAAGCCCAATTGATTTTATTATCAGGGGATGTCTTATTTTCGGAGAAACAGGGTATTTCCCTGAAAACTTCTATTTTTTATCTCCTGCTTCATGGACAGAAGAAATCTATGTTCCAATAAATTCATCCCTTCCTTATGGGAAAGATTTACTCCTGGTCATTTTAAGGATATTGTATCGTGCTGTTTCTTAATGGGGAAAAGTTCTTACATATGCGTTTGTGACATGTTACTTTCAATGGGTTTGCTGGGAAATACTATTCCACAGAAGGAATAAATAATGGTTGGCTGAAATAGCTACTGACAAAAAAGACTGAAACGTTATTGGCTGAAGGGTCAAACATACTTGTAAGCCACAGATAATGAGGACTGATTGTTTTTAAAAGTGGATCAGTTTAATGTGTGTTGTGAATGAAAAGAAAGTGGTATGACACACCCTCAATCGTGTAGCATTTAAAAATGAATATGTGATGTTTGAGATCATGTTAAGATAGGAAAACTGCAGCATGGTAAGAGCCGTAGGTGCAACACAAAGCCATTTTTAATTAATTCCACTGACCACTGGAATTCATATTTACAGCATGTCTCCAAATGTGACATTTATTGCTCCCAAGACACCTGGGAAAAAAGGAGTGGCATCCTTTTTTGACATGTAATGCAAGATTTAAAAGGCAGAGACATAGAGCAAGTAGGAGATTGACCTGTGTTTTAACATTTGGGGGATTAGGTGCAAAGTACTAATAAATTTCTTTTATGCACAAAAATAAAAACTTATAGTGCTTGGAGAATAGGTTTGGAGTGTAAGTTCAAATTTTAGTCATTTAAGCATTCATTTGATAATGTAAGTCAAAGTTTCTTCCTCTGAAACTATGGTTGTAGAACTCATTTATTTACAACAGTGAATTGGAATTTCAATCAAAATTAGATCTAGAGAAATGGTGCGTCAGAGGCAGATACCAACAGGAAATGCAGGTGGGAGAGGAATGGACTCAGTTTCAGAACCAACCACTCTCTTCTAATCTGCTTCTGAAAAAACTGTGAAGTGATTTATATTTTTATAAATCTTTATCAAGCTTCTGTTACTTAAACTGTAGTTGATAGAAAGAAAAAGAACCAAACCAACAGTTCTGATAATTTTTTTGTAAATTTATGTATACATATATGTATAAATGTACAACTTAAATCAAGGGAGTGTTTGTGAAGCCAAAATTTAGGTTTGTGCAGATCTTCAATCCTGACAATTTGTTTTTTATTTCTAAATAGCAGGCTCTCAATTGCTGTGAGTAAATGACATATCTAACACATCTAGAAATGAGTTTTTGCCTGAAAACTGGATTTGAATTCAGATTAAATTCAGTATTCTGTTCAGGAATCAACTTTGAAGTTAATAAAGGACTTAATACTGTTCAATTAGAAGATCCTTCTATTCCATACTATGAAAAAGTCTAAATCTTTTGCTACGTTAGGCTTATGGAGCATTAGATGGTTCTGCCCATGTTTATCTCTTCAATTAATTGACAGACATTAACATGAAGGTGACCCATTATGAAGCCATCATGAAGCACTGGCATTAGTTCCATTGTCATCTTATAGTCCCTGTAGAATATTGGTCTGTCCGAGCCAGAGCAGGAAAAAGTGAAAGACATTATATTTAGTCAGTGGTGAAATCTAAAATTTGTTACTATCGGTTCTGTGGGCGTGGCTTGGTGGGGGGAGGTAAATGTGACTGGGTGGGTGTGGCCAATTTTTTTTTTTTTACTTTTAAAACCATTTTTTCTACAACCTCTTCGGCGAAGAGGTTGTAAAAAAATGCTTTCAAAAGGCTCTGACGATCCCAGCTGAGTTGCCTGATCGGCAGAGGCTTTTTTTCTTTTAAATGCCTCTGACGATCAGGCAACTCGGTTTGGATCGTCACAGGCATTTAAAAGAAAAAAAGCCTCTGCCGATCAGGCAACTCAGCTTGGATAAAAGCCTCTGGAGATCAGGCAACTCAGCTTGGATCGTCAGAGGCATTTAAAAGAAAAAAAGGGTTTTTTTCTTTAAATGCCTCTGACGATCCAAGCTGAGTTGCCTAATCGTCAACGGCTTTTTTTTTCTTTCAAAAGCCTTTGACGATCCCAGCCGAGCCACACGATCATCAGAGGCTTTTTTTTTTTACTTTTAAAAGCATTTTTTTGGCCAAAGAGGTTGTAGAAAAAATGCTTTTAAAAGTTTAAAAAAAGCCTCTGATGATTGTGCAGTTCAGCTGGGCATGGGGGGGAGCAGGGATTTTTGCTACCGGTTCTCCGAACCACCCGCCTCTATCACTACCGGATCGGGCGATCCAGTCCAAACCAGGAGCATTTCACCACTCTATTTAGTGAATTAATTCCCAAACATTTCTACAGCAGTGCTCAATATTTTAAGAAACTGTTACACTGTCATGCATAGGTCTTTGATAGAACAGCTTAGAAGGCAACATCCATTTAAATACGATTAAGTGTTTGTCATTTGTAGTAATCAATTAGATAAGCATTGTGTGCTCAAGAAAGTAAGAACTCATCAGTTCATATATAATCCCAAGAATTAAGAACATAAGAAGCTATGATATGTTAGGCTAAGGTCCACATTAATCCTGTATTGTTTCTCATAATGGCCAACTAAATGAAACTGAGTGCTTACTAGCAGAAAAATGAGATACCTTCTGCAGCTGTTCCTCTATGTACTCCTTCCAGTCTGGAGGTAGTATAAAGTCTTCACATCAAATAGCCTTAGATAAATCTGACTTTTGTACACATATCCAAGTTATTTATTTATTTATTTATTTATTTATTCATTCATTCATTCATTCATTCATTCATTTATTTATTTATTTATTTATTTATTTATTTATTTATTTATTATATTTCTATACCGCCTTTCTCCCGTAGGACTCAAGGCGGTGTACAGTCAAGAAAAATACAGACACACAAACATCATAAAATTGCTAATTTAGTTAATTTAAGTTAGCACCTATCATCATACCAAGGGGCAATTAATTCTGCAAATGGATTGTGCTTTACAATGTGAAGATCTGCTTCCTTTTATCTATTTTAAATCTTCATTCAATCAGTATTTGGACCATTTCACCCCAGTGCTTCCAGAGAGAGAAAGAACTTTATTCTTTCTTATTTTATACACCTCAATCTATGTTCCTCTTGAACTGACTTTTTTTCCAAGTTAAAGAGACCTGAACATTACAGCCTTTCCTCATAGAGAAGATGTTTGAGTTGTTGTTGTTGTTGTTGTTGTTGTTGTTGTTGTTGTTGAGTTATTATTTTGGTTGACCTCATCTGCATTTTTTTCAAGGTCTATTATAATCCTTTTCAAGCTGTCATCACAATGTTTGTCTTTTTCCGTATGTTCTTGGTAGGGGTATTATTTTGAAAACATTCTGACATAAGATGGCCTAAGAAGAAAAGGGGTGTGTGTGTGTGTGTGTGTGTGTGTGTGTGTGTGTGTGTGTGTGTGTTTGTATGTCTGTCTGTCTGTCTGATTCTGTGTCTCTGTCTATGTCTGTGTGAGTCTTCAAAAGAGCACTGGGCCCTGCAAGAGCTGATGTGCACATGCTGACAGAAAGAATAAAAGTATATTAAACTAAAGGACCAGATGTATAGAATTCGTACGTGACAATGTGATCCCTAAGAATGGCTCAAAGCTTGTTTTTTGGTTAAAAAAAAAGTTTATAGCAGTAGTGAAACAGGGCAGAATCTAAATACTCCAAAATAATGTCTATCCATAGGACTGGTATGCAAGGATGTATGTGAAAGATATTCCACTTTTGAATAAATTACAATTTAAATGAGATTTATGACAGAGGTTGTTCCAGTTTCAAGAAAATCTTGCCTATAATGAATGTGTGCATATTTGTGTAATCATGGGGAAAATATTACTTGTGGGTTAATACATTCCCTTAACAGTATTGTTAATGTGAACCTGTATGCTTCCATTAAGGGAATCATTATGATTGATGTATCTACCTCTGTGTTAATCGTAGGGAATAAGCAATGCACTTAGCTATCTTTACAGCTTAAGGTTACAATAGCTTTTTGCTTTTAGCTCTACAGTTATCTCTGAAACAGCCACCTCAAAAAAAAAAAATACATTTCATTTCAGCTGGATCAGTCACTCTGAAAGAAGGACTATAGTTTCAGTTTTTTGCTTTACTAAAACGGACTGATACTGGAGTTATCTCAACTGGCCTAAACCCAGCAGATTCTGCTGCGAACTGATTTATTTGCTGTAATAAGGATAAAGTAGGCAAACAATTCTAGGATTTAGAATTCGAAAAGGAATTTCTTATATTTACTTGCCATACCTCTTTTGTTTCTTCTGTAAAAGCTTGCAAAATATCAGTTTGCCTTGTGTAATTTCCATTGGCATCTTGCAGTCCCTGAAGAATTCTCTCTCTCAGAACCAGGACAGAAACTCGAAGCTGATGCCAAAGAAACTGTACTGTGTGGATATCAACAATTACATTAACCGAGTAAGACAGAAGTTTCAGGGAAAATTCAGTCTCTAGAAGAGCATGGATTTGTTCAACATGATCAGAGATATCTTCACATATGTCCTGCAACAAGAGAAAAAAGAAAATATTACCCACAATTATTTCAAAATTCATTCATTCATTCATTCATTCATTCATTCATTCACTATACAAAAGGCATAAAGATTGTGCATATAAGGACACACACACAACACACACTGATAGTAACTAAATATGCACATGAGATCAAAAGCTCATTTTTGATATTTTATGAACTTCAGGAAAATTGATATCTTTTGCACGTTTTAGTAGATTGTACTGGTGAGAATAATTAGCATTTGATAAATCAATATCTGAACTCTAAGCACACTATGTTTTAAGTGCTTTGATCTTTCCTAAAAACCTGGAAATAGTATATGGTCTCTTTTAAAATGTGTACATAGATTGTTATGTTAATGAGAACTGATTGATTCTAATAGCAGTGAAAGATGCTTTCAGCACTGTAAATATAATAATAATCCTTTAGTAAATAATACTGTTTTTTTTTTCAAAAATTGGTATTCTTTCTTAGAGAAAACAGCATATATAAGAAAGCTTATATGATGCTGATATAAACTTATTTTGATTACTTCCAACTCTGATTTTATGACATCCAATGCTAAAGGTTGGCTGCTGAGCTTGAGCGCTGTAACACAACAGCTAATAATTAGATTAGATTAGAATAGAATTTTTTATTGGCCAAGTGTGATTGGACACACAAGCAATTTGTCTTTGGTGCATACCCCCTCAGTGTACATAAAAAGGAAAGATATATTCGTCAAGAATCATAAGGTTCAACACTTAATGATAGTCATAGGGTACAAATAAGCAATCAAATCATACTAGGAAACAATCAATATAAATTGTAAGAATACAAGCAACAAGGTTACAATCATACATAATAATATCAAGATAGCATAATTATAATAACTAGAATGATAATCCTGAGGAACATGTACTGCCAAGATATCTAAGTAGTTCATTAACAATGACAGAATGTAGTGTTTTTAGATTGTACGTTAAGAACTAATTATATTTCTGTTCAATGATCAAATGCCTCCTACATCTTCCCTCTAGGTAAATCCTGCATCCCAGACAAGCCATATTTGCATCGTGTGTCATATTCAAGAACTTATAAAGCATCACTGTTCTACTTTACATTTGTGAACATCTTTGTTTTCTTAATTGAGGTGTGTACATTAATTTGTTTCAGCTGACTAACAGCAATGTTACATAGGTCATTTATGTATATACTACCAAATTTAATATTTCTATTAAAAATAAAGAACAATGGATGTTAGTTGTTTTGAAACAATAAGGACTTGTTTATGCATATTAATGAATATCATGTTTCATATGTATTGAATATATCAGTTATTTACGTATTTGTATCAAATTATTTTAGATATACAGTATTTCTCAAATAATTCCACTGAATGTGAATAAGATATATAAGTCATTTCTCTGGCTTCAAGAGATAAGAGTCATTGAACTGTAACAACTGTCATTGTTATCTATTTTGGGGTAGATAACAATAATAAAATGAGTATAATTCCAATATTTTGCATGAAATGTGCATATATGTAAATGTGTATTTATAGAAAAAAATTAAAAATTCAGTATACAATTTTAAGTTTGAATCAAGTTGAAATGATATATTTGAAACAAATAATGCTATTCTCAGTTAAAGATAGGGCTGTTGATTCTTTTGACTAGAATTTTACTAGTATTAAATCTTGGACATCTTCTCTTACTGCAAATTCTCCTCCTTAGTTGTTTTTGGAATATTTATATATAATATCGTTGTATTAAAAATAATAGCATATTATTTCTGGGAAATGTGTTTTGATCCTTTTTCTAAGCTAGTTTGATCTATGGACTATGTTTTGGAGTATTTGTATATACCATGGTACCTTTAGTTAACTAAACTCTTTTGGATTAAATATAATACATTTACTATATCTCTTAATTTGACCTATGGGGTACACCAGATATCTGCCTTTGATTGGTCCAGGACTGCCTTTGATGCTTGGAAGAACAGACCACAGTTTTTCCATGATTTATCTCCTATATAAATGGGCGGTTCCAGATGAAAGTCACAGTGAAGACCAATAAAGCCTAAGACAGTAGATGGTACATTGCAAGGTACATTGCATGATATGACTCTGTTGGCATAAGTCATCCATTGATTTGGATTGAGATAATGCAGTATGTTGATGGCATTCAATGGTACCCTACCCCTCTAGGATAAATTGCAAATTCTATGGAGGTCTGGAAACAGTATCTGGAAGCTATTAGGGACTAGATGGAGGAGTTCTAGAAGATAACGCTGCTGTTTACTCATAAGTATCTTGGCTGTCCTGAAATATTATTTCCCATTAATGGTGATATTCATCTCCTTTGTCTCTATATACAGGTTACACCAATATCAGGCCTACAGGCTCAAAATTACATTAACTGCTTCAATTGGTTGCTGTTTTATTTATTTTTTTATTTTTCAAATTTATATAGTCACCCATTTCACAAAACAAGTAACTCTGGGTGGACTACAGAGTCCACTAAGTTAAAAAACAGTACACAAATAACAATTATGAAAAACATTTTTTAAAAAATTATAAAAATGCAGCTAAAAAGATAAATAATGGGTGAAGGGATATCAGTAACAATGGAGCCACCTCAATAAACACTTCCTTACTCATTTGACACATGACCTTTGAACATTCCTAATGTTATTCCTATACAATAATACATTTATTTATTTAATTTAATAAAATTTATATGCCACCCTATCTCCGAGGACTCAGGGCGGCTCACAACAATAAAACCAGTTAAAAATATAAAATACATAAATGTACATATATAATTTATATTAAAACCCCCAAAATCTAAAAACCGTCTCAGTCCAGGCTGGGCGATATGAACAACCATATTACTTGAGAAAAATTAATAGGATATATTGTGATTGACTTATGTGTCCTGATTTTTTTATATAACCTGGATTTGTATGAGCAGCAGGAATCTGCTTCCTATCTGCAGATCCCCAGAAAGATGGCCCAGGACTACAGATGGTGTCCAATATTCAAAAGCTCATGTTCTTCTCTTGAATACTTTCCTTCTTCACTTGCTGATTTCCTTTCTTCAAACCTGTTTCAGTTGTTCTTTTCATAAGGCAATGTACCTTACATAATCCTAGCTGTGGAAAAGGGAGGTTTGCTGTCTGAATAGATTCATACATGGCACTAGTATTTAGTCTTGGTTTTGGTTGTTTTAGTCCATGTATACAATAAAGTTATAAAGTCATAAAGCATAATGAAAAAATGTTGGTTGACTTCCAATCTGCCTGCAAGTAAAGAACATCAAGTTTCTGCAGAGTAGATAAGGATGGCACACAGTGGTGGGTTTCAAATTTTTTTACTACCGGTTCTGTGGGTGTGGCTTGGTGGGCATGGCTTGGTGGGTGTTATATATGTATCTATTTTGTGTGGGAAATTCAAATGTACAGTGAATTCTGATTGGTTCTTGGTCGCCCCTGAAAAGTATATAAAGAGGGCTATTGCCTGTGTTCCTTTGCTGAAGTCTCACCCTGAATTAAAGAGCTGTTGTTACTAGCCTGCTTGTGCCTCTCGTTATTCCCGTGCTACAACAATGGGCGTGGCAGGGAAAGGATAATGTAAAATCTCCATTCCCACCCCAATCCAGGGGAAGGTTATTGCAAAATCCCCATTTCCTCCCAATCAGCTGAGACTTGGGAGGCAGCAAATAGATGGGGGCAGGGCCAGTCAGAATTTTTACTACTGGTTCTCCGAACTACTCAAAATTTCTGCTACCGGTTCTCCAGAAGTGGTCAGAACCTGCTGAAACCCACTCTGATGGCACGGATCATGATAGCATGCCAGACAAAACAGGAATGGAATCTTAGCAAATAAACAGCAATGGAAGGTTTATCAAACACCATTGGACAATTAGGAAGATAGATTAGGCAAGACAAACAACTCCTATTTCCATTATGCATTAAGTCTTCAAGATTGAAGCTTAGAAAATTAGAATTAGGATTTTAAGTAAATAAGTAAATCCTCATATGGTACACAGATCACAAAAAGAGAACTGAACAAACTATATTACTGATTTTGACCTCTGATTAGCCTTCAATTTTCTGAATAAAAATATGTGGTTGAAGAAATCTAGCCAACAACCATTAGCAGAATCTCTGTCCCCATGTTGTTACTTTTGGTTCAAAATCCAGCAATCAGATAGTAATCCCAGGACTAAAAAATACTTTCTTTGCTAAAAATTATGCTCACTTTATACTAGTTGCCTAAGTAAAAAAAGAAGTTTTGTTTTTTAAAACCTAATTTATCAAGCACAAGTTTGCAAATCTATGGATTTGATTTTGAGTTGTAGTTTTTAGAGAACCACTTAGAGCTATGGAGTTTCTAAACATATTAAAGCCTGCTTTTTCTATTATACCAACTATCCACTTAACCTAGTCTACGTAACAGCTGAACCAATAATTTACAGTTGCTACTATCTATCAGACAAACCCTCTGCCAACTTCAAAAAACTCTAGTATATAAATACTGTTGCAACAAAAGCTTGAACACTGACAAACTCTATTTACTTGGAAGTTAGTTCTAGTGAATTCAAAGGTCTTATTCTCAGGAATAAAAATATGGATTCATAATATCTACTCACGTCCATTTTTTTTAATCACATATTTTTTAAAAAATAAGTACTAATGGAGGGGTTTTTTTCTGGAGTTATTACAGTGCAGCAATATACAGCATATAAAATCTAATAGAATATAAAAAGTTCCAGGACTTCATAATTACAGAATAAGAGCGTTGCAAATAAATGTATGGCTTTATGTTCCTAATCTTTAAATTTTATGCAAAAAATAGTGATTTACATATTTCATAAGACATGCTTACATGCAAGACAGATTTTTAAGCATGTTTGCCTTAATTAATTTTATTTAACATTATAATTGTTTCCAGGAAGAGAAATTTCAAGATGAAGTTGGAAACATCTGGTAGGATTGCTATTGGTTGTCCTTCTTGTTCTTTGTTTACGATCACCTGATTTCTGATGGAATTAATGTTGCTTTATGGATCTACTGCCATTCCACTGAAATTGTGGAAATAAGCATGGTTTTATAACAGAATAGGATACTGTACGTCCTTGAAGTATAAAAATAATAAAATGAGCATCTGCAGTCAACCACCTACCAAATCTTCAGATTACGAACAATGACAAGATAACAAGAACAAGAACAGAATAACAAGAACAACAAAGGAAAGAGCAGCAGCATCTCTGATGGATCTCAGCATATTATGCTTGGATTAGTAGGTGTCCCTAATCTGTTCCTTCTATTATTTGCTATTCTGTGGATGACCATTTTGGACTACCAGGATTTAGATATCGTTCCTTGCTGTATCTTTGATTTCTTTGAAATAGTAATAGTAACATTTAAATAGTGTCATTAAAGTTTTGATGATCCAAAAATAGGAAAGAGATCTTGGAGTAAATGTACATAATTAAATGAAGGTGTTGACACAGTATGCATTCACTGTAAAAAAGGCAAATAGTATGTTAAAAATAATAGGAACTGCTACTGAAAATAGAGATGCCAGTATCATATAATTCTCTTATATAAATAATAACCTGATTGCATCTGGAAGTATATGTGCAGTTCTGGTTGCCACATTTCAAAAAGGATATATTGGAGATAGAAAAGGTTCAGAGCAGAACAATTAAGATGATGAAGGGGTTGCAACAGCTTCCCTATGGGGAAAGATTGAAGAAAGGAGCTTTTTAGTCTAGACTCTAGAAAGATGGAAGGTAAGTGAAGAAGAGGACAACCAGCTGCAAGTGGATAGACTTAGTTATACCAGTGTTAAATGCCTGTTAGATCTGAAAGACCAGGTTAGAAACAGATCACCATGGAGAACAATCTATGTGTCACTAAGAATCAACAATAACTTGATGGCACATTATCTTTTTTTTCTTTTAGAAAAGAGGTGCATGAAAGGAGAAATAACTGAGGTTTACAAAAGTATGCATAGTGTTAATAAAAGTCAGACAAGTTATTTTTCTCTTCAAAAGCACTAGAATCAGAGATGACCCAATGAATCCTGGAAGATTTATCGCAGATTAAAAAAAAGTATTATTGTTTTTACATAACACACAATTCAACTTTGGAATTCATTTCCATGAGATGAAATTCTGGCTACAGCTTGATTGGCTTCAAAAATGGACTATACTAATTCAGGGAAGTCCTAGGGATCGATGACTATTGGCTTTGATGGCAGCAAGACTGCTTCTGAAAGCTATCTGCTAGTAGAATGGTGGGGTACTTTGCACAATTGGTTGGTTACTGTGAGAACTGCTGGACTAGATCTAGATATTCGGGGAAACAGGGTAATAAAGATTTCTGTTTGATTTCTGTATAATTGAGAAAGAGATTAAAAAAAATACATTGGGTATGATCATAAGGGATATTGTACAAAAATTATAAATTTTACAAATATGTTTATTTATATCTTAGTTGATGTATTATTGTTTTGAAAGAACAGCCATTGTACGTGCAGTACTGGCAAGTAGTCTCTTCTAAGACTTCTTTACTACTAAATCCAACAGAACTACACAGGAATTCACTCTATGTCAGCTGCCCCTAGAGGAAATGTGCCAAGTTGATGGAATGAAAGCTATTTCCGGGTGAGACAACTATGGCCTTGAAATAATGAGGGTTCAAGTAACAAACAGAAAATAAAAACCCAAATAACAAAATGGCATACTAGTCAAGATGTGTCTGTGTGTGTGTGTGTGTGTGTGTGTGTGTGTGTGTGTGTGTGTGTGAGAGAGAGAGAGAGAGAGAGAGAGAGAGAGAGAGGGAGAGACAGACAGACAGACAGACAGACAGACAGACAGACAGACAGACTGACCGACCGACCGACCATGGGCAATCTGAATTTAACTCTGTTGGGGAAAGAAGACTTTTAATCAAGCTGAGTTATTTATAACTCAGTGAATATTAATCCTGCAGGGTTTCTAAGGTCTGGAGTGAAAGAGGGGGAAAATATGCTTCATGTAAAACTAATTATTTTTAAATTCCACAGTCACTGCAATTTCAAATGTGAGATGTCTGGTAATGCTTTTTTCTTTGGATTTTTTCCCCTAACCAAATCCACATTTTTGTTTCTTATCAGGTTCTGAAACTAAAGAAAAATAAATGTATTCCTCTTTCTGTACAAGATGTAAAAGTAGTCCTCGACTTACAACCATTTGTTTAGTGAACATTTGAAGTTACAATGGCACTGGAAAAAAATGACTTACGACTAGTTTTCACACTTACGACTGTGGCAGCAGCCCCATTTGTAACCTTCCCAGTTAGTTTCTGACAAGCAAAGTCAATGGGGGAAGCCAGAGTTGCTTAACAAATGCATGATTCATTTACCAACTGCAGTGATTTGCATAAAATATCATAAAATGGGTCTCATCTCACTTAACAACTGCCTTGCTCAGCAATGGAAATTTTAGGTTCAATTGTGATCGTAAATCAAGGATTACTTGTAGTCATAGATATGCCGTGCAAAAATGATTCATCTTGACAGCTAAATAAATAAGCATTTCTGGTATGATCTTCATTTTATAAAGATGGGTCTTTCCTAAGAAACCAGAGAGAAAAACTTAATATGCACTGCATTATTAATCTGAAGATCTAGTTCTCCAGGAACAATATTTTCAAAAGTCAGCAGACAATATTCCTCTTTCCTATACTGTCTCATACATTCTTAGAGTTCCATTTTCATCATAGCTTTGTATCACTTCCATTTAAAGCTGATCAAATACATTAGGTCCCATGTAAGCTACTGTCATAGACAGAACTTTCCTCCTTTTTCAGATCCCAAGATAAAAATTATAAGAATATAATTAGTCCCATGGTTATTTAAAACATAAATAATAACTCATGGAAAATCTAAATGTCTAAGAATTTCAGGCAGGGTCCTTCGTTGACCTATTTGGAGAATAGGACAATGACTATGGCATCTTCTTATGTCAAGTGAAATGCTACCACTGGAGCTGCCCAGACTGATGGGAATCAGGGAGTATATAAATTTAATAAATTATATGGGTAATCTACAATTAGATTTGCAAAGACTGGTGAAAACTTAATAATTCAAGTCTTAACGAAGGACTTAAGAATTATTAAGATACTATCTTAGAATATAGGCAGATCCTATAAGCAACTCCCAGAGTAAACAAACAAAAAAAAAAAAATCCTAGGTGTTCAGATCCAATAAATTCAAATTTCTAAGTATCAAGGGAGTTCTAAGTATCATTCCAAGGGCTCCAATCATGATCAGTATAACAGCAAATTTCTTTTTCCATAAGCATTCAACTTTAATCTGCAAGTTTTGGTAGACTGTAATTTTTAACAATCATATTACCAATAGCAACTTCAATGAACCCGACTTTCTTCTTGTCAATGACTGTTATATCAGGCACATTATGAACAAGGGGACTTTTTGTTTAGATTTTGAAGTCCCATAAGACTTTAGCCTGTTCATTTTCCAAAATATTCTCATCTTGATAGCCCCATTGGTTCTTGCCATATTCAAATCCAAACCCCTGGCAAAGTTTCCAGTAAATAATTTTGACAACTTGGTCACAATGTTGCCTACAGTTGGTTTGTGAAATTTTACTGCAACACTGATCAAATGGTCAATTATTTCATCCTTTTCGCTACAAAATCGTTATGGATGGGAAGATGTTATTTTTAATTGTTATTATTATCAAACTATAGCATCTCCTTTAATATATATGAACTAAGAAGAGTTATACTATGTATAATATCCATTGTTACAAGACACAAACATGCAAAGATTATAATAACACATCTGCTTACTATAGAAATGAAACTGATGGATCATTATTCTAACTAGATCGTTGTTACCTACTAATTATTTAATTCATTTAACTTGATTTCTGTAAACTTTGGATAATATAGTACACACGTTAATAACATAGTTGCAATAAATTATATCCACCATGTTTTTATTATGAATTTGTTAAGATAAAATAAAAATGATTCACTATATTTTAAGCCAAACTTTACAGCCAAGACAATGTAGTTGTATATAACAGCACTATTTTTAATCGTACTTTGAATTATAAATAGCCAAGCAACACTGTTCTAAATCTTGCTAAAACACAAGTATTATTTTTCGCTGATAGTAATCACAGAAGAATGAATCTTTAGGTCAAAAGCTTAGAATCCATAGAAACTTGAAAACCTACCCAGAAAAAAAAAAAACGGTGCTATGGCAACCCTTCAAATATACTTAATCACACAAATTATTAAGATCATGATAATGTCAACCAGTTACCACGGAAACTTGATATATTGCCTGTTAAAACAGAAAGAAAGGGGGGTTGGAACTTATTTTTAACAAGATAGTCTAATGTACTAATTCCTTAAACACCTTGTAATACAGTAATTATTTCAACGTCAAGTATTGTTGACAGAAATTACAGCATGCAAAGGAACGAAGAGCTAAAGGGAAGTTCATAGACATGAAATACGATTCCCTTTAAAAAGCTACAGTACAAAACAGCATCTGCAAAGGTTACAAAAACGAAGGTTTGCAGATCTGTTTCCAGAATGCTTATGCTTGTTAATTATTTCCCACTACAAGGTTTCCTACCTTAATTGTTTTGAATGGAGAATTTTCATTCATCTATTTAGCAGAAGATTAATAACCCCCCTTCTTCTTCTTCTTGACCAAAGCACTTAATTTGAGTTAGCGATTCAGGAAACATGCCAACGTAAAATCCAGGCAAATCACAGTTGGGTCCATTTTCAATTATCAGGCAATTGCTTCTGGTTTGTAAAAAAACCAAATTTAAAATATAACCTTTAAAGAAATCGGTGAGCGCAACATTATTCCTGAGATTAATCCTAGCTGTTTCTTTGCACAGCAGTTTCTGAGCTACTATACCACTAGAATGTTTTCGCTGTCATAAAGATCTCTGACTCACCGGCCACTTGCCACTTGAAATTAGTTGGGTTATTTTAGTCACTGACATGCATTCCAGGAGAATGTTAGCAGTGCACCAAGATGGCAAAAAGGAATCTAATATAAATCGGTCACTTGGTTACTGTGCAAAGCCGATAATAAAGTTTCAGATTTGGATTTATTTCTGGAGAAAGCATTTGTGTCTTGATATGTCTGCAAATTAATGCAGTCTGGCTTAGTAATAAGCTTGGCTGAACTGTGCAGAACATAGTTCTAAGTAAACATTTACAGGATTTATATGACAAATCGAAACACTGAAAAGCAAGTGCCTTATGCAATCTTTGGGATTTGTGAGCAAACATGATCTGGATTTTAAAGTAAAGCTGGAGAAGTTTTGAAAGCTCTGAGATAAAAAAAAATTCAGAGCACCAAGATCAGAAGGTTGGAAACATTTGCTTCCCTTTTGCAGTGACTCACAGAACTAGAAAAATACTAAATTCACACTGGGAGCTGCTAGCTTTTTCAGTACTATATAATAGTGGTGAATTGAACTGAGAATAAAATGCTGATATATTTTTCAGCTCAGATGTTCTTGGTGCTTCATTAGAGGAGAAATGCCAAACTACCCTGCGGATATTTTATGTCAACAAAGCAAAATTCATTGTAATACATCCTTATTTCCTTGAAGGAAGGGGAACCAACAATTTGGAGGTGGAGGGTGGAGAAACGAAAACTATTAAATCTAGTATTTTGAACTGACTTAATCAAAATTCTTATAATGTTGTTTATTTTTTTAGAAAGAAAGGTTCATGAAAAACAGACCACTGTAGAAGTTTCATCTATGACTTTCAAGACCAATATTATGCATTCTGAGCGAAGATAAGCTATCACTCTCACATCTCAGCTGACATTTTAGTTGTATAATATAATTGATTAAGTAGAACCAACGTTTTGAACTAAGCCATTTTCTTCATATCTTTCAGAAAAGCACAAAATAGATTCAGTAAGCCTGCTGCAATAAAGTATCACATTGAATTTTCATTCCCCCCCCCCCCACTTCTGAGAGATTAAACAGTCAGACAGATTAGCTTTTACCCTTAAGGATTTAATCAAGTGTTTTTTTTTTTAAGTGTGCAATTTCCTGCAAAAATAGTGGGGAGACCGGCTCAGCTAGTTCCTCACCCTCACCATCCATCTTTGAAAGGATGATGGTTAAATTCCTTTCATATCTAAGCAATGGGGTTACATCACTCTGAATGAGCTATATAAAAACAGCTGTTACATTCCATATTTGTGGACCTTTATCTTATTATTCAGCTGTGCCTTCCAGACAAGTAGGAGTGCAATGAAATGGAAACTACTGGGACAGGAAGCGCAGGATCACACCAGGCCTGCAAGTGAAAAGTTAAGCTACTATATGAGGAGAGTACCCTAGCAACTAAAGAATAAGTACAGCCACGTGAATATTAGTCCATCTGATAACTAGAATTTTGTCTGCTAGGAAGCTGTTGCATACTGTTCAGTGTGCCTTACATTTGCCTTTGTACAAGCTTAGTTTGCTTAACGCAAGTGTGTGCAGATCATCAAGGATAATTATGACTCCTCCTCTAATGGAGAAGAATCATGTCATCCCTGCGCAGCCTTATTAGTTATATTTATTTTCTGGTATAACCATGGAATTAAAATTCATTGAGAGTTCAATCTTTTTCCAAAGAATTAAACTGAAGCCAGTTTCTTATCACACTACGCATATCAATGATCTCAACAAGAAGACCATATGGGACTAACCAGATCAGCAGTGGAGGCCCTATCCCACCTTCTTTAATTATAAAGGTACTCCAAAATTTCAGATCAACAACATGTGGAACATCATGAATACATAGTTCATATATGGCAGTACAGAACAGGCTTGCCATACTGAGCTGTAGCCTCATGTACTGGAAGAAGTGTTTTTACTGGAAGATAGGTGAAAATATGTTGTTTAGCAAATGCTTCAGGCTGGCTATATAATTATAAGCAGCTTCAGGCTTATAAAACTGTAGTACTGACAGTTAATTATAAGTAACATCATTGGTGATATATGTTTTTATCTGCAAGTGAAAAATGTTTACTGATTTTTTTCTAACTGTATTTTATATTCCTAGTTACCAGCTTAATTTAATTTAAATTTCATAGATTTTATAACTTGAAAATGATAAATTAAAGTAAGATTTAAAAGTTTTCATCAACAGAAAATCTATGCATTACACCTAACAACTGCTTTTCAATTACCACTATCAAGAACACAATTATCAGTATGTGTATTTAATCTCTATTTTACTTTTTTCTGGTTTCATTTACTGTTTCTCCTTGTGCCCCAGTCATGGACTTATAATATCCTATCTGTTCTAATAAAATGATCCACAGAACCTTACATCAGAATTCTCAACCCTTAGATTGCAACTACTGAGGGGTCACAATCAAATCTGAGAATGGTTACAAATTGGGGCCAGTTATGAGAACCTCATCCTGTTCTACCCAGACACCACATCCAGGCAGATCAAGGCCAAATTCTTATAAGGCTCCAGCTTTGCACGAGTCCCCATCCTCCTTATATGGTTCAACACACAGGAATTAGAAAGTTGTATTCTTCTTCTTCTTCAAGAAGTAACCAAGTGGCTGGCAGTAAGCAGAATACTTCATGAAAAATGGAAGAAAATGGCTTACTTACATTTTTTGTCTTGGCACAGTGAAATGTTATAAAGAACAGTACTGCAGTAAATACTGAATTAATTAAATAACAATTATTTGTATACTATCTCTTCTAGTGATTTTTTTAATGGATACTTGCTGGTGCATGTGATAAAATGTTTCTGTGGTGAAATGTTGCCTGGATTCCCAAGAGGAAGGGGCTGCTTAGATTTGATTGGGAGAAGGAGGGTCAAGAGAGTGCCTCCCTAGAAGTTCTCAGAATACTTCTTTAATGATTGCTTTAGTTGCTTTAGTTTCACAAGATTTCTGTCTATAGGTGAGGAACAATAAAGGAAACTGCTTAGAAGTAACTCGGTGTGTTTTTCTTGATTTTTGGAGCCTTCAACTGTAGGAGGCACTGGCACTGTGCTGCCAGACAAGACACTTACTTTGGAGGGGAAGGGAAGGGAAGGCAACTATAGTCCCACACTTGCTAATTGGGATATAGTGGAGAAATAGAAGCATGCATGGAAATATTTGGAAGAAAAAACAGTGGTGGATCCTATCACTGGAAGAAGAAGGAAGAGAGTCTGTATGAAGGTACAGTATATTCAGGAAGTAGAGCTGATGGGATGGGCTATTCTGCAAAGAATTCTTGGAAGTCTCTGCTTCTTCTTTGTTCCCTATCTTTCTTGGATATATGATCCCAGAAGCAACAACTTGCAAGAAAGATGTTGTTGTCTTGCACAGAGTGTAAAACACACTGACATCTCTGAGATAGTCTCTGAGAATTGAACACAATTGAATGGGAGGGAATAATAAGTGGGCATGTTCAGGAGCCCCCCTTATCAAATTAATAAGATTAAGTTGGAGCATGTCACTTTCACAAGGCAAAGCAACACTATTAGACATATTGGGTATTATCTGCTAAAGAATGACTTTAGACAAGTATGGTATAAAAAATCAATTTGGTTTTGATTTTTTTAAAAAAAGGGAACAATTATAAGGAATCCATGTTTGCTGTCAAAAAAGCAAATAGTCCATAGTGACAGATAAAGATGAAGCCATAGAATAGAATAGAATAGAATAGAATAGAATAGAATAGAATAGAATAGAATAGAATAGAATAGAATAGAATAGAATAGAATAGAATAGAATAGAATTTTTTATTGGCCAAGTGTGATTGGACACACAAAGAATTTGTCTTGGTGCATATGCTCTCAGTGTACATAAAAGAAAATATACATGTGTGAGAATGAGCAACTGGTTCCACTTTAAGGATCTACCTACATTTAATGTAGTTTAAAAAACTCAGTGCATAACCTGGGCTGCCATTTTAAAAATTGTTTGTGGGGAAGACAGATTCTGTTCTGTTCTGTTCTGTTCTGTTCTGTTCTCACTGGGGATATTGTATGATGCAAATGTATCATACATAAGTAAAATTAAAATATTGTATTTAGAAAAAGCTTACAGGAAATTCTTGATTTTATTCTAGAGGCACTAGATGGTGCTGTGATACAATTGCAGTGGAATCATCAGTCTTGTGCAGCCATAGATAAGCTCTTGTAGGTGAAACAGACATTTTTTGCTGCAGTTTTCAAAGAACATGCATGATCATATGCTTTATTTGCAAGAAACAGAATTCTTAAACCAGGTTATTTATTCTGAATTAGTTGGTTTGATTGAAACCCCTAAAGAGATTATATAATTTGAAATGTTCCTTCATACTAGGGCCCAAATAACATTAACATACAAATTCAACTCTTGAATGAAAAATACTTTTATTAATAATAATACTAATTTAATTTTTTAATATTCAGATGTATAGAACACCCAATAATCCTATTTCCTGAGTTAAGAAATTGGGGTCACTTCTCAATGATTAATCTATTGTTCAGGACAGAAGAACAGAAACTTCCAATGACATTGGTTAAGCATCTTTAATATATCTACATTCTTAAAAGTTTTATTTTCATTTTCCTTTGCTTCCCTTGCTGTGCCAGCTCCTTCAGAATTCTGGGATGTAATCCATCAGGTCCTGGTGATTTATATTCATCAAGGACAGACAGGTGTTCTCTTACCATTTTCTTGTTTATTTTAATTTTTATTTCTAGTCTGTCTTTTACAGTTATGTTTTTGGTAGTTGGGCTATAGTTTCTTTTTGTGTGAAGACTGATGCAAAGAATGAGTTAAGCAGCTCTGCTTCCTCTCTTCCTCTTAGATCATTAAGAATTTAAAAATTCCTAAAGAATTAAAATAAGTAAACTGGGTTTTTTTTTCAAATGTTTAGTTGAAAAAAGAAATTGAAATATTAAAAAAAAATGAAAAAAGAATTTTATTTAAAAAATTGAAAAAAAAGAATTTTATAAAAAATTGAAAAAGACTTAGAAATTGAAAAAAGTATTTAAAATTAAAAATGATATTTAAGAGTTTAAAAAATTAAAATTTAAACAAAGAATTGTTTCCGCCAGGCTGGGCTATCAACATAACAATTTTAAATTGGGTTTTAAATTTCTGGGGTTTTAAAATTTAGCCGACTTTATTTAATAATTTTAAACTATTTTAACTGATGTTGTTTTGTGTTTTTAATAGGCTGTACACCGCCCTGAGTCCTTCGGGAGAAGGGCGGTATAGAAATAAAATTATTATTATTATTATTGAAATTGAAAAAAGAAATTTAAAAAAATTGAAAAGGAATTTTTCTTTTAAAAAAGGAATTTAAAAAAGGAATTCAGAGAATTTAAAAATTTAAGAAGATTTTGACCCTTTATGAAGTAATATGCACTTTTTTTTGTTGGAAGTCTCAGGCTATTTTCTAGGAGATGCTTTGGTCTTAACCCTCTAGTCCCTGCCTTGAAAGTTTATCACTTTCCTCCCTGTCCACAAGTGTTTTGTACTTATCCTTTTCCCCCTGCTTTCTTGGCCTTTGGTTGCCTGGCCACTGCCGGAGTTTTCAGGTATGATGTGCTGATGTGGGCACTCTGTTTAGCTCAGTGGTTCCCAAATGGGGCCCACGCCCCACAGGGGGGGGGGCAATTTGATTTTTAATGGGGGCAATTTGAACTTTGTTTAAACCAAGTTAATGGTCTTTTAAGATTCCTCCACGTGAATAGAATTCACTTTTTGAGTAAAGTAAGAATTATATGTCACAGGGGGAGCATCAGGATTTTAGAGATGCTTAGGTGGGGCATGGCCAAAAAAAGGTTGGAAACCATTGGCTTAGCTGGTCCATTGTGTACAATCATAATAAAAGAAAGTGAAGACTTGATTTTGGCAGCTCAAGAGCACAAACTATTTGAAATAATGGCAATCAAAGCCAGCATTGAAAAATCATCAAATGATTCAGAATGCAGATTGTGCAAAGAAGTTTTTTTTTTAAAAAAAGAAAAAAAGTAGATCATATACTACTTTGTGCAATAAGATTACACAAACTGATACAAACAACAATATTACACAGTTGCTGAAATGATTCACTGGAACATCTGTAAAAGCTATCATGTGCTAATAATGAAGTTAGTGGAAACGTGGGTGGAAAAAATAGTTGAAATGAGCAGGTTAAAATTTTATGGGATTATGTAACACTGCAGAGTTAACAATTATTGATGAGAAAGGCTAAAAAGTCGGGATAGTGAACGTGGCAGTGCCTAGGGACAGCAGAAGAGAAGAGAAAGAACTGGAGAAAATCACAAAATAGAAGGACCTGCAAATAAAAGTAAAACAACTGTGGTGACAGAAAGCAAAGATAGTACCAATATTAATAGGTGCCTTGGGTACAATCCCAAAACTCTTGGAGTGCAACTTGATCACCATTGATCAAACAACAACATCTACCTATGCCAGGTCTTTAGGGAGGACTCCATGGGTGAATAAAAATACAAAGTCCAGTCTAAACATCTGGCTGACTATGTGATTACTACTACTCCTCTTTTTCTTCTTCACTCAAGGCCAATATCAGCTAAAGAACTGGCAGCTGTTATTTCACGTTGTTGTGAACAGATAACAATAATATTCGTTTTACATGTGGCCATTTCAGAAACACGAGAAATATATTTAAACAACTGAAATACAGCCAGTCACATAGCTAGATGTTTCATTTTTAATCTTCTTTTTGGTTTTAATGCTAAAAAATTTGCTATTTTTTTCTAAGAGAAAGGAATACATAAAAACAACCATTTGTTTAATAAATGAAAGCAATTAAGTTCTCTGTGCCGCATAGAGATCTCTCTAGTGCTAACATCAGCTCAGGTTTCAGCCATTCTTAATCAATTTTTACTAACTTAATATTCACATGACCCTTAAAAGGCAATGGACTAGAAGAATGAAGACAATCATTTGTGGGATTTTCTCTCTCATATGTCAAATTTAACTGGCTGTATTCTTCTTTGGGCATGTGTTTAAAGACATGACGATTTCAAACTAGATAAAGAATAGACTGCACTACAAAATATGCTTTCTATTTCTTTATCACTGTTTCACAACCTTGACAAATTTAAGATATGTGGATTTCAGCTCTTCATGCTGGCTGGGGAATTCCAGGAGTTGAAGTCCACACATCATAAAGTTCCCAAAGTTAAGAAACACTATACTGTATATTCATCTGAGAGGATTCAAGTGGATATGTACTCTCCCTGATCTACCACCAGGGGTGAAATTCAAAATTTTCCCTACCGGTTCTGTGGGCATGGCTTGGTGGGCAAGGCAGGGGAAGGATACTGCAAAATCCCCATTTCCTCCCCACTCTGGGGCCAGCCAGAGGTAATATTTGCTGGTTCTCTGAACTACTCAAAATTTCCGCTACCGGTTCTCCAGAACCTGTTAGAACCTGCTGAATTTCACCTCTGTCTACCACCCTAATAAAAACGATTCCAGATACTATAGAAAGCAACCAGTTTTTAAGCGAACAGCTTTCACTGGCTGATAGAGATTGGGAAGAGAAAGGGCCACAGCCAACATCAGACTGTAAGTTCTCTTCTCTGTGCAGGTGTAAATGTTACAGTTTGCTAAACACCCAAAGAATAGCTTTTGAGAAGTAAAATTATCTTTCTCCCAGGTAGTTGAATGTCTTGGACTAGCATTACCATAAATTAAAATGTTGTAATACCATTCAGATGTTGTGTTGTGATAAAGTAGTTCTTTTAGGAGATAACCAGCAATTTATTATAACAAAATGCCTATGTCATTTTAAAAGTATGAATTGTCCTCCCCCATTTCCACTTCCCTACATGCTACAGAAAGACTTTTTCTGACAGAACAAAAACCCTGGAAAGACAATCTTCACCCTGAACTATTTGCTTAATTATTATAGCTTCCTGCTGGAAAGGATAGGCAAACCAGGGTTGATCTCGCTACGGCGATCTTGCGAGACCTGGCCATGGAATGGAGTGTATGGGTTTTTAATGTTTTCTTTTAAAAACTTTTTATGGGAAATTGTTCGCATTGTTTTTTGCTGTAAGCCGCCCAGAGTCCCTAGGGAGTTGGGCGGCATAGAAATGCGACTAATAAACAAACAAACAAACAAACAAATAAATGTATATCAGTTTCTGGATCTGCATTCCAAACCTTTATTGATACATCCATGCATCTCTGGAAATGATTATCTACTCTCTCTGGTAATCTGAAAATATCAGCCTACTTGTCAACTGCACAATTAAAAACTATCTAATAAAAAGATTCATCACTTTCTAGGATTTGCTTGATAGAGTAGCCTTTGTAAGACTATGAAGCATCCAGTTTTGGTCACCCCTATATAAAAAAGATGTTGAGACTTTGGAAAGAGTTCAGAGAAGAGCAATAAAAATGAAAAAAAGGATCAGGGATGACATGATAGCAGTCTTACAATACTTAAAGGGCTGCCACAAAGAAGAGGGGGACAACTTATTTACCAAAGCACCTTTAAGCAGGACAAGAAACAATGAATGGAAACTAACCAAGGAGAGAAGCAACCTAGAACTAAGGAGAACATTCCTAACAGTGAGAACAATTAACCAATGGAACAAACTGCCTTCGGAAATTGTGGATGCCTCAACACTGGAGGTTTTTAAGAAGAGACTGGACAGCCATCCATCAGAAATAGTATAGGTCTCCTGCAAGGGCAGGGGATTGGACTATATGATCTCCAAGGTCCCTTACAACTCTGTTACTGTTAGTGTATATTTATAAATATAGGCTAAACATAAAAGTTTGATTAAAAAAGGTGCTTGTTCACAATAATTTGACATCAGATTAATGTTACTCTTGGTTGAACCAAAGAATCAGAGCAGAAGTGGGTTGACTTCTAAATACATCATCAAAACAATGTACTTATTGTTTTGATGATGTATTTAGAAGAAGAATCCAAATACGTGAAGCTAACAAATTTGTTTCTCCTCGCATACTATCATTTGTAATCTCCCCCCTCCATTATATGCATCCTTAAAAAGGATTATCTCTCCACAGATACTTTCCTTAGTTATCCCTGCTTTAATCTCCAAAACTCATCTGCTGGCTAAGATTTGCCAACTATTTTATAGATTAGCCTGTGGGAGAAGAAAAAAATTACCATACGCTTACGCATATACAGCAGCTTTAAGCAGCCTCACATATTAACTAGGACAGCATTGAGCTTTAGGCTATATAGCAAAGGGTAAGGAAGATATAAGGATATTGGTTACAAATGCTAAATTGCATAGGGAAATGGCGGTCTGAGAACTGTTGACAAAAATAATTTATTTATTTTATTTTATTTTATTAAATTTCTATACCGCCCTTCTCCTGAAGGACTCAGGGTGGTGAACAGCCAAAAGATAAAACACAGAGATGCAAAATTTAAAATAGATTAAAACAGATTAAACAATTTGGCTAAATTTTAAAAATATCCCATAATTAAACAAATTAAAATTAGTGTTTAAAATTTAAATTTTAAAATTTTAAAAGGGAGAAGATTTAGGCCAGGCCAGCTTGATGAAATAAAAACGCGCGATGGAAGGTGCGCAGATCCGGGATCCTCCGTATCTCTGGGGGGAGCTCGTTTCAGATCATAGGTGCCCCCACAGAGAAGGCTCTCCCACTAGGGGCCGCCAGTCGACATTGTTTGGCCGATGGCACCCGGAGGAGCCCCTCTCTATGGGAGTGTACTGGCTGGTGGGAGGCTATTGGTGGTAGCAGGCGGTCCCGTAGATAACCAGGTCCTAAGCCATGGAGCGCTTTAAAGGTGGTAACCAGAACCTTGAAGTGCACTCGGAAGACCACCGGGAGCCAGTGCAGCTCGCGCAGGAAAGGTGTTACATGGGAGCTCCACGTTGCTCCCATAACCACCCGCGCGGCCGCACTCTGCACCAGTTGGAGCCTCCGAGTGCACCTCAAGGGGAGCCCCATGTAGAGAGTGTTACAATAGTCCAGACGAGAGGTGACGAGGGCATGAATGACCGTGTGTAGGGAGTCCCGATCTAGAAAGGGACTCAACTGGCGGATCAGGCGAACCTGATGAAAAATCCTCCCGGTCACGGCCGTCAAGTGCTCTTCTAGAGACAGCCGTGAATCCAGGAGGACGCCCAAGTTGCGAGACCTTTCCATGGGGGCCAATGATTCGCCCCCAATAGTCAGCGATGGCACCAGCTGACTATATTGGGACGTCGGAAACCACAGCCACTCAGTCTTAGATGGGTTGAGCCTGAGCCTGTTCCTCCCCATCCAGATCCGTACGGCCTCCAGGCACCGGGACATCACTTCAAGGGCATCGTTGGGGTGGTCCGGGGTGGAGATGTACAGCTGGGTGTCAACAGCGTACTGATGGTACTTCACCCCGAAACCACGGATGATCTCACCCAGCGGCTTTACATAAATATTGAACAAAAGGGGCGAGAGGACCGATCCCTGCGGCACCCACATATGAGGGGCCTCGGGGTCGACCTCTGCCCCCCTGTCAACACAGACTGCGACCGGTCAGAGAGAAAGGAGGAGAACCACCGTAATACGGTGCCTCCCACCCCCAACTCTTCCAACCGGTGCAGCATGATACCATGGTCGATGGTATCAAAAGCCGCTGAGAGATCTAACAGGACCAAGACAGAGGAGCAACCCCTGTCCCGAGCCCTCCAGAGATCATCAACCAACGCGACCAATGCCGTTTCCGTGCTGTACCCAGGCCTGAAACCCGACTGGAACGGATCTAGATACGACGTTTCATCCAGGTACTGGGGAAGCTGTCGTGCAACCACACTCTCAACAACCTTCACAACAAAGCGAAGGTTGGAGACTGGACGATAATTAGCCAATACTGCCGGGTCCAGGGAAGGCTTCTTGAGGAGAGGCCTCACCACCGCCTCCTTCAAGGCGGCGGGGAAGGCACCCTCACCCAATGAAGCATTTATAATCCCCTGGAGCCAGCCTCGCGTCACCTCCCGGGAAGCCAGTACTAACCAGGAGGGACACGGGTCCAACAAACATGTGGTCGCATTCAGTCTACCCAGAATCCTGTCCATGTCATCTGGGGTCACAGGATCAAATTCGCCCCAGATAACATTCTCAAGACCTGCCCCCGTCACCCTCGCTGGACCTACCCAGTCGGAGTCCAGACCTTTCCGAATCTGAGTGATTTTGTCATGCAGATATTGAACAAAGTCCTCGGCTCTTCCCTCCAATAACTAATAACTATAACTAGGTATTGGCAAAAAGAAAATCCAATTTGCAAAGATTTTCCCAAAGGAAACAGTTACTAATCCAAATGTACAATCATATGCTCTCATTTATTTTCTTGTTACTACTTATGGACATCACCTTTTATCGAAGGCTTCCGCCTTTCAGAGAGCTGTTCCAGGTTTTTACAGATACCAATTTTGTTTGTCTATTCAATTCAAGATCAGCATATATCACTGAGAACCTTAGTAGAGAGTCAGTTCAGATATATGTTGTTTTGCTGGTAGAAACATATGTTAAGACATTTCTACTGACGTGCCAGAGTTTTAGCATTAATCCCAAAGAGTACATAGTGAGTGAGTCTAATGCAGCATCCTTGCTTTCCCGCAGTGCATCTGCTTTGTCATACAACTCGCTAGGAAGCAGCTTCTGAGAGGAAAAATACCCTCTGATCTTTGCCAGTGTCTCTTCTCAGCTCTCTCAGAGGTTGCAAACATAGCTACAGACTTACTGTATTTAAGACTGATAGCAGATGTGTTCCAAGAGTAATAAGGCAATGTTTCTGCTGCTTCTCTTTTAGAATTATTATCATTACAAGGATGTCTAACATTGGTTACATAATTTTACAGAACCAAAAAAGCCTCAATGATCTCTAGTTTTTTGAGCTCTGTTATGATGTTATTTTTTTAAAAAAAAACTTATTGAAATAAAATTCAGATCAATTAGCTCTAGTTTAATATTTATGCCATTCTCCTATTTCTTATTTTATGTTTTTTTTAATTCTCTTGGTTTTATACATAAAAGTTAATGTGTATTTTTACTGCACATTTCTCAGAGTATCTTGGTAAGCAGATGGCTCAATTTATAAACTTAGGAAAACAAATACAATAGATGTAAAAGTTCCAGGGGGTCCCACTCTTCTGGGCTAGATAACTGAATTTCAAATTCTTCTGGGCTTAAATATCGACATTTTTAGAAGTGCTAGTGATGGAGCAATTGGGAGCAAAAACAAAACAAAACACAGGCCTCTTCAGAATATGACTGCACATTCTGGCTTTAGATTTGAAAAGATTTTTAACTACATTCAGTTGGGTGCATGAAGATTTCTTCATCTAGTGGATCAGCTGGGGCCATATTCTGGCTGGTTTCCTTTTTACTATTTAACCATATGGCAGAAAACATGGTCCTCAAAGTAGCATGGAGCACTAGGATGGTAAATAAAACTGAAATCCGAGGAAGTGTAGTCCTTCGGGAGTGAGACTAAATGTCCCTACCTACCCACTGCTTCTCTGTCTCCTCCTCCTATTCTGTGAAAAATATTTCCAATTGCCATATAGTATAAAGACAAAATTTTCTATCATAAGAATCAAAACGGTTGTTTTAGAGGCAATTTTTCATGAGAGTATACTAGGCTGAGAATGAATCAACCCTCCCACCTTATACCGAAATTCTGATCTGCAGGAGGAGGAGGAGGAAGAGATGACAATAGAATGAACATAAGGAAGACCTTTTATTTGTCCTCAGACTCTAAGGAAAGAAACTGAAATAAATGGCAGTAATATATTGAGCCGATCAAAGCCTACGCTAGACAAACCATCGACATGACTCAGTTTTAGACAACTTTGAATATTAATATTTATAAGTGGGAAATGAACACAACACAACAGTAATCATTCCATTTATGCCAAAAGCTTTGAAATAATTTTGTGCCACAGGGCCTTACACCATTTCTCTGTAGCTCTATGTATACTCTAGTAAAGGTTAATTAGTTTAACTTCAATTAGTTAAACTATAGATTGAAATTGTACATAATTATTTTCAGCAAGAATTTGCTTTCGGCTTGAGTTTATGACTTTATAGAGCCGATATGGTACTGTTTTTATTATAAATTACAATATTTAAAGGTTTAAATAGAACTTAAAGAGTATTTTCAAAATAGATTCAGAATTTTAAGATGCCATCTGTTTTCAATCAATCAATGTTTTTATTACATTCAAAGACCAGTATAAGACCCTCCTTATGTTGATCTTTGCCATCTGACACCTACTCCACAGCATTTTCCAAAGATACCTGACTATTCTAGCTTTGTTGTAAAGCCATGAAAGCTGAGGTGAAATTCAGAACAAAGTTCCAAATGTAACCATTCGTGCTATTAACTAAGAAAATTTGCAAACTTCCAGATTTGAATAGATTTGCATGTGATTTGGAAATTATATGAGTCACGGTGGCGCAGTGGTTAGAATGCAGTACTCTGCAGGCTACTTCTACTGACTGCTGGCTGCCTGCAATTTGGTAGTTCAAATCTCACCAGGCTCAAGGTTGACTCAGCCTTCCATCCTTCCGAGGTCAGTAAAATGAGGGCCCAGATTGTTGGGGGCAATATGCTGACTCTGTAAACCACTTAGAGGGGGCTGTAAAGCACCATGAAACAGTATATAAGTCTAAAGGCTATTGCTAATGCTACATGACAAGGCTTAAACAAATAATGAGCCCAATTCTAAATTTTTGATAATCTTTTATATCCCAAAGATGCTTTTTCAAGCGTCAACTGGACTTTCTGACTGAGAATCTCCATAGACATTAATCTTTTATATATTTATTAGTTTATCTATAACCTGCTTTTGCTCCATAAATTCAAAGTGGTCTGCGCTTTCTCCTCCAATTTTTCCAATGTCAACAATCCTCATGGTTAGGAGCTGGATGAGAGCTGGTGATGGACTCAAAATCACCCATTGAATTTCCATGACTGAGGATGGATTTGAATTGGGATCTTCCAGGTCCAAGTCCAACTCTTATACCACACTGGCTCAACTGTCACATGAAAAATTAATTAGAAATGCAATGTCACCTTTCTTGAAAAGAATCACTTAACTTTGGTAGTATGTTTGATTGCAGCTCATGCCTTGGTAGAGAAGCAGTTTTGATTTCACTCTTGTTTTTCAAGATGATGCTAAGGCTGCATACTGTTATTTATTATATTATTTATTTCAATGGCATACCATCCTGGTAACCTTGGATGTACCACATCTTGTCTGACTATAAAAGTATGCCCTTGGCTTTCTAGATCAAAGAATCTCAGATCAATTACCTATCTTAATAATATAAAGCAATTATAGTAATTACTTACTGCACAATAAGTAATCTTTACTACAGTGTAAAACAAGAGTTTTGCATAAAGATCTGCTGCTTGAGTAAACTGAAAAAAATGTCACAGTCAACATTATACACATTGATAATCAGCTTCCCCTTTCAGTAAATCAGTAGTCCATGAAAGCTAAAAGAGCTGGAACAAAATTGAAATATTATTTTCACTACTGCCTAACAAAGGATTGCATGGGAAGGATATTTATTTTAACTCAATTCAGTTTATTACAGTCATAGACCAGAGACCAGAACAAATAAAAACACTTAGTAAATATACAATTAAAAATTATAGGATGAAATAATAAATAACATAAAATTTATGATAAAATCCAGACTGTCAATTACACATAGTCTAACTATACTAAGTATACAGTATATATTTTTTATTTATTTATTTATAAAGTTTATTGAATGCTCATTTTATCACAGGGTAACTCTGGGCGGCTGATATATATATATATATCTCAGATGCCCTGATATTCAAACTCTATGTCTCTAATCCTATGTAGGTCTATCAGAAACAATAATTAATAGGTTCAGAGAAGTATAAGGATTCCAGCTTTGATCTACTTACCTGTCTATGAAGTAATTGAATTTGTGTGACTGTACACAAAAGTAGCTAATGTTTCTCATGCAATTCAACAAGGCTGAACAAAAGAAATGGGAGCGGTAACGGAAAACTGCCCAGGGAAAAGCTTTGTTACACCACAAATATTGCAGTGATATAGATTTACAGTGATACCCCAGTATAATCTATCTTTAGCATATTGTTTAATTCAGTTTTGCACCTAAAAAGCAAATAAGCTTTTGAAGTGACAAAAACAGATATTCTATCCATCAAAGATACAGAAGAAACTAATGGGAGCTTTTTAACAGCTCCCATTAGTTTTAAAAAACCGAGCAATGATGTTCCATATCACTGCACCATAAATTGTATTCAACTGTGTCCATCTACCAAAGGAAAACATGCTGCTAGCAGATTCCTGTTTCTCTTTTCCATTTCCTTGTTTCCCAAATCTGCTACAGCGATTTGGTAAGGCTTCTAAAACAGATATGGGTGTTATGGATCAAGAACAACAAGAAGAAGCAGCTTTACTTCTAGAACATATTCCACTTACACAGTGTTGGATGTATCTCTGGAACCTTCATTTTAGAGAGAAACATTTTCATGCTCTATTTGTATAACACAAAGTGTTTCCAGAATAGCAATAACCTCCTGGGTACTGTGCTAAATGAAAACACCATGCAGGTTAATTATCTCCTTTTATTGTGGGCTGCTAATGGTTGTTTGGAATATTGCAATAAGAGCTATTTGTAATTTATCAGAATTTGCTGAGGAACGATAATCAACACCAACATATATCCAATTAAACTAATCAACGTTCAATTTTTCAATTTAATATGAGGCAGATTATGGTAACAGAAGCCATGTATAAAAGAGCAGAGGAATATTATCTTTATCTCTGGCAATCTTTTCAAACTAACCCAACATTTGGTAAATAAAGACCATAGAGGAATTTCTGATGAATAGAGTTATTCTAGTTACCCCCAGAATAACAGAGCTGGAAGAGATCTTGGAAGTCTTCTAATCTAGCCCTTCTGCTTAAGCAGGAAACCCTATACCATTTCAGACAAATGGCTGCCCAATCTCTCCTTAAAAACCTCTAGTGATGGAGTTCCCACAACTTACAGAGGCAAGCAATTTCACTAATTAATTGTTTTCACTATCAGGAAATTTCTCCTTAGTTCTAGGTTGATAAGTTTCCATTCTTACTCCTCAGTGAAGATTTTTATCTCTCTTCTACTATTTCCACAAGAAAAGTGGCTCATTAATAACCACATCAGAAGTAACTGTTTCCTTTTATAAAAAACAATTAGACTATATGATAATATAGGGGAGAATTATTAAAATGTAATGTGGCACAATAAGGTTGCTTTCAGAAAACAAACTCTAAATATTAAATTGTTTAAAAACTATGGCCTGAATTTTTGGCGTGTTTATCCTTTTTTATTTCTTAAATTTTCACAGAACAATTTTCAAGGTAATAAAAGTGTTTTAGCTATTGGACAGAAATACAATCACTCAAAGATTTCTTTGTGTTCTTAGGGAAAAGCTGACCTTAGATAGAATAGATACTTCTTTGTGTGCACATTTGGCAGAGGTGCACAACCTCAGCCTCTGAGGCTCCATGCAGCCCTTGGAATCTTTCCAAAAGCTACCATCAAATTACCAATCTTAATATGAAAGAAGGGAAACTAATTAAATACCTTGCTGTTTTAAAATTAGTTTAAGCTTAATTAAATCATAATTAGTTTTTAACCCAGCCTGCATGCTTATTATTGTCCTTTTAGAATCTGATCATCAACATGACACCCAACAGATGAAGCTGGTCACTAATCCAAACAAAATTCCACAAGACTGTATTAAAGCATCTATGGGGCATTTTTAGGAAACAATGCAACCAGGCTTCTGGGATTGCTTTCCTTGACATTAATCCCACTGAATATAATTCAGCCAACAAATTACACCACGCCTCTGTCTGAGAAGGCTTCCCAGAACTGTTTCCAAAGTAACACAAGCAAACATGAGAAAATGAGATGTAGGTCCAGAAAGTTCATTGACATTACTTGAGAAATGAATAGATTTAAAGAGAAATCTTCAGGTTATAGTTAATGCAAAGACAGTTCCTTCGTGCCTGGATTTGGCTTGCATAAATCCATTTGCTCCTTCTGTGATTTCCTTTACAGATTGGCAAGGCAATTCCAGTTCAATATTGGATGGCCATAATTTGTTTCCTCACTCATTCGATATTGATTAATATGACATTCTAACTCCCTATTTGCTACTGCTAACCCCCTGACACCACTTGGGTGATTTCTTTCTTTCTTTCTAGCATTTGTGCAGCTTAGTTGCGAGTTCATCGTTGTGTACTGTGCCAACTTCAGTTCCTATAGCAAAACTATCAGTAATTATGAAGACATCATTTGTATACAGTCCCACCTACATATCGGAAGGAATGACTTCAGAGATTTGTAGCCAAAAATATTATAAAGCAATTAGAATATTAAGTGTATATTTAAATTCCCATGTACATGGTTTCTAAATTTTAAAACATAAAAGCATGTTTAATCCTTAATTGCCTACTTTGTATCATACAACTGATTTTTAAATAAGGCTGCAGAATTATGCTTAGTTTACTTTCTTTCAAAGTCTTTGTCACACAGATAAAATTTAGATAGAGATATAAAAATCTATTGTAGGTACATATATAATATACTGTACATATTAGAATTTTAATAAGACAGACAGTAAAATCATTAAATATCTTAGAGCAATCATTCATTATCCTATTTCAGCCCAGACAGTAAAATAATGAGATCATTGTACCTTCTCTCCTACTGCCTGCTGAACAGATCAAAATGAAATCTGAAAGTTAGCTGAGGAGCAGTAGTGAGGTGAGGTGAGGTGAGGTGAGGTGAGGTGAGGAGAGGAGAGGAGAGGAGAGGAGAGGAAATGTCTGATTTGATTTTTTTCACTCAGGCTCCAGAATCCAAATCTGGACAATCTCCAGAAAGGAAGAAGGCAAGAGATGATGGAAAGAGTCCTACAGTCAGACATCCCCCCACCATCCACCCACTATTGGTGCAATACTATGATTGGCAGATAATTCTCCCACTACCTGGAAATGGGCTGAACAAGGAGGGCAAAATTCAACCAATTCAGTTATAGACAGACCATCTATGTATAATCCAGATAATCTCACTCCACCATGGCTCAGAACAAAAGAAACAGAGACAGGATAGGGACTGAAAATGGGGACAGCAAATGTCATGCCATTGTTGTTTTCTGTCAATTTAAGGACCTATGGAGAGCAATTTAACTCACTGTAGCAAAGCCGCTGGCATCAGTCATTATGACAGTAAAACACAACCAAGCGTTTCCATTAGTTAATGTAGAGAAATGATTCATTCCTAAACCCTAGTCATTCCACTGCAATCAATGTCCAGTCCAAATGCTTTCATATTTCTTCTTCATTAACTATATATCTAGAAGAGATAAAAGCAGTGGAAAACACCAGTACTGATGATAATTCATCATTTATTTATTGTATTTATTTATTTATTGGTTCGATTTAGTCGAATGTTAGTCAGTGGTGGGTTTCAAAAATTTTTTACTACCTGTTCTGTGGGTGGGTGTGGCATGGCTTGGTGGGTGTGGCTCTGTGGGTGGGTGTGGCATGGATTGGTGGGCATGGCTTGGTGGGCGTGGCAGGAGAAGGATACTGTAAAATCTCCATTCCCTCTCCAATCCAGGGGAAGGTTACTGCAAAATCCCCATTTCCTCCCGATCAGCTGGGACTTGGGAGGCAGAGAATAGATAGGGGCAGGGCCAGTCAGAATTTTTACTACCAGTTCTCCAAACTACTCAAAATTTCCACTACCAGTTATCCAGAACTGGTCAGAACCTGCTGAAACCCACCTCTGATGTTAGTCCTTTGTATTGCTTAATACTGCCATCTCTGCTCTATTCCTCCCCTGCAGCCCAGAAATGACTGATCTCGAAAGATGAGGAACATTCTTTTTTTTTTAAATAAAGGCTTTTCCAAAATCTATAATCTGTTCTGGTCTCCTACTGTCTATTGCAAGGTAGGAGAACAGAAGACTGTCTGCTATCCAATGTCCTATTTTGACTGTTCTCCTGTATTCCTCAAGGGCAGCAGCTGCAAGGTTAGGTTTCTTCTTCAAATGAAATGAATGCAATTGTGGACTTTTCAAACACCCTTTTTAGACAGGGTGCTATTAAAACATGTTGGTCTACCCTAAAAGTGGCAGCTCTGAGCAGGCCTTGAAAGTGTTATTTAACTTAATGTGTACTTTTGTCTTGAATGTGGCAGATAGGTCAAAGCTCTTTTAAGGAGCATCTGTTTTTCCCTCAGTCTGGCAGGTATTCATGAATACAAGATTGAAGGTTCATGCTAGAAGCTTGGAGCACTAGAAATACCCATGGTGATGAAGCTACACAGCCACAGTTGCAAGCTGCCTGTTAAACAAGGAATAAAAATGATAGGGAGTCGGGGTAGATAGACAAGTCAGTGTGGTGGGTAATACATAAAGCCTAGGTGGGACTGTGAGGCATCTGCTGGTCCTGATCCAGCACCACCAAATTGGATTGCGGGGTGGGAATTACAACCAAGCTGAAGCAATTAGATAATATACTTACAGTCATGCTTTGCCATATAATTTTGGGGAATTACCATCTTTGGGGTTGCACTGTCCCCCAGACAGACCTAGTGTATAATCGGGGGTTCTCCTGAATGTGTGACTCCTGATTGAGGAGCAGATGGCAGGCATGCCAGGGGGGCCTTTGCTTAATGCTTGTTATTCATCAGTTACACCCATTCCTAGACCAACAGGCCTTTCTTGTCAGGCCCAAGCTCAGAGATGACACAGCAAAGTCCAATCAAGTCTACTCCTTTATTTGCTTACACCTAATGAACAGAATCTTGCCAAACTAAAGGTATAAACGTCTAAACAGATCAGTGGTGGGTTGCTCCCGGTTCTGTCCGGTTCTTGCGAACCGGTAGTAAAAGCGGCGGGAGGCTCCGCCCACCTTCCCGGATGTCATAATTGACAGTCTGCACATGTGCAGAAGCTTCTGCGCATGTGCAGAAACGCACATGCGTGCTTCCGTTGCGAACCGGTAGTAAAGGTAAGTAGAACCCACCCCTTATTAGATATATCCTGAGAGATTCTAGGAAGTGGCTATCCTGAATCTCTCCCTCCACCCCCCCACCCCAATCCTCCATTCATCTTGGGCCTGCACAGTCTCTTAATCCAGGCTTTCTCTGGAAAACTTCTGTTGCCAAAAGTCTCCCCCACTACTACTCCAGGTGTACATTCCATCAAACTCACACTCATCCATGACCTGGTCATCTCCTGTTTGGACTATTATAATGCTCCCTACATGGGATTGCCCTTGAAGAGTATCTAGAAAGCTTCAGTCACTCAAAATGCAGCAGCCTGCATAGTTTTGCGCAAGTCTGAATTTGTGTATGTGTCATCTCTTTTGCGGGAGCTGCATTGGTTGCCAATTTGCTTTTGGATGCAATTCAAGGTGCTGGCTATCACCTTTAAAGTCCTACATAGCTTGGAGCCAGCTTATTTAAAGGACTGCCTCTCCTCAGTACATCTATCCAGCCCACCAGAGCAGAGAGGCAGGTCCCTGCTTCTGTTAAGGAAATACATCTATTGGGACCAAGAAAAAGGCCCATCTCTGCCATGGGAGGGAGAAGAGGGATCGGGGTTTTAAATTGTGATTCTTTATTGCTGTATGCCCTCCAGAATCACTGTTGTGAATTGGGAAATCATATAAATATGTTTAATAAATAAGAAAAACAATTGGACAATAGTTTCTGCAGAAAAAGATAAACTGTATACAATCATCTCAGAAGGAGATAGTGGTTGTTTCACACTTCCGTAATGTGTGTGTGTGTGTGTGTATGTGTGTGTGGTGAGGCAAGACTAGGAGGCATTATTTCATGGTTACATGGTCCAGTTCTAAGGAACAGCTCCTCCCCCTTACAAATGAATTGGCTTCTTCCCTAATGTCAGATGAAATTCTTCCAAACAGCATTTGGTGGCAGTGGTGGTGATGATAATGATGAGAATTTTGCCATCTTTATTATTTTTACAGTTACGATTGTCATAAGATTTGCTGTTATTATTCTGTCAATTGCTATAAGTTTGATTCATCTAATGTACTGTATTATCAATGGATTTTTTAACTTTATTTGTATTGTGAATATTCTAATTATCAGTTTTAATTTACGGTATATAGTAAATATAGAAATAAACAAAATGAAACAATGAAACAGCTACTTTCCGACATTTCTCTCCTCTCACATAGCAGCCTGCAGTCACTGCCACAACCAAGCAGCATTTCCAAAAGAGAGCCAGCAGAGAGCAGCATTTAATCTTACTTTCAGTTGTACCAAGTGCACATCCACGTGTTTGCTGTCCAGATCCTGCTGCACAGAGTAAGTCAAATCCCGGACTCTTTCTGATGTCATCCGAAGCCATGTCTCAATCTCAGGCAAGTGGAGAACAATCTTCCAGTCTGCAACTGTGTGGAGTGGGGGAGGCTTTTCATATTGTTGTTCGGGATCGAAATCTTCCCTGCCATCTTGCTCAGTTGTAGGAGTTGTAGTGATGATCATGGGGGATACATCGGTAGGAACAGCATTCAGCTCTTGTGGAAGGATGGGGGAAAGTGCTACTTCCATGGCTGATGACAGAAGTTCTAGATCATGCTTCTTGCCAAAGCAGCTGCACATATGGAAGAGGCAAAGGGAAAATGGTTAAAAAAACAAAACTTGGAATAAAACATCTACCTGTTCATAACAATTGAAATACTGCATGTTTAAACATATATTGAATACTGCCTGTTGGTTAACAGCACTGGAAGCAGGACAAACCTGTTTGCAACTAATCAAATTAAAATTCTGTCTAAGCATAGCAGTGGTGGGTTGCCCCCAGTTCAGACCACTTCGCAAGAACCAGTAGTAAAACCGGTGGGAGGCTCCGCCCACCGCCCCGGATGTCGTCATAGGCGATCTGCGCGATCCCGTTGCAAACCGGTAGTAAAGGTAAGTAGAACCTACCCCTGAAGTATGCCCAAATTCAAACCTAGACAATTGTCACTTGTATGTGTCAGAAGTTTAATAGCAAAACAGACTTAGTGGGGTTTAGTTTTACTTCTTATGATTAGGATGATGGATAGCAACTGCAAATAATGATTTATTAATCATAATAATAGCCTCTAGTTTCTGAAACTATGCTATACAGGGTTTACTTATATACTTGAAACTATATCTTCATAAAAGGTAGAAATTACCAGGGAAAAAAGAGTTAATGAAAGTTAAGCTCAATTAACAATTCTTAATCAATAATTAATAACTATTATTATTTGTGTGGACATTGAAAAATGTAAGAAATCTAAGGAATTAAAGAACCAAAATGCAATATTAAAACATTTGTACAGGTAGTCCTTGACTTACAACCACAATTGAGCCCAAAATTTCTGTTGCTAAGCGAGACATTTGTTAAGTGAGTTTTCCTCCATTTTATGACCTTTCTTGCCAGAGTTGCACAATGAATCACTGCAGCTATTAAATTAGTAACACGGTTGTTAATTGAATCTGGATTCCCCATGGATTTGGCTTGTCAAAAGGGGATCACATGACCTTGGGACACAGCAGCAGTTGTAAATATGAACCAGTTACCAAGGATCTGAATTTTGATCATATGATCATGGGGATGCTCCAAAGGTTGTAAGTGTGAAAAATAGTCATAAGTCACTTTTTTCAGTGCTGTTGTAGTTTTGAACGGTTACTAAATGAACTGTTGTAAGTCGAGGACTAAGATAAAGGTAAAGGTTTCCCCTGCACATGGATAGTAGTCGTTCCCGACTCTAGGGGTCAGTGCTCAACTCCGTTTCTAAGCTGAAGAGCCAGCGCTGTCCAAAGACATCTCCGTGGTCATGTGGCCGGCATGACTAAATGCCAAAGGTGCACGGTACACTGTTACCTTCTCACCAAAGGTGGTCCCTATTTTTCTACTTGCATTTTTTACATGCTTTCAAACTGCTAGGTTGGCAGAAGCTGGGACAAATAACAGAAGCTCACCCCATTACACAGCACTAGGGATTCGAAGCGCTGAACTGCCAACCTTTCGATCGACAAGCTCAGTGTCTTAGCCACTGAGCCACTGTGTACCTGTAGCCTATTTTCCAAAGCCAAAAATTAGCCTGTGGCTTAGCAAAGCATGTAAGAAGAGTTCTGATGGATCAAGCATGAAGCTTTAGCAAGCGAAGTCTCTTGCTTCTCACAACTGTAAACCGAAGGTACAACTGTTGCAGCAAATATCCCAGCTGCCCAGAGTCCCTTGGGAGTTGGGCGGCATAGAAATGCGACTAAATAAATAAATAAATAAATAAATAAATAAATAAATAAATAAATTTAATCAGTAGCACCTCCAATAAGAAAGATCAGCTGATAAATGATTTAAAAGATTTTTCTTTGCCTGAGATCCTGGACAGACATTACTGGTAAGAGGTGTCAACGTTGAACCAAATGTAATTGATATAAATAGTTTCAAACCAATAGTTTTTTTAAAAAAAGAATTTTATTTCATTTATTAGGGAATTTTAATCTCTGCCTAATTAGCAAAAAAAAAAATGGAATATACTGATAATTACTAAACTGGAAAAAAAATCCTGTCTGCAATCGCTGCCATCATTTTACGACTGCAAATAATTGACAGACAAAAAATGTGTGTATATAATTACAATTTCTTATAACTATTTTATTGTATAGTCAATTTTGATACTTGGGTTTGAGAAGATATTCCCATTATTATTTGCTCTGCTTCCCAAATGCCAGGAGTTGATAAAAATAGTCATTAATTAAATAAAGAAGCACAAAAACAGGGAGGACAGAAGAAAAACTAAACTAAAGCACACCTGCACCTTGCTAAGTAATCTACCCTGAACTCACTTATGTAGATCAGGCAACACTTATTCTTTTGATGAAAGAGAAATGGGGGTGAACATTGCTCCCCACAATCCCACATGTGTCTGCAACTCCCCAATATCACTGCTTGCTTACCAGGCAAGATAAATATTTTCCTAACAGCACATTTTTAAAAAGAAGACATGTTACGTGGAGAAATGATTATGTTGCATGAAAAATGATTATAAATGGTGGTGGTGATGATGATGATGATTATGCTAATTCATTATGAAGTTGCTTAGCAAAATCGAAAAACCCTTGTCAGTCACCTAGCTACAAAAGGAAAAACAGACGCTGTGCCCTTCTTAGATTTATGGTTATTCTCAGTGGTGGGTTGCTCCCAGTTCTGTCCAGTTCTATAGAACTGTTAGTAAAATTGGCGGGAGGCTCCACCCACCCACCCAGATGTCATAAATGATGATCTGTGCATGCGCAGAAGCTTCGCGCGGCCCCATTGCGAATTGGTAGTAAAGGTAAGTAGAACCCACCCCTGGTTATTCTTCAAACTAAGCTAGGAAAATCTCCTTATCTTTCTGTCTTTGTGTCCACAAAGGTTCTGCTTGTCCAAGCAAGTCAACTGACATGATATCTGCATCAACCAATTAAAAACATATTGGAGAGGTAGCTGACTTGTGAACACTTTTTTTTGAAAAGAGTCAAGGTCTTACAGAGAGCAAGTCAGATAAATAATTAAAACATCATCAAAGACTTTCTAAAAAGGGGGAGTTTTTCCTCAACAAAGCTAACTGAGATACACTCCCAGCTGCTGTATATAATATTAAATACAAAGCAATTAACCATTCAACAGGAGTGTTCAGTCTTTTCTGCCATCTACCTAATGCACTGTTATCTCTCACAGCTAAATGGATTGGACGATCCACATTGCTCGGCTAAAAAGCTTCCTGCTCTAAAGTAGAAGTTTGTTGATTGGATTCAGCATTTGATAAAAGGCAACCTTAAAATGCATCTATGTACTGTATATCTGAAGCATGGTTGAACTCTGGATATTTTCATAATAACACCAACGAGCGCTAGCACTAAAATCACACTGAATAAGGCAAATTATCACCTCATTACAGTAAGAAAAGTGAAACAAAAACTTTATAAGGCAACGGTATGGGTTTTCTGTGTCACCTAAAGGCCTGTACAGATGAAGCATATTGATACAGAGCAACTTTGAAATCCATGCAGAAAAACAAACATCAAAAGAAAAAAAATATTTTTTTTTATTTGAAAAGTTTTACAAATACATTTTCTCCCCAGTTTCCCCCCCAAACCCTCCCTAACTCTCCCCTTTTCCCCCCAAGACTTCCACAAAATAAAATCCTAATCAAAAATACATTTTATGAAACTTAATCCCCTCCACCCCCTGTATACTATTTATACCTTCATAAAACTCAATTAATCTATCCCTACATAATACATTCAGCTAAAAGCTATCTGGTATTTCCTGGTTTGATATTTATTCTGCATATAATCTATCCACTTTTTCCACTCCCAGACATAAGTCTCTTGAGTTCGGTCTTTTAGATATGCTGAAATCTTCGTCATCTCTGCAAAACTGGCCATCTTCAAAGTCCATTCTTTGATAGTGGGCATAGCATCATTTTTCCAATATTGACCTATCAATAATCTTGCTGCTGTCACCATATGCAATATCAGCTTTGTTTCACCCAATGTAAAACCCTTAACTATACCCAATAAAAACAGTTGTGGAGAAAACTGAAGTTTTTTCTTCAAAACATTTTGCATAACCCACTAAATTTTTATCCAAAAAGCCTTCACTTTCTTACAAGTCCACCACATATGATAATATGTGGCATCTAAGCAATCACATCTCCAGCATTTTGGTTGAACATTAGGATACATACACCATAATTTCTTAGGCTCTAAATGCCACCTATAAAACATTTTATAAAAATTTTCCCTCAAATTCTGCGACTGTGTAAATTTAACATTCTGGACCCATATTTTTTCCCATGTTTCCAACATCACTGGTTCTGCAAAATTTTGTGCCCATTTTATCATACAATCTTTAACCAGTTCATTTTCCGAATCTCTTTCTAACAGGACATTATAAACCCTCTTAATATGCATTGGACCTTTCTCTTTTATGTCTAACCAATTCTTCTTCATGCATCATTATACCAGTTTTTTGATCTTCTTTCCATCTCAGTTGAAGTTGATTATACTGTAACCAAGTTAAATTAATCCCTTCTTCCAACAGTATTTCTAATGCCTTTAGTTGTCATCTGCCCCCCTCCATAAAAAGAACTTCTTTGTATAAAACCCCCCCGAGTGACATTATATTTGTATTCCACATGATATGACCAAGATCCAGCCATAACGGTATTTTGTAATCCCATTTGAATCGGTGCTTCTTCCAAACTCTCATCAAAGAGTTCCTAAGTATGTGGCTTTTGAATACTTTATCCACTTTGTTCTCATAGAATAAATATGCATGCCAACCAAATTCAAGACCATGACTTTCTAGGTTCAATATTCCAGTCTTTATCCTTCCAAACCAGTCACTTGCTTGCTTCAAAGCTGCTGCTTCATAATACAATTGTAGGTTTGGAAGTTTAAGGCCTCCCCTTTCTGGAACATCTTGCATAATTTTCAGTTTAACTCTCGGCTTTTTCTCATTCCAGACAAACTTATTCAGTCCATTTTGCCATTCTCTCAATTGCTTATCACTTTTAAGCTCCGGAATCATTTGGAACAAAAAGAGAAATCTAGGCAAAACGTTCATCTTAACTGCTGCTATTCTTCCAAGCAACGACAGCTGCAGTTTTTTCCAGATCTCCATATCCTTTTGTATCTCTCGCCACAATACCTCATAATTATTTTGAAATAATTTTATATTTGAATCTGCAACTTGAACTCCTAAATGTTTAACTTTTGATACTATTTCAAAGCCTACCTTTCTTTCAAGTTCCTGCTTACGATCTTGTGTCATATTTTTAACAATCATTTTAGTCTTTGAAATTGATCTTTCAAAAGTTTTATGGCTCCTCGTATTCTTTCATCTGTTGGATTTTTTATAAGTAGCTGTTCTTTCTTCTTTATCTCTGCTTCCATTTCCAGTCTTTTCTTTTGTCGGTTTAATCTTTGTTTAGAATTCATATAAATGAGTACCCCCCTCATATATGCCTTACTCGCATCCCACACAGAAAAGAAAAAAAAATATTGATGCTTATAAATTGATGGGATTTCTCCATCTTATTTCATAATACAGTGATACTTTGGTACCCATCGTTAATTGGTTCCAGGAGACGTGATGAGTACCAAAAACGATGAGTACCAAACAAAATTTTCCCATAAGAAATTATGTGGTGAGTCACAAGGCAGCCAATACCGACAAGTTCTACCTTGTGCATTTAGTACTAAACAAATAATGAGTACCGGGACAAAATGTTCATGACAAAATGCATTGAGTACCATATCTGATGAGTTTCAAAGCAATTGAGTACCAAGGTACCACTGCAGGGGTGAAATCCAGCAGGTTCTGACAGGTTCTGGAGAACCAGTAGCGGAAATTTTGAGCAGTTCGGAGAACTGGCAAATACCACCTCTGGCTGGCCCCAGAGTGGGGTGGGAATGGAGATTTTGCAATATCCTTCCCCTGGGAGTGGGGAGGGAATGGGGATTTTGCAGTATCCTTCCCCTGGAGTGGGGTGGGAATGGAGATTTTGCAGTATCCTTCCCCTGGAGAGGGGTGGGAATGGAGATTTTGCAGTATTCTTCCCCTGCCACGCCCACCAAGCTGCACCATGCCCACCAAAGTAGGACATTAATGGCACCATCAAGCAGAAAATCAGTGATCTTCCATACATTAAGGCAATCTCAGAAGATCTCAACAAACACAATAGGTTTTTAACATATTGCAGTTGTTAATTGATAAAGTACTTGTAATTGATCCTACATGTAATTTGCATCTGCATAACCAATCTGTGTTCTTTCCCGCCTCCACCCAAATTTCAATCCTACATCTTCAGTTTAACTTCTGTGCATCAGATGTAGTGAAAGGGAGGTCATGAAAAATTATGTTTTTTAATAAAATGTATAAGTCAGAAAGATTCCAGATTTTTTGCCACTATAGATTAACATGGGTCTCCTCTACAACGTGTACCAAAAGGAGAACATGTCATCTTCTTTCATTCCATTATTTTTTTTGCAAACCTAAGTGCAATACAGCCTTTTACCCGACATGAAAATTCTTTCATTTCATTTAGCACAAAGCTCTAAATAGCGAACACTTAAAAAGCACTCGACTAAACATGCTCCTTTAATTAATTTTAAATATCATCCTGTAATGGCCAAGGCCAGAGAAAACTATTTTTGTTCCGTTCTTATCACTCTCCCTCACTGATTCACCACACAACAAAATCTCAAATTTTCCTTTCCAAAAGTGGCTAAACTGAATCATTGAAGACTAAAAAAGAGAATTATAAGTTATATTGAATATATAATGTAATATATAGAATAAACTATCATTTATGAAATGGTGCTCCCATATAACACCTCTCTTGCACGAGCTGCACTGGCTCCCGGTGGTCTTCTGGGTGCGCTTCAAGGTGTTGGTTCTCACCTTTAAAGCGCTCCATGGCTTAGGGCCAGGGTATTTACGAGACTGCCTTCTGCTACCGATAACCTCCCACCGGCCAATACGCTCTCACAGAGAGGGCCTCCTCAGGGTGCCATCGGTCAAGCAATGTTGGCTGGCGGCCCCCAGGGGGAGAGCCTTCTCTGTGGGAGCACCCGCCCTTTGGAACGAGCTACCTCCCAGAATACGACTTATCCCAGATCTCCGCACTGAAGGCCCTGAAGACGTTTTTATTTCAGCAAGCTGGCCTGGCCTGAATAGGTTTTATGGGTTAGTTTTTAATTGTATAGCTTGGGGTTTTAAATTGGGAGGCCAATTAATTTAATTTATTTTTAGTTATCTTAACTTATATATTGTATGTTATTTTAATTTTTGGCTGTTCACCACCCTGAGTCCCTTCGGGGAGAAGGGCAGTATATAAATTCAAATAATAATAATAATAATAATAATAATAATAATAATAATAATAATAATAATAATAATAATAATAATAGTTGTTGTTGTTGTTGTTGTTGTTGTTATTATTATTATTATTATTATTATTATTATTATTATTATTATTATTATTATTCATTGACATTTCAATACCTGGTGATGCACGGATTGAAGATAAGCAGCAAGAAAAAATCACGAAGTACCGGGACTTGCAAATTGAAGTTGAGCGACTGTAGAAAAAGAAATCGTGTGTTGTCCCGATTGTAATTGGAGCCCTTGGAGCAATACCACCTTACTCGGAACAGCTTACATCCTCTGACGATACCTTAACAGTTCCTAGGTCCTTGGTTAGGACTCGAGCTGCTGAGCTATTAACCAGCCTCAAAGGCTCTGAATCTCACTAAAGATTAAATAATAATAATAATAATAATAATAATAATAATAATAATAATAATAATAATCACCTGCTTGCCAACAACATACAAGCTTCTTACTGGTATCATTGCAAACCAAATCTATGGATACCTGGAAAGAAATAACTTGCTTCCTGTAGAACAGAAAGGATGCTGCAAAAACTCAAGAGGAACAAAAGATCAATTGCTGATCGACAAGCTAATCCTAAAGATTTCAAAGAAAAGACGAACCAACCTGTTCATGGCTTGGATAGACTATAAGAAAGCATTTGATTCAGTTCCCCATAGCTGGATCAAGAAATGCCTGGAAATATTAGGCATCAGCAGCAATATACAAAAATTCATGGAATCTTCAATGAACCTCTGGAAAACAAAACTTATGGCTAATGAAGAAGAACTGGGTGAAGTTGAAATTAAACGAGGCATTTTCCAGGGCGATTCCCTTTCACCCCTACTTTTTATACTCTCAATGCTACCACTGACAATCATTTTGAAAAAGATGAACTGTGGATACGAACTTGCAAAGAAAGGACTGAAAAGCTCGCACTTGATGTACATGGATGATTTGAAGCTGTTTGGTAAAACAAAAGCTGAACTGAATTTATTAATTGAAAACACAAAAGAATTCAGCCAAGACATTGGTATGCAGCTTGGAATTGACAAATGTGCAACAATAGCAACCAAAGCAGGCAAGATCATAGAAGAGGATGGAATAGAACTAGAGAATGAAGAAATGATAAAGGCAGTAAAATCAGAAGAAGGCTACAAGTACTTGGGGATTTTAGAAGCCTCTGACTTAATGCATAATAAAGTCAAGGAATTAACTTCAGTCAAGTACATTCGGCGAATTCGTAAGATATTAATGTCCAAATTGAGTGGAGGAAACATCATAAAAGCCATAAATACCTGGACTATACCTGTGATTAGATACTCTGCAGGAATAATTGACTGGACCCAGATGGAGTTAGACAATTTGGACAGAAAAACAAGGAAGCTTATGACAATGAATCATGCCTTGCACCCTAAAAGTGATGTTGACCGATTATATTTACCAAGAGCAGAGGGTGGTCGAGGACTCCTACAAGTAAAGCAGACTGCGGAAGAAGAAAAATGCAGCTTGAATGATTACATCCAGAAAAGTGAAGAACCAATGATTAAGGAAGTAAATAAAGGAGGCCTTTTAAAGACAACTAAAACAAAAGCAGAATATAAGAAAGAAGTAATTGAGCAGCGAGCTGAAAATTGGAAACACAAAGCTCTGCATGGCCAATACTTGAAAAGTATTGAAGGCAAAGCTGACCAGAAACTAACTTGGAACTGGTTAAGATCAGGAGTACTGAAAAAAGAAACAGAAAGCTTTATTTTGGCAGCTCAAGAACAAGCCCTAGCCACAAACTGTATGAAGGCAAAAATTCAGCATGTTACCACAACAGCAAATGCCGCCTCTGCAATGAGAAAGAGGAGACAGTTGACCACCTGATCAGTGGGTGCAGCAAAATTTCACAAACTGACTACCTACAACGCCATAACCGTGTTGTTAAAATCATTCACTGGAAATTGTGCCAGAAGTTTGGATTTGAGTACAACAAAAACCACTGGGAACATCAGGTTGAGAAAGTTTTAGAGAATGAGAAACTTAAGATCTTGTGGGACTTTAGGATTCAGACTGACAGGCACTTGGTCCACAACACACCTGACATAACAATAGTTGAAAAGAAAAAAGTATGGTTCATTGACATTGCAATACCTGGTGATGCACGAATTGAAGATAAGCAGCAAGAAAAAATCACAAAGTACCGGGACTTACAAATTGAAGTTGAGCGACTGTGGAAAAAGAAATCGTGTGTTGTCCCGATTGTAATTGGAGCCCTCGGAGCAATACCCAAAGGGCTACCCCGCTATTTAGAAATTCTAAATTTGCCGGACTTGAACATTTTGACTCTACAAAAAACCACCTTACTCGGAACAGCTTACATCCTCTGACGATACCTTAACAGTTCCTAGGTCCTTGGTTAGGACTCGAGCTGCTGAGCTATTAACCAGCCTCAAAGGCTGTGAATCTCACTAAAGATTAACCAATAAATTAATAATAATAATAATAATAATAATAATAATAATAATAATAATAATAATAGAAAGGAGTCACTAGATAAATATGGATTACTGATGCGAAGATGTTGAAAAGAAGAAGATGTAAATATCTGTTTTTGTTTGTTTGTTTTTTAAAAACTGTTTAATAAAAATTATTTTTTTAAAAAAGAAAGGAGTCACTTGAAAAACACTATCTATTTAGAGAGAAAGGGGTTGGAAATGAAGCCTTCCGTGAAACATCATGCCATTCTCCAAAAAGCCTCAGCTTGACCAGAGGTATCTAAGTAGGAAAAGCTCATGCATAGGAACTTTTCATGCACATCTACATGTACACAAATAACAATCATGCCTAGTTGCATTTCCCATGGAAGTCTGAACACACAGGCTTTCCATAGACATCCATAGGGAGTGTGGCAAAACACGGTCTACAAAATAATGCTGCAAACGGTAGCCTATATACAGGAATGCACTGTCATAGAGCAAGTATACAAAAGTAGATGTTGTATTGAGATGCAATAGGGCACATTTGTCAGTGTGTCAGTATCACAGTAAGGAACAGATCCACGTCTACCTTTCCCTTCTTAATAGCCAATATGCAATCATTAAATGTTGGGAGTGGAAAATAGGTTATTTTAAGTGCGTGAACAACGGGATAATCTGCATTGACTACTATCAGATCAGAATAGAGCTGGAAGGGACTTTGGAGGTCTTCTAATCCAGCCCCCTGTCAAGCAGGAGACCCTATACCATTTCAGACAAATGGGCATTCGGTCTCTTCTTAAAAACCTACAGTGATGAAGCACCCACAACTTCTGAAGGCAAGCTGTTCCACTGGTTAATTGTTCTCACTGTTAGGAAGTTTCTTTTCCATTCCAGATTTTTTTTTTTTTTAATTTTAAATTTATATACCGCCCTTCTCCCTGAGGACTCAGGGCGGTGTACAGACAGAATTAAAAAACATGAAATACAAATATTAAAAACAATTAAAATATATATAAATTTGGCCCAAAATTAAAAATACAAACCAATTAAAACATTTAAAATTTCTTCTTAAGCCAGCCCGGCTTGCTGGAAAAAGTGGGTTTTAAGGGCACGGCAGAAGGCGCTAAGGTCTTGGATTCTCCTTATCTCTGGGAGAGATTGCATCTCTCCTTGATTGGTTTCCATCCATTGTTTCTTGTCTTGTCTTCTGGAAAACACTGGAAAACAAATTGACCCCCTCTTCTTCATGGTAGCCTCTCATGACACTGCTGTCATGTCACCCCTAGTCCTTCTTTTCTCTAGACTAGCCACATCCAATTCCTGCAACCGTTCGTCATATGTTTTAGTCCCAAATGTGTTTCAATTATGCGTGTTAGTGTAATGTTCTTTCCACATAGCCCCAATGTGTTTGCTAATGTTGGATTATATGGACAGACTGCCTTACTTATTAGTTTCTTCAACTTTTTTTAATTCCGGGCATACATTACATTTTTGCTTTTGCTAAGTGAAAGACAGGCAAGGCAGCACTACAGATGACAAAGGGCTGTGTCAGTGATTCTGCAGTGGCAGAAAACATAGCTATAAAAATATTAAAAAGGAATAAATCTGAGTTGGGTCTTATTTCCCTTAAACAAATAAAAAGTGCTATAGTTGGGGAAAATCTGTCATAATAAAACAAAGACTATATTAGCTCCCAACTTGGAAAGCAACAAAAGAAAGAAGAGAAGCTGGATGAGATGTACTTTTTAAAAAGTTATTTTAGTAAGAAGTGGACATTTTGAGATGCTTTTTCTCATACGGAAATATGAAACATAACTTCATGTCTGCCTCTCAGAAGGAAGATTTGTGATTTTTTTCACCCTCATCCCACTCTCTTGCAGCTTTTCCCTTTATTTTAGAAAAACCGGAATGCTTGGGAAATGGCTCAGAGGAAAAGAGACAAATTAATTGATAATGCACCCTTGTCCTCCAATTATTTTTTTTATTTCCTTTCCCTTTTGTCACTTTTGCCAGGTCACTCTAACCATGGTGGTGCAGTTGTTAGAGTGCAGTTCTGCAAGCTACATCTGCTGACTGCTGGCTGCATGCAATTTGGCAGTTCAAATCTCACCAGGCTCAGGGTTGACTCAGCCTTCCATCCTTCTGAGGTGGGTAAAATGAGGACCCAAGTTGTTGAGGGCAATATGCTGACTCTTTAAACCGCTTAGAGAGGGCTATAAAGCACTGTAAAGCAGTATATAAGTCTATTGCTATTGCTTTAAGCATGTGTTGTTCTTTATAATGTTGTTTTCTACATTATCTTCTTTAATTTTTAAATAAATGCATAAAATTATATATCAGAAAGAGCAACAGTTTACAATAAGCATTTTCTTCCTAATAGCGCTTTCACTCTTTGTGTTCACTCTTCTTCACTTTTTCTGTCTTCCCTCAGAAAGTAACTGAAAATTGACCTTCACTCAACTTCACTTCTACCTGTCTGACCATAGGCAGGAACGGCTCTGCCTCCAGATGATTGAAAGAGAATTCAGAAAATGAAATGAACTGTCATATTTCCTAGAGTAATAAACATTCTTCACACCCACTCCAAAATGAATTGTTACCATTCCTTACGTATTTTCAATACTTGTTGCAAAACAAGAAAAAAGGGGCATGATAAGGAGAGGAGAGAGTGCCAACCTTTTGTGAATGCACCACCCTTTCTATTTTTATTGAAATTCTGCTACATGTGATCCTCAAAAAATGCTCTAGATCAGGGGTATCCAACCTTGGCAACTTTAAGCCTGGAGGACTTCAACTCCCAGAATTCTGGAAGTTGAAGTCCACCAGGCTTAAAGTTGTCAAGGTTGAAGACCCTTGATCTAGAGCAGGGGTGTCAAACTCATGGCCCGTAGGCCAGATGCATCACGTGCTGGCCATACCCACCCCCAGTTTAGCGAAGGGGGGGAAGTCGCAATACGTCACAAGAGGACAGCATGACGTCGTGAGTTTGACACCCCTGCTATAGAGAAATGTGGGCAACTTTTAACTAGAGGTATGACAAATATTCCATGTGCAGAACAGCTGGTTTTGAGTGGTCTGTTTCTAGGTCAAAACTTGAAATGAAACAGTACATTTAACAATAACAATAATATAATATACTTAGCATACTTAACACAATGACACTATATTAACACTTAAGAAATAAGTGTTTATTTAAAAAAAAACCCAAACACTGTATGGAATTTCACTCACCTGTGTCTCCCCCACCCTGTTCAATAATAGCCATTAAAGGTAAAGGTAAAGGTTCCCCTCGCACATATGTGCTAGTCGTTCCCGACTCTAGGGGGCAGTGCTCATCTCCGTTTCAAAGCTGAAGAGCCAGCGCTGTCCAAAGATGTCTCCGTGGTCATGTGGCTGGTATGACTAAACGCCGATGGCACATGGAACGCTGTTACCTTCCCACCCAGGTGGTCTCTATTTTGCTACTTGCATTTTTTACATGCTTTCAAACTGCTAGGTTGGCAGCAGCTGGGACAAGTAATGGGAGCTCACTCCGTTATGTGGAGCTAGGGATTCGAACCACTGAACTGCTGACTTTTCTGATCAACAAGCTCAGTGTCTTAGCCATGGAGCCACCGTGTCCCCTAATAGCCATTACTATCACTATTAAAAAGAAAAAGAAAAGCCATTTAATGTCAACAACTGATAGTCAGCTTGCTGAAGTTGTCTGAGGTATATCATCAGATGTCAGTTTTCCAAACACAAACTGGCACCAAACCTATATTTATTAGAAAATGCCCATCAGCAAGGAAAGTGAGGATGGGTGCTGGGCTTAGAAAAGAAAAGACTGAGTTCAAGGAGTAAGTGTTAGAAACAATAATACTAAGCTTTTCTAAAAGGGACTCTGAGCCTAATTAAAAAGTAATCAAGCACAGCTTTGAATATCCAAAATGAAATAAAAACTTTAATCCAATCGAAGTAACTGCATATTGGTCCTAGATTTTCACGCACAATTTTTTCTTCTAGAGGTCTGAAAATTTCTCAGCTTCCAAACAGTTCTGTTTCTGGAAGTCTTTAAGACAAAGCCTCCAGAAATATCTTTCTTGCATAATTAATCTCAAGGCAGTGAGATCTGTTTAGGTATTCAGTCAAATGCCTCTCCCAAGTTTCTTTACTAGAAAATAACATCATAAGGCTACAATTCCTTGTGCTGATATTCTGTTGTAACAGGGACTTCTGAAACTTGCTTTGCTAGAAGTGCCTGTTATAAAAATCCAAAACTAACCTGCAAAAATTCATGGGGAAAACTTCTGATTTTATAGTAATCATTAGGCATGTTGGTCCACCCGCTCAGGCAAAAGTCACACATAGCCTTGGGTTACCAAAAGCTTTCCACCACTGTTTTACATCTCTGAGCACAATATGCTTCCTATGTCAACTTCAGGTTTTATTTATGCATGCAACAGATGGTTAGAAAATTTCTCATCTAAGGCTACACATAGGAAATGTATCTTGATTTCAAGGAAGCACAATTGGATTATATTTGTTTTGTAAAATAAAAAAAACAAATAAAAATATGCATTTTATGTATAATTGGTAATGCTAACATTTCTGTTACCGAACACTGCAAAGATATTAATAGAGTTTTAATAATAATAACAACAACAACACTAATCCAATCATATTACTAGAAGTCATAGGCACAACTGCTTACCAGAAATGAACAACAAGCAAACTCTCTGCTTGGATTCCCTTCTCCTTGCTTTCCAATGCAAGAAGAGAATGGATACTGTAGCTTTAAAACAGAAAAGAAGACCTGGTAGAATCAGCATAAGGGGCGAAATTCAGCAGGTTCTGACAGGTTCTGGAGAACTGGTAGTGGAAATTTTAAGTAGTTCAGAGAACCAGCAAATACCACCTCTGGCTGGCCCCAGAGTGGGGTGGGAATAGAGATTTTGTAATATCTTTCCCCTGCCAGGTCCACCAAGCCACGCCCACCAAGCCACACCCACCAAGCCACACCATGCCCACCAAGCCATGCCTACAGAACCGGTAGTAAAAAAATTTGAATTCCACCACTGTTCAGCATGGCAAAATTTATGTGTTCAACATTTTCCATCAAGCAGAGTAGTGAGAGGGCCTTGTGAGCAGTACAGATCAATCTTTAGAGGGCCACAGATTGTTGAACCATTAATACCAACAACAGTTTTTAGGGCTGGGTAAAACATTTAAAAAGCACCCCTTTTTCAATCAATAAAGCAGCCGCATCATTTTCCAGGTCAATGTGGCTGCTTTAAAAGATGTTCCCAATTGTCTCTTTATGAGTGTGCATGCCCAGCACTATGCTCTGACAAATCATTTATGTGGAGATAGTTGGCAGAAGGCTCTGAAACAGCAATAGAAGTTTGGAGAAAGCTATAGGTATTTTAATGATTCAAACAGATGTGCTTTGTATCCCTTGGTCTCTTTCAAAAGATTTGCCCTAAAGGTTTATTTGCTCATAAGGGAAGGGTTGTAAACCATCTAGCCATTTTTTTTCTTCTGGAAATCAATACCCAGACAATTTATAAAAGAAGGCAACATATGTTCTTCTCACAAAACTCTAGCGGTAGAGAATTTCTCTTGGTAACTGATTCTAAGATCAAATTACTCTGATTCTTAAAGGTTTATTTTAAAATTCTACCAACAATTATTTAAGCCCATTGGATTTAGTTCTGCCCTGCTCTGTAAACTCTGCTACATTCTTTTATCAACTATTTCAATAGCAGAATCTAGCAAATGGATGGTCTGGGTTTACTGGATTTTTTGTGTGTTTTGCTGATAAAATGGTGTTGTCTAGGGAGAAGAGACAACTCAAAACATAATACATATAAAGATGCATTCTCATTAAAAATCAATAACTTTTTCCAATAATTCTTTATACAGATTATCTTCAGAGGTTAAAAAAAAATGTAGCAACGTACTAACATAAAATGATTTATCAAATTCAAAGGGGCTGGGGACAGAGCTGTATTTTACTTAGCTTCATGCTCCTACAGCACCAATTTAGCAGTCTCCAAAACCATTTTATCTACCAAAATTAGGTAACTCAGTCTCCCATCATTCTGAGTCAGGAAACACGCAGACACTGCTATGCAACTACATATTTTTTTTTAAAAAAAGAACAAATCTCCATTTGCCTCTTAAACCTATGAGAACAAGAAAATCCCAGCCCCTTCTAGATACCTGATACCATTCCACCCATCCCATCCTGAACTCCTAAAAGAAATGATTTAGTGCAGCCCCCCCCCCCACACCTGCCACTAAAAATGTGTACAGTACTCCTCCTTTAGAATTTACTTTTTTTTTTTTTACAACAGCTATGGACGAGGGTCGTTTCCCCACTTGTACCTAGCCATAGTAACCTCTTTATTCTGCCATGTTCTCATGAATCGTTCATCTCATTCCCCCAGTCATTCTCTACTGATCCAGTATTAAAATAGTAAATTTCCCCATCTAGCTGGCAGACTGACCTGAGTGCAATCTGACATGCTTCAGTGACAATTAAATTGATGTTATGTTCAAAGAGACCCTGTGAACTAATATCCTTGGATCATCAAGCTTCTTTCTGGCGCAGGCTTAGTCCTTTTCCAGAATAGCATCCCACACAAAGTATTTGCACCAAACCAGAGCAAGTTTTGACAGGTGGCTAGACACTCTGGTCTAGACATCTGTCAAAATATACGTACTCTTCTAACATCCCATATTAAGAAAAAGTGAGTGATATTTTTTTTCTTGCCCCATGTTTGTCTTTTAGTGGGAGAGAAGGGAAACAAAGCTGGGAATCCATCAATATCTGTTTTTAATATAGTCCCTATACTGCAAGTAAAGACAACACCATTTGCCAACATCATGATATGGCAGGATAGGGACAGTAAATTATATGCCAGTTTTCTGTAAGTTTAAGGACTGGTGAATACCATTTTAATTCACTCATGAAGAAGATCCCTCAGATTAAGCAATGTTTCTAAATCCTACACACCATCAATCATTATAAAAATTTCAGAGGTCTTCTAAAGTCATCTAATCTTGTAGAATTTCACATGAAAATGTCAAAATTCTTGCAAGATTTGATGGACTGGAGGAATCTCCAATCATTTATTTAATTTAGGGGACTGTCCAGTACCATTTTATGGTACAACCAGTAACCTCCTGGTGCCCATGAATGTCATCATTCCTGTTTCCCAAGACGTGAAGTGTCAAGCACGTGATTAAGAAAATAAATCTAACCTGGAATTGAGAAAAAAAAATTAAAAACTTGCATTGCTGATGTGATAATGAATATCAAAAAGGAAGACCTGTGATAGCAGCTTTGTTAAATAAGTCTCTTAAATGGCTAAACTGTGATGTTAATGCCTACAAATTTCAGTGACTGGGTTTCCTGATTTAACAGAGGAAACTGCATTTGCATGATACACTATCTGAGCATTCTTATGCTTTCGTGCCTTTTAGTCAACTTTGATTCCTGGAGACTACATGACAAGTCCATACAGTTTTCCTGGCAACATTCCAGATGTGGTTTGTCTTTGCCTTCTTCTTCCTTGGGCAGAGAGAGAGTAACTGACTCAAAGTCACCCATCTGGCTTCATGCCTAAGACAGGACTAAAACTCAAAGTCTCCTGATTTCAAATACTTTGCTGTTAGCTCTTTTATGTTTTTAGCCAATTGGCTCTTTTATGTTTTTAGCCAATTGGCTCTTTTATGTTTTTAGCCAATTGGCTCTTTTATGTTTTTAGCCAATAGGAATGTGATGCTAAAAAACTGATATAATTTAATCTCTGTCATGAACTGTGTTGCTTGGTAAATTACATGTTCTACTAATATTTAAAAAAATTTGAAACACTGAACTGTGTAAAGTTACAACTTACTAACATTTTTCCTTTTGATCATTTCGCTATTTTATTTATTGTCATTTTATAGAAAATGTTTCTATCATTTATTTGGGATATCAATTTCATTTATAAAACTGTATATTGGATTGGTCATTGGCCATCAAATATTGTGTTCTGCAATGTATAGTAGGTGGCTGCCTTATTCTGCCGTAGGCCACTCAGTAAGCATCTGAGCAGAAAGCCCACATTGCATCATTTCCTACAGCATCCTAACTTTCTAGGGCAGTGATGGCTAAGCCTTTTGCCACCGCATGCCAGGAGTGTGGGGGGGTTGCGTGCGCACATGCCCACACCCATAATTCAATGACACCGCGCACCCCCGCACATGTGCATGCAACCCCCTGCGCTACCCCCACTTTTGGCACATGATGGCAAAAAGGTTAACGGTGGGCCCAATAGGCCCCTTAGGCCCATTATTTGCCCTCCCCAGACTCCAGAGGCTTTCTTGGAGCCTGGGGAGGGTGAAAACAGCCTTCCCCATCCCCCCCCCAGAGGCCCTCCAGAAGCCGGAAACAACCCATTTCCTGACTTCCAGTGGGCCTGGAAGGCCAAAAAATCATCTGGCTGGTGCGCACATGTGTGCTGGAGCTGAGCTAGGGCAACGGTCACGTGCCCATAGATACGGCTTCGCGTGCCACTGTGGCACCGGTGCCATAGGTTCGCCATCACAGTTCTAGGGTATATTCAAGGAGTTATCAGTATCAAAGAGGCTAACATTTGTGGTAGGAAATTCAACTTTAACCAGACATTACATTACCTGTTCCAAGCTAGTATTAATTTTGGGAAGACCTGCGTCCAGACAGAGTCCTGCATTAAGTACACAGTATGCTACCTAAGTATTTTCTCTTAAAAACATGGATTGGATAAATAGCAACAGAACTTAAATTTATGTACCATTCCACAGCACTCTCTGAGATGTTTACAATGTTAGCATATTGCCCCCAATAATCTGGGTCCTCATTTTCCTGACCTCAGAAGGATGGAAGGCTGTATCAATCTTGAGCCAGTCAGAATCGAACTCCAGACTGTGGGCAGAGTTAGCCCTCAGTACTGCATTCTAACCACTGTGCCACCACGGTTCCTACATCCAAGCAGAGGTAATATATTTCCTAGTCCTAATTCCATTCCACAAAGAAGTTAGGCCGGTGTTTAGACTTCAAAGTGCACAATGAAATGTACTGTGTTTAAATAGAAGAATGACCAAATGATGCCATTATTTATAAAAGAAAGTATTTGTAACTTAGAGTTGAAATGAGGGCTCCTTGGGGCTGTTTCTTGCAGATGTTTCATTACACAAATTAGGTGACATCGTCAGTGCTCTGATGATGTTATCTATTTTGGATAATGAAATGTGTACAACAAAACAACCAAGCTCAGATGTCATTACTTCTTTGAGCCTTTTGGTTGGCATGTCAGAAGTGAGTGTTTCAGTTGGTATTTGAATGAAAAATTCTTCTGAGTAATTAAAGCTGGACAGAATATCATCAATCTTCCAAGGTAGATCTGTTGGGGTGGGGGTGAGAGTAGTAAAAGTTTAGTCTGGCAAGATTGATGTCAGGCCCAGGCCAAGAACGATGTAGAACAATCTAGCCAAAGTTCAGTTCTTTATTTTGTCACATCATATAGACAGAAACTTGCCAGACTAAATATTTACTACTCTCACCCTAATGGATATACCCTGAGAGATTCCAGGGAGTGGCTATCCTAACTCTTTTCCAATCCAGCTCCAGGCTGTGCTGTCTCTTGTCTTGCCTCCCCCCTTGGAATGTCCTCCCTCCTGCCTAGGAAACTGCAGCATCACTGTAATTCATCACACCACCTCTCCATTAGGCACCATCCCTCATGTCCATTGATCAAAACACAACTACTTTCTCCTGTGATTATGAAGCAATGCAACTGGGTTTTTTTTAAAAAAAAAATTAAAGGTGGCCAAGTTGTGCCTTTCTGGATTATTACTAAATTATTGAATTACTTACAACGCCCAGTGTTCCTCAGCATTGACCAGATGAAATAAGGCTGCTGAAAATTGCAGCTGAAGAATTTCTCAGGGCTAGAGATGCTGTTTCCATATTAATACACTAATTTAGTGTACTCCTTCTTTTTTATATTTAAAATATTCATTAGGGGAAAAGGAAGAATTTGCATGTTTATACAAAATATAGATTTGTACTAACTTCCTTAAGATGAGATCCTCTTTGGAGGATGTTATTCACTGAAATCAATAAAGCTTGTCTGAAGGAGCACTTAGCACAGAAATCCAATGCACTACGTAGCTGCATTTTATTTAATACGTTAGTGAATTTTAAAGTTGGTGGTGGATACATAAAGAATGGCAGAACAGCTGACAACCAATGACAAAAAAGCACTCAAGACTTAATGCTTATAATGGATCTACTATGATTTCAGCTACTGCTATAGAATAAGCTTTATCTTGGACAGAACAATGTTTCTTAAAATATGTACCATAACCCTTTTCAGTCAAACATGTCTCCCATTCCTGCTAATGGTTTAAAAAATTGAGGACACTACAAACCAGGAAAACTCATAAACATCAGAAGGAGCTATAGAACAAATAATAGCAAGTGTTTGTGTCTCTTACGAACTTATCAGATTTTTGCAAGAGTTGTGTAACATAAAGATCACACCATTGTTTTATATTTTAGCCTTTGTCTAAAGACTAAAGCTTGATTTAAAGTTGCCTGCAACTTCCCGCATACCTATGTTGCGAAAGGAGTTGATGGGTAAGCATAAGTTTCAGATGGCTGCAGACAGGCTGACATGCACCCATCCTAAATTCCAACCACGCATTGTGCCTGCCGATTGGTTGGTCTTGCATGTTAATTGGTTGCTCCAACTTCCTGTTCTGTCCTTTACTGTTTGAATGCCGTCCCCCCAGCCAGAATGAACATTTGCAGACATATAAATGCAACAGCTATGCAATCATCTCCAAACAATAGATGCATATGTTCCCTGACATGCAGTGACACAGAAGTCTAATCAAGACTTTAGTCTTAGTTTAGTCTTTAATCTTTAGTTGTCTAGTCTTAGTCTTTAGTCTTCTAGTCTTAGTTTAGTCTTTAATCTTAGTTTAGTCTTTCATATTGATGAATAGTTTTGGGTTAATGGGATTAACCATTGATTCTGAAGAACAATGGGAAAAAAGAACCACCCACAACAATACATAGTTAACAGTGCAGCAGATGTCCAGTGAATTCAAGGGCTGTAGGTTAGATATGTTAAAAAAAAAGATCTTGAAAAATATAATAGGACACTCACATTTTATTGGCAAAAACTCATATATGGACATATCTATGAACTAATTAAGTCTTGACAGTGGAGACTTTACTTTAGAGTTCTCATATGCTTAAAATGCTGCTGTGTCTAAACGGTTTTGTCACATTTCCAAATTTCTTTTTCTTTTCTTTCTTTTTCTTATTGGAAAAGTGTGACTGGACACACAAGGAATTTGTCTTTGGTGCATATGCTCTCAGCGTACATAAAAAGACAAGATACACTTGTCAAGAATCACAGGGCACAATACCCAGTGACAATCATATGGTACAATAAGCAATCAAATCATACTAGAAAACAAGCTACCAATTAAACTGAATGCAACTGAATAGTTGAATTTAAATTTCAGTTTAACTTAATTTCAGATGAACAGATTAATGTAACTTTAAGTTCAAAGTTATAACAGCGCTGAAAAAGGTGACTTGCAACCAGTTCTTGCACTTACAACAATCAAAGTGTCCCTGCAACCATGTGATCATGAGTCAGGCACTTAGTAACTAGCAAATATTTATGACAGTTGCAGTGTTCTGGGATTGCGTGATTGTCATTTGTGACTGTCCCAGCCAGTTTCTACCAAGCAAAGTCAATGTGGGGGGGACTGGATTTGCTTAGCAACTGTGCCAAAAAAGATAATAAAATTGGATGCAGTCATGTGGTGACTTGCTTAGCAATGGCATCACTTAGCGGTCGAAGTTCCAATCTCAATTGTGGTTATAAATCAAGGACCACTTGCAAGCATCTGTGCCGGGAATAAGATAAAGGCAAATATCCTGGGGACAAATTAGTTAAAGATTTTGCTGGGATATGTTTGGGGAATTCAGTTTTAGTGGGGAAAGGCCTCTAAGGTTTTGTAGCTACCACCTAAACCTTTCCTAATTTGCAAAAAAAAAAAAAGTTTTATTTTTCTCCTATTTCTTGACAGAGAGGAAGCTTGGAGAGACAAAGACCATGATTAAACAGAATGTGAGAAAGATATAACACAGCAACTTTTTAAAAAAAGTTTCAACAATTCGAATTCATTTTCATTGCACAACTTAAAATGAGTTGTAAACAGGTTGAAATCACAGTTTAGGTCATTTTCTTTCTTTATTTCATCTTGCAACTTTTTTTCTTACAACCTACTTTGTTGATTATAGCCAAAATGTGCCATTGTGCATGAAAATGCAGACTGCCAGTACTTCTGTTTCACAATGTAACTATAAATGGTTTTTATTCATGCATCATTTGGCATGAATTACTAGTCATGCAACTGAATGACTTTTGTTTGACCTATCTGACACTAGTTTTTATGCTTTGGAAACAATTATCACAAAAAAACCCATCAAAGGTAAAAATTGAAAAACTGTACAACCCAAAACAGAATCAGGAATATTTTGACCTAGCTAAAATCAACCAAAATAACCATTCTCATCTAGCATCACTGAACTCACTGTCCCTCATTTTTTGGCATCAGTGAACTCATTTTTTCAAGAGGCAACTGGACTTTCTGGTTTTTCTTTGAAGATGATATCTTTCTTTATTTCATCTTTCAATTTTCTTTTAAATCCTTCCATTCCCTACCATCCAGTCAGAGCTGAAGAAGCTTCTTGGATGAGAAGCAAAAAATCTTCCAAGAAAAACCAGAAAGTCCAGTTGCCTCTTGAAAAAAAGCACCTTTGGGACAACCATGACCTGGATGACTGAGAATCTCCATAGTCACTGAACTCATTATGTTAATTTCCCCTAATGCACATGCAAAGAACATAAAATTTAAAGTCTCTAGTTTCAATCAGTTCTCTAGTCAAAGATAAGTAGCTGTCATAGGTAGGTTTATGAAGATAGGATCGTCAGTGAAGTAGGATAAGGAAGTTATCTCAGACGGTAGAAGCTGGTAACTAGGGAATCATGATGGCAGTTTTCAAGCTGTTTCTCTCAAGCATCCCTGCCAGCCATTTCCCCTGAATTCCACAGCAGATTTAGTCCTTTAATTGCAATGACATTGCCCTTGGACTGGTCAACTGTCTTCCCTGAATATCATATGGCTTGGTCTGAACCTGCTGTTCCCATTGCCAGTAATTAGAAAAACATAACTGCCAGCCAGGTCAATTACTGCACATGGAATGAGGGGGTATTATACTTTCATTCACTTCTGACAGTAAGATATCTGGGTTTGCTTCAACTTCCTCATATACAAAATGGGGATAATACAGTTGTGGGGAAAACATTTTGAAGATTTAAAATGTGACGTTCTTGATCTTCTCATGGAGCAGTGGTGGGTTGCTACCCGTTTGCCCTGAATCAGGCAAACCGGTAGCGGTGGCAGTGGGAGGCTCCATCCACTTGCCCAGATACTTCTGCACATGCGCAGTAACAGTAACAGAGTTTTTTTATTATTTTTTATTATTATTATTATTCATATTTCTATGCTGCCCACTCTCCGAGGACTCTGGGCGGCTTACACCAAAAACAGTATACTAAATAGCATATTGCCCCCCACAATCTGGGTCCTCATTTTATCCACCTCAGAAGGATGGAAGGCTGAGTCAACCTTGAGCCGGTGAGATTAGATCCACTTATCTGCTGAACTAGCAGTCAGCTGAAGTAGCTGCAGTACTGCACCCTAACACTGCGCCACCTCGGTTCTTCTTGGAAGGGACCTTGGAGGTCATTTAGTCCAACCCCCTGCTCATGCAGGAGACCTGTACTAGGGATTCGAACTGCCGAACTGCTGACCTTTCTGATCAACAAGCTCAGTATCTTAGCCACTAAGCCACCTAGTCAGCCAAGTCTATCTACGAGCGAACTGGTAGTGGTGTCTACTGTCATGGAGGTTATCAAGAACTTTTGCTGTTGAAGAAGACTTCACATATATAAAGAATAACCCTGTACTTGACATAGAAGAAAGTAAAGCATAGATTCCAATACTATGCTTTGTCATTCCAATTTGAGAGAGAGGTGTCAGTAAAATCAGCACTTTACTGATACCTATCTCTGTCAGTAAATAGTATTTAATCAAATACTAAATTAAACCCCAAGTTAGGATTTTAGCCTTAGACACTTTTATATAATTATCCCATTGGGTGAAAAATAATATTATATCAAAAAGCAATAAAATTTGTTTTTATCATTTTCTATCTTCAGCATTATTGTAGCATAGATGATTGCTGAAAAGCAGTACTTTTGTGTATGCATGTGTGTGAGAGAAATAAGGGCATATGCCATTAGGAATTAACAGACTAAGAATCACGAAGAGGTGAAAATAGCATTGGTATTTTCAGTGGAAATATTAACAGTGTCAATAAAGGAGTCCTTAAGGAATTGTTGGTTCAAAAACTGCACATGTATATAGAGGGAAGCATAGTTACATAGTTTGCAGGAAAAAGCTAGGTAAAGCTGCTAAACAGATTATAAACATGAAATATATCCGGTTACAGGTTGAATTTCCAGCTCCTGGTACCCTGATGTGCTAGCTGGACATTATTGCTGACAGACAAGTTACCCCTCTCCACTCCACTAAGCAATCCTGGCAGCATAACTACTGTGAGATCAGAATGCTTAAAATGAGGGTTTACAAACAGAAAAATTAAAAACTGATATTAGATTAAGGTACCCAATTTTTTTCATTCAGTTTTAGTCCCAATATTTTAGGTAGATAAACATTTTTCAAGGTAGAAAGCTGAAACTGATGGAAACTGCTATGATAAGAACATCTAACAGAGTTCCTTGCCTCTCTAGGCTAATGATATTTTTCTCAAGAATTAAGGACATAAGATACCAAAATGAAGTTAATATAATATCACAGAGCACTAAGGCTCCAGTAAGAAATTTCACTTGGGAACCGGCAAGCTATTTTAACCATGCTCACATTTTCAAAACAACAAAGAGAGTTCTTTAAATATGTTTTGCCTTCTGCATTTTAAAATGATAAATACTCCAAAACCTCCCTGGATAAGAGAACCTGTCTTTGTGAATCGAAACAATAGATCATGTCATTATACTACTCTTTGTTAAATGCAATTAGTATTTAGACCTCTGTTGCTCGAAGATCCAGGCAGATTGAATGAATTTCATATAATTCTCTTCCAATCAAATGTAAATTATTTCATAACTCTTAGAGTAGACAATCTTCTGTATAGCTGTGTGGAAACATGACAACAGATTATTCAACATGATGCTTTCCATGCACTAAACTCCAATTAGAATTTAACAGTGTTTTATATATTTATTTTTTATTGTAATACATTGTTTGCAATTCTAAGGCAATGAAGATTTGCTGCAGAGAACAAGGTTGATCATAGTATAATTTCCTCTTTTTTTTTTAACTGAATGGGAAAGGATATATATTTTTATACAAAATTGAGAAATTAGGTTAGGGCACTCAATGGCTGACAAATAGAGTAGACAAATGGATTGACCAATAGTGCTTTGTGATAAATTGTGGGTCAAGAAAAGAAGATTGTTTTTTGGGTCAGTTTTTTATGAGAACTTACAAATAAACATTTTTGGTTCCCATAATATACTAATACTCTTAGCAATCTAGACATACACAAGACAGAACTGCCAGTCCTTGCTGGGCTTTAATTGTGCAACCAGAAGACTTGAACAATGGAAGGACCCCAAGTAGAAGTTTATTCTATAGAGAATGAAAGCATGATTATTGGACCAAAAGACAGAGAAGTGGGGAGACAGAAAGCAAGATGAATGCCAAGATGGAATGTTTCTATACTAAGAAAGATAGTTACAGCAAAAATTATGGCCTATGGCCTATTTATAAAATTAAGGGTAGGTTTTATGGGTGATAAAGAAAATAAGAATTTTTCAAGTCCAGTAAAATCAGGAGTCTTTTCCTTCCATTCTTAAAAAATACTGTTGAGTCTTCCTTACAAAGGAGAAAAGAGCAGTGATACCAGAGGTGGGCTCCTGGGGGTTTGGCAGGGTTCAGGCGATCCTCTAGCCAAGGATCGCCAGGGTTCAGCAAACCCCCAAATGCCACCACTGGCTGGTCACACCCACCCCATCCCGACCCTCCCAGGAGTCTCCACGTGACCCATTCATCATTCCAGGTAAGTGCAGGGGCTGTGTGGCAGGTCTGGGAGGGCAAAAAATGGGCCTACCGGAGGGCTTCCAGACCTCGGGGGAAGCTGTTTTCGCCCTCCCGGAGGCTCAACATAAAACTCTGGAGCCTGAGGAGGCCAAATAACAACCCCCCCCCCACCATGGTGCAGGCGGCCAACTAGGCCACGCCCACCATGGCCACGCCCACCCAGCAACGGGGCAGCAAACCCATTGCTAAAGGATCTGAAGCCCACCCCTGAGTGATACCTGGATCCAAATCAGCCTGAGATAGCAATGAAACATCCAACAGAAAACATCAAAGGGGTACCTGAAGAGTTCAAAAATAGCTAACTGTAGGATCAGGACACAAGTAGAGTTAAGAATAAACAAGTAATAAACAAGTAATGCACATGTTAAGTACGCAAGAAATTGCGTACAGATATATGGATAAAGTTGTCCTGATACTGAAAGTTGAAGGGAAAAAAAAAATAAAATTCTAGTTTCATAAAGTTGTTTTATCAATAGAGAAGGAGGGAGATACTGTTCTAATTGAACATCAGGCAATTAGCTGGCTGTACATTAAGCATACAACACTAGCTGGAAATGAAACAACTTCTGCTAGGTATTATCAGAAGCCTGAATACAAGGGAAAGGCCTCAGCATGTATTTGCACTGTGTTCTTTCTTTCCCAGAAGCTATGCATATCACACTGTAATGGTTGCACTGAAAGCTGTTGCTTACTGAATGTGGGAAGGAATGTAGTGTATTGGAATCATCAAATATTTATTCATTGCTTTGAGCTACTCTGTTTTACTTTACTATTGTCTGTCTACATCTCTTGATGAAACAGTTGTGATTGGCAGCTGATGAGAATATTTTTATTCTTTATAAACACATGGACTGGGTGGAAAAAATATGCCAGGGTTTAGGACTATCTCTCTGCCCACAATGGATCAGGATCATATTTGGTGTGAGGGAAGCCTGCAAAAGAAATAATGAGTTGAATAAGATCAAGATCTGGCCAGGAGCTGTATAGGAAAAAAATTAAAAGAGAAAAATATACCTTAATGCATCCCGCTATAGGAGAGGCAGCTTGACAGAGGCTAGAAAGTTACTGCCTACTCCATTCTTAATCCCGATCTCCCTTCTGATCACATAACCACAGTGAGAGTGAACCACACTGGTTAGAGTGCAGTACTGCAGGCTACTTCTGCTGACTGCCGGCTGACTGCAATTTGGCAGTTCAAATCTCACCAGGCTCAAGGTTGACTCAGCCTTCCGAGGTGGCTAAAATAAGAACCCAAATTGTTGGGGACAATATGCTGACTCTGTAAACCCCTTAGAGAGGGCTGTAAACCAGGGTGAAAATACTCCCGGTTCGGACCGGATCGGGCAATCTGGTAGCGATTATGGCAGGTGGTTTGGAAAACTGGTAGCGATGGCGGTGCAAGGCTCTGCCCACCCGCCTGGGTGTCATTACTTCCTGCTTTTAAAAGGTTAAAAAAGGCTCTGACGATCACGCGCCACAGCTGTGATCGTCAGAGCCTCTTTTTTTACTTTTAAAAGCATTTTTACAACCTATTCGTAAAGAAATGCTTTTAAAAGGTTAAAAAAAAGGCTGTGACGATCGCGCACCACAGCTGTGATCATCAGAGCCTTTTTTTAACCTTTTAAAAGCATTTTTTACAACCTATTCACCCGAATGTTGTAAAAAAATGCTTTAAAAAAGTAAAAAAAAAAAAGTTAGCCACACTCACCCAGTCACATTACCCTCCCCACCACCACCAAGCCACGGCCCACAGAACTGGTAGTAACAAATTTTACATTTCACCACTGGCTGTAAAGCACTGTAAAGCAGTATATAAATCTAGGTGCTATTGCTATAATCCAGAATGGAACTACATGAAGGCCATGCTCTGAGTGTTTTTCCTGTCTTGTTAACTTTTCAATAATATTCACAATAGAGGAAGAACAAAATATGTAAATAACATAAAAACTTTATGTTTATGTAAAAAAAACTTTGGTCATTTTTAGTGGAATCAGATTAGGGCAGTGATGGCTAACCTTTTTGCCATCACACGCCAAAAGCTGGGGGAATGCAGGGTGGTTGCGCACGCGTGTGTGTCCACACCCATAATTCTATGTGCTCTTCCCCCCCCCACACATGCGCACGTGACCCCCCATGCTCCCCCCACTTTTGGCATGTGATGGCCTGGTGGGCCCGGTAGGCCTGTTTTTTGCCCTCCCCAGGCTCCAAAGGCTTTCTAGGAGCCTGGGAAGGGCAAAAACAGCGTTCCCCACACACCCCTAGAGGCCCTCTGGAGGCCAGAAACAGGCCTGTTTGCCAACTTCCAGTGGGCCCAGAAGGCCCAAAAATCAGCTGGCCAGCACGCGCATGTGTTCTGGAGCTGAGCTAGGGCAACGCTGGTGTGCCCACCAATATGGCTCCGTGTGCCACCTGTGGCACGCGTGCCATAGGTTCGCCATCACGGGATTAGGGGAATCCCTGGCATCAAGCCTTCTATAATTGCTTGTAACAAGGATTAAAGCTAACCTATTGCCTTTTGACTATTTCTCTGTTAGGATGAAACATATGGCATATGATTTATTTTTTTTATTTTTTTGTGCTTCTGGCCCATCTGCTACTGATTTGTCTAATTTGAGGGCTTGCCTTTATCAACTAGAGGAATCCCCCAGGATTGTAAAATCTACAAGTCAGAAATATTTGCTTTTCAGATCAAGTCAGTTCGGTTTAACATATGCTCTTGAAATGTCATGTAGGCAATGGTGCTTCTTGGTCTTAGTGCTGGGGGAGGATTCCCATTGTTCAGTTGCTGCATAATGTAGCTATCCATTTTATATAGAAAAATGAGTACCTATAATTCTAACTATGCCCACTTGTTTGTCTTCAAAATGTAATACATGTTCAGAATAAAAGAATCCCATGGAAAGCAACATCTGTCTAATTGGGTGCTTAGGATTTATTTGCTTTCCTATCCTCTGATGCTCTCTGGTGGGTTATTTGAGGACACCTTAATTTTGATCCCAAAATCCAGGTGAAACTGTACCAAGTACTACCTCTAGACATAATGACGTCTTTTCAAAAGCTTCCAATTTAGCCCTTCCATAGACATGAAACTGCTAAGACTTCCTTTTCTCTTTTTTAGAATTATCAGGTTTGATGATTTCAAAATAAAATAATTGTCTGTGAATATATTATTTCAGTGATGAATCTGTTTTTAATAGACTGAAAAAGCAAACTTGATTTATGTGAAGCAAGCAATGGGTATGTCGGAGAATAGTGGATAAACCTTTTATATAGTTTCATGAAATGTCCTGCCAGTAAATGCATTAACTTTCATTATCTCTGTATATCTCTCTCTGAGATAAAAATCAGAAATGTAGGTAGCAATCATTCAGGTATACATTTGGTCCATAGCCAATTTTTTTTATCCCAGGATAAAAAAGAATTTTAAAATCTTTCTTCAAAGACAAAAATCCAAATAAGTACTTCTATAAGCTCTTGTTCGTGGATTAACTTCATAAATGTTTACATAGAAATTAGAAAGGAGACAAGTTTTGTTTTCCTTAAATTACACTTTGACAATTTGCTAGTTCTCATGGCTATAAGAGCACTTTGCTAGTTCTCATGGTCATTGGCTTATATAGCTTGCAGAGAGTAATATTTTCTTATATTTTAATTTTCTTCCATTTTAATGTGATTATTACTGTGTTTTATTATGATTTCACTGATATGTGAAATATTTTTGGAATCTCAAATTTTCTGAAATTGATACCAGCAAATTGCATATAACCTTTGTCATTTTAGCATTGTAACGTTGTCCAAGTAGATTTTATGTCATTCATTATATGGGTTGTCTTAGATTCAGTATGACAAGGCAACAGTAAACAAGAACATAATGCGTTATTATACTTCCTCTCTGTGTTTCTCTCTCTAGATATATGTATATAGCCCTTTCAATCTTTTTAATAGTGCTTTTAATGGGTTTGGAAGATTATTTTAAGTGTTTATATTTTAGTCTTTATTGTTAGCCAACTTGAATGCCCTAAATGAACACAACATATTGCTTCAGTGTTTCTAAGAAAGGCTTTTATGTAAGCTAATCCATTTACTTCCATTTATTTTTCTGTTTCTTACTTTTTCTTTCCCTTTCCCTATAAAAATGTTTAAGAGAAAATAATGAAATATATGTGATATATCTTTTGACTGATAGTAGAAAGATGCTTTGAAGCATCAACCATTGTCCCTTGTACTTTATTCTCTGCACTACATATTCATAAGAAATGTTTGTCTATTTTTTTTTTCTATGCATGGTTGATGATATTGATGAGGCTTAGACATTCATTTTATGACCTGCTAACACAGGTAACCATAAATGCTATTTAATCAAGCCTTCAAATTATTCTATAATAGTAATATCAATTGATAGTTCCTGTTTACAATATTGATTAAGACTACTTGTCTACAGGCTATGCAGAATTAATATCCTATAGCTAAGATTGCTGAAATGTTCATATGGTTATCTGCCACTTATTTTTCAAACTATTTGGTCCCAAACACAGGTCGAATAGAAAGGATGGATGTCAACTGAAGTAATTATCTGAAATGCAACTATTGGAAATGCCCAAAAGAAAATGCAGCAATTCAAAGAATATTTTCCATAAGTGCTACATAAGTGTTTTATGCTGTTGTTCCAGCTATATTACATTCCTTACAGCCCCATCTGGGTTAGCACTATTCTGAGATTGGCAGCCTAGGTGAGCTGAATGAACCCATTTCTTGCTGTTTCTATATGTTCGAAGTGTCTTACCTAATCTGCAAACCAGCTTTTTTTTAAAAAAAATTAAAAATGGTTTTGCATTAACTGATAGCTACATGACTACAGAAAGATATCTCGTTTATCAATCAATTTCTTAGGAGCAAGCAAAACCTCATGGTCCTACCTGTATTTCTAACTAAACATCTAGAAGAAAAATGTTATCTGCAACATTCCTTTGATTCAGACCAATAAGTGATGAGTTCAAGATGTTTGAATCTTTGGGGATTCAGTGTACAATTATTTAAAATTCTCTATTTTTAAATGGTTAGTCATTGTCCTGTTGGATTTCATAAGATATTGCGCTGAGGAAACATTCACTGAATGGACACAAACTTTGTCATTCTCAACCAGTTTAGTTTATAAACATTGTAAATCCAACCCACTTTTCCTTTGCTTTGCCTCTCTCAACTGCACTTCAACTTTCAACTGCAACTTTCACCAGCACTTTGCTGTTATCAATTGAATGAGAGGTGGGTGAACAAAAAGGGAATTTCTTAAAGTTGAAAAGCAACTTTTTTTTATTTGTTGTATTGCTTGCAATGTGCTCTGAACTGATGGAAGAATCTCCTGGTAAGAGAAGAGCTGCCTAAGATACTTCTGGACTTATTTGACCTGTGCTCAGACCAACTAAATGCATTCATTTGAAGAAGAGTAATAATCTTTCTTCTAGAATCAGGGACATCTGCTAAGTCAATGCCTGATTAGATTCAAGAATATTGAGCCCGGGACGCGGTGGCTCAGTGGCTAATACTCTGAGCTTGTCAATCAGAATGGTCGGCAGTTCGAATCCCTAGTGCCGCATAATGGGTTGAACTCCCATTACTTGTCCCAGCTTCTGCCAACATAGCAGTTCGAAAGCGCATAAAAAATGCAAGTAGAAAAATAGGGACCACCTTTGGTGGGAAGGTAACAGCCCTTCCCACCAAACACCTTTGGCGTTTAGTCATGCCGGCCACAAGACCACGGAGACGTCTTTGGAAACCACTGGCTCTTCAGCTTTGTAATGGAGATGAGCACCGTCCCCTAGAGTCAGGAATAACTAGCATATATGTGCGAGGGGAACCTTTACCTTTACCTTATATTGAGCCCACCACTAAAAGATTATTTCACAAATGAAGGCAAATATACATGTCCTAGATTAATGTTGCGGGATCCAATCTGGGTCAGTCACCAGAACCAGAGGTTAATGTGACACATTCTGGTGAGAGAGAAGTTGCCTGAGGATGGGCATTAGTCCAAAAACCTGTAAGACTAAATCTCTACTCCCAGTGACTGACACAGATTGGATCCTGCAAAAGATTACTTTTTTAAAGTTCTAGTCATAAATGTTCATGCCAAAAAAAAGATATGAACATAATTTTTGAAAGATACTTTTGCTTAAGTTTCTATAAAAATAAATTTCTGAGGATGATTAAGGATGCAAGGCCCTAACAATCTTCATGCCCTGCAGTCAAAACCTAAAATTGTCTCCAAAAGCAACCATTGGTTGGGTTCAAATATTGTAATGGACCCTAAGCAGTAATTACAAGATGATTAATCAATCTATAAATAGTCATCAGTAATTTTGATTTTGAAAAAGATTTGAACTTTAAATAAATACAATTATTTTAAAAGCCAGTTTTCAGTTATGTGAATAGCACCAGACATTCTACAACTTTTAGATAATTCCAAGTATCAATAAATAAAAAAGCATTTTTGTTGTACGGCATCACGTAGCATTTGTTTGTGAGATGGTTGACTCTATAAATTAGACAAACAAATAAAAAAGCATGCAAAGAAAATACTGCTAAATTTTATATTAGAGTTCACTCTAATGATAGAGAAAACACAGTTTAAGATTCAGCAGATATGTGTATTTTTTGCTTATATTTATCATATTTGGGATGATTATAATGTTCTGTTCTTCTCATGTTTAGAAGTGAAGCAGATCAAAAACTATAAAAACAGAAGAGAGAATTCTACATCAAGCAAGACTGGATACAACATTCATTTGGAAAAGATATTATGAATGGTTTAACATCTATGCAAAACACATTGTCTCTTCTTTGCAATGCCTCAGCCCCTCAGCCAGGACAAGATTAAGGCATAGTTTCTTCTAAAGTTTTTTCAAATTTAGAACTCATTTTTGACCTTGGAATGATAAAAGGCTGAGTCAGCTTTGCTGTATTCAGACTGTCCAGGAAATAGCACAATTTCATCATTGCAGGGAGGAGGAACATAGCAAGTGTTTCAGAATCTTTTTCAGATTCAGATTCTCTTTCAGTCTTAACTTGCAGTTGCTTGCTTAGGCTGCAACCTTACACAATTTTATTATTACAAAGCATATCCAGTTTAATATTATAGATTTACTTTTAAATAAATATGAGGTTCTAGAAATCAAGAATCAGCATAATCGAGACACTGATTATGATTTTATACTAAACCAGTGTGAAAGAAGTGGCCGAAATCTATTTGAAACAACCTTAATGTATACTGTATAACACTTGTATACAAATATATATTTCAGAAAGTAATTTCCTTCTGATTCTAGAGTACCTTAACTATAAACTGAAATGAGACATGTGGCTGAGACCGCACATTATACACTTATCCATTGTCCCTAACTGCCATCACACCCATCTTCATTATTTATTAAATATATATGCCACTCATCTCACTATCTAAAGCAATTATCATATACTTTCAGTTTCCTAATTGCTATCCCTTGTGCTAACTACTGAAGCTTCTGCTAGATTCTAAATTAAAGATTTAATCTGAAATTATAATTACAGCAAGTGTTTATCATCGCTTTTACTAATCTCTTTAGAGTGCCTATACCTTGTTTCTGAGCACATAATTCTGATACACTGAAGTATGTTGACTTTGCTTCCTGGTCATTAAGAATGATTGGGGAGGGGGGGATTTCTGTCTGTCAACCAATTGTCAGCAATAATGTTCCCTTAAGTGACATCAGGGGACTTTACTAGAATGGGGTACAAATGGAGAATAAAAGAGTGAGAGCTTCATTTTATATTAGCTAAAATTGTGATTAAAGATTTGAGGGAAATGGAGAAATTGCTGTTTGGGGATATGCAAGCTACTGTTTACATTATATTCTGCTTGCTTCTTTGTAGTTAAGCAAATGTTACAAAAGATAATGTCCAATACTCTGAGGAAACTAAAACCATGGAGTTTTCTGCTGCTTAGAACTGGGGAACATATACCTGTGGTTTTGTTAATTCCATGCTGGTTTCTTCAGGACAAATTCTGAGTTACTGAATGAACAGCAACTGATCAGATGCTACCACTCCAAATCAGATGCTATCACTCCCCAAAAAGATAGTTATAACTGAAAAGCTCAGAACAAGCCTGAATGAATTCAACAGAGTTCTGAAACTAGTTGAGAAAGAAATCTTGGATGCTCTACATCAGGGGTGTGAAACTCACGTCATCACGGAGGCGTCACGTGACGTATCGGGACTTTTTCCCTTTTGCTAAACCGGGCGTGGGCATGGCCAGCGCATGACACATACAGCCCACGGGCCAGGAGTTTGACAGCCCTGGTCTACATGGTTAGTTAAAAGAATCTGTTAACCATTTGTTAAGATGCAATCAGATGGCCCAAATGCTTCCAATGAGAGGAAAGAACTAGGAATAAACTAGCAAATTGGAGACAATTCCAAGCATGACTCAGTATAGACCAGAAAAGCAGACTTTCCATGCAATTTTGCTGCAAATTCAGAGGGTTGACTATCATAAGCAGAAGAGCTCAGCAAAGAGACATTTCCTGTGAATTCAGAAAATTCAGAAAATGTATGGAGGTGAAAGCAAATTGTGTTCTTTAGTCTTTCTCTGATATCAGAGGTTTTCTAATAGATCCTTTGTTAAATTATGCTCTATCCACTTCCAAAAGAAAGAGCAGCAGAGTTCACCTAGAGAAATGAAATTCTTTATTTCTGGAACTATTTACAGTAGATGATTTCCCAAATGTAAGAGTTAAGGATCCTCGGGCTAACTAGATGTGCTTTCAGATGACTGACTCCTAGTGTTTGTAACAAGACGCATTGTACTGTATTTGCATCTTTTCCTTCTAAACATGTTTTTTTATTGAAACAAGATGGAAAAAACAGCTATAAGATACAGGGGAATTACAAATAATAGAGAATAACATCTTGATTCCATAAATCTAGATTCAAAGTGTTACCTTTTAGGATGTGAGACACAACCCATTTTTCCTTTTCATGTAACCTACAAAGAGTTCATAATCTCTGTTTTTGAAGTCCAAGACCTCAAGTTAAAAATTCTCCATAAAACTCCCTGCAATGTTTTAGTAGGATATAATTAATGAAGAAGCCTAAAATCTAATTTTGTAACTAGGCTGTTGAACAGCTTGTGGCTCCAGCATTATTGTTTTTGCTCAGTTTGAAACTCAAAACAATTTGTCTGGGATGATTTGTGAAAGCATGATGGAAAAGATGTAACTAGATAATGTATGAAGGAATAAATCTTACTTTTTCAGCATTACATAAGGCCAAAATATACCAATCTTTTCTCTGCGGCCAATTTTTGTTCTCTTTAGAGAGCTCTGAAATCAAAACTTTCCATAAATCTAAAGCATTGTTGAGCAACTGCTGACAAGGCAAAAGGGAGAAAAACAGTAGGGCAGGGCTGTCAAACTCCTGGCCCACAGGCCGGATGCTTCATGCACTGGCCATACCCATGCCCGGATTAGCGAAGGGGGAAAAGTCCCAATACGTTATCTCAAGCTGACAATGCCACCATGACGACATGAGTTTGACACTCCTCCAGTAGAGGGTACTAGATCCAGCACCATGGATCCAACAACCATGGCCTCCCTCCTAGCACACCTGCTGTTGGCCCTTTTCAAAATAAAGTTTTCTCAATATGGAAAGAGCTAGGCTCAGAGGCTGGGGAGATGCTGGAAAATAATTTCCAGAATGGTATTTTTCCTCTGAGACAGGGAAAAAGAACACCCTACAATTCCAGATGTGCATCCTAGAAACATTGATTATGACCATAGCCGGCTGTCAGAGCTGTGACTGCTACAGCAAAACCCTTTTTGTCATTTTTACCACCAATTGTAGCAAAATTCACAAGAACTTACATTAAAAGCAGATTCTCAGCTTGGCGACTAGTCTGCTTGCTGGGGAATTCTGGGAGTTGATGTCTACTCATCTGTCTAGATTGAGAAACACTACATTAAGTGAACTTCATTTATTTTTTTTATTTGTAATACCATAATTTCCATACCTTCTTTTCTGAAAGGAGGCAGGCTTTAAACTTTCAGAAGAAACTAAGAAGTGTGGGAATTTCAAAGATCTCTATAAAAAATTGTAGCCCTGGGTCTCTAACAGTTAAGACATGTATGACTCCAAAAAGCATCATATGTGAATCAGTATGAACTGGACTGACTCAGATAGAAGGGAACAAGATCCAAGCTGAAAGAACTGGCAAAGGTTTGCTGCAAAGTTAAAACTAGAGGTAGTATTATTTAGCTTTATTTATGAAATGCATACATTGCCTCATATAATCAAACTCTAGGTGCTTTACAAGTAATAATAATAGAAAATAATATAGTAGAAAATATAATGCAATATAACACATCTCCAAAAGCAAGATCTTTACCAGGTTCTAGAAGGCCATTACTGTAGAGGCCAACTTTGGCTTTGTGGGAGGGGATATACTGTTTCATAGGAGTGCAATTCTCATAGAGAATGTCCACTGTCAGGCCACCTCCTGTTGAACCAATCTGGCCATTTGAGTCACATTGAAGAATTTAACTGGGAAAGACAATCACTTGGATATCCAAGTTTTTGAGATAAGGACCAGAGGTGGGTTTCAGCAGGTTCTGACCAGTTCTAGAGAACCGGTAGCGGAAATTTTGAGTAGTTCAGAGAACCGGTAGTAAAAATTCTGACTGGCCCCACCCTCGTCTATTCTCTGCCTCCCAAGTCCCAGCTGATCGGGAGGGAATGGGGATTTTGCCGTAACCTTTCCCTGGATTGGGGAGGGAATGGAGATTTTACAATATCCTTCCCCTGGAGTGGGGTAGGAATGGAAATTTTACACTATCCTTCCCCTGCCATGCCCACCAAGCCACGCCCACCAAGCCACGCCACGGCCACCAAGCCACACCTACAGAACCAGTAGTAAAAAAATTTGAAACCCACCACTGATAAGGACCTTATAGTTTAAAACACACTAGCAACCAGTGTAGTTCCTCCAGCAATGGTGTAGCAGGGCAGTATTAACAGAAGCCTGTAAACATACAATTACTGCCGTTTGGATCAGATGAAGTTTGTAGATGATATTCTCAAAGGCAGACCCATGCAGTAATCTAAGCAGGAAATGCTAAGGGCAAGGTATTGTAGTAATATCCTCCCGGTGCTCATGAAAAACAGATAAAGTGATGCAAAGCATGAGTGTCTGAGTGTTCTAGTTTATCTTTCTCATAAACAACTGCTTTATATTAAAATTAGCCAAGTTCAGCTCATTATGTTGAACCACACTTGGATACTACAAACTATTTAATACAATTAAATTTTGATAGTAAAGCATGTGCTACCTAAAGAATATTAGTAGATGGATGATCGAGACATTCAAGTTCCACTGCATATCCTCACATTTTTCTCCAATTTGTTTTATTAGAGTATTGTTATTATTGGCCTTTATTATAGGGCCAACGACAGAAGCTAAAAATAATTACATAAAAATAAAATATAGGCACAACGTACTGCATTCTTGTCAGTCAAAATGTAGCTCCTTTATTTATTTATTTATTATTTATTTATTTATTTATTTATTTATTTATTGGTTCGATTTATATACCGCCCTTCTCCGGAGACTCAGGGGGGCTTACAATGCGTTAAGCAATAGTCTTCATACTTTTGTATATACCTGCTTAGTAGGGCTTTCGCCCCCCCCCCAAAGCGGTGTTCTTTTTTATATAAAGTCAGTTTATTGCCCCCCACAATCCGGGTCCTCATTTTACCTACCTCAGAAGGTTGGAAGGCTGAGTCAACCTTGAGCCTTGTGAGATTTGAACTTGCAGTAATTGCAGGCAGCTGGCAGCTAAATGCTACTTAACAGCACCTTAATCCGCTGCGCCACCAAGGCTTTAATACATATTACAACATATAGGGAGCACGATAAATCTGGTTTTGTGACATGATAGCTTTTCATATGCCAGGAGTAGACAGTAGATTGTTTTTGGTCTGGTGAGTCACATGTTTTACAGTTCCATTTACTTTGGGGGGCAGAATCTACCAATCATGTCTAGGGTAAATGAGTTATCTGGTTCAATAATTGAAAGATGAATTTCTAGCAGAAAAGTGTTTTTTTTTAATTGGCAGGAACATTTGTTTCAAATCACCATAATTTCCACATCGATAGTGATAAGGTTTTCTACTATGAAGTTATTTAACTTTTTAAAATGAAAATTGCCATACAACTGGATGATGGTAATGACGACAACAACAATAATAGTGATAATGCTTTTTAAGGATCATTTGTGGTGAGATAAGAATCAGGAGTTCCATCAATAGAGCTTTTTGTAGCTCAGAAAAAAATCTGTTAATGAACATTTTTAACTTGTGATAAATTTTACTGCTCTAATAAGTACATGAATGATTTCAGATTCATTAATATATATTAACTAAGTATCTAAAAATAAGTTCATTTTTTTGAGGTTACCAAATCCTGATGTATAATGTGCCTGGTTCCTTCTTCATTTAACTTTCAAATTCATAAAATGCATTAATTATTAAAATGTTTTCTTTAATTTTAATGAATAATCACAGATGCACTTCTAATATTTTATGTTGTCATTGTGGTTTTAAGCATGGACTTTTTCGGGAGAACCTTAAGCTTTATTACTGTTTATCTCAAATTAAGCAAATTAAAATATCCCCCCCAAGATAATATAAATCCTGGGTTTGATATCTGTAATATTCAAGAAACTATCATTATTTGTATTTCTTCATTGTCAGGACGCAGTTTTATTAATATAGAAAAACTTTAAAAATAGAAGTTAAAATGATACAAATACGTGGGAAAATATACCAAGTTCAATTAAAATATATAATTTCAATTGAACTTGGTTTAACGTCACTAGTTACAGATTAAAATATCTGTTCCAAAACTCACCCTCATTGTTTAGCAATAACATTAGGTGCTTTACATAAGCATGTCTTCTTCCAGAGTTCCTGACTAATAATATATAAAACTCGCTTACATGGTTGAAGCTTTCACATCATATTAAATAATTTCTTCAACCATATTAAAAACACAGCTCACTGAATTCACAAATTGCATCTGGTTTATCAAGTGCAATGACTGGGATCTCACAAAATCCCAGTCATTGCACTAAGGCCTGTTATGACAGGAATCAGACATGAGAGTAAATCTCTAACATTTCCAAGAGGAACATTTGTTTACTCTACATGAGGCTGAATTTGGAATCTTCATGTGCTCAAACTGAGCTACGTCCCCACCCAGTTTGACTACAAGATAAAATAATTCATGCCTAATTCATTTATCCCTTTTCTGAAGTACATCAAACCTGCTAGAATGCTTTATTTCCTACTGTCTTCCTTGCTTGTGTGATTAGAAAAGCCCTAAGAATTAGATTGCATATTTGAGCAACTGAGATTATCAAGTAGCAGCCTTAGTCTTAAATGTCCTAAAATCAGACACATTTTATATTTTTCCTACCAGAAGCATGATGCTGACAAATTCCTTGGGCCCTACACAATCACAAACCTTGCCATATTTCACTAATAATAATTAGTAGTACTTTTTTCCCCCTGGCCAATGGTTCAACATATGCACAAATAATAAAATACTGAGTTTAACCCAGCCTCTATCCAGAGACATTCGGTCTCTTGCTAACTCAGACCTCTTGCAAGCTTTTTCATGGCTGGTAAGCACCCAGTGGACTCCAGAGATTTCTTTTGATAGACTACTACATTGTCACTTTTTAAACCATCAGAATAAATAAAATATGCACAGTTTTTTTCCCCTGGTTTAAAAGAAGAGGCCATGCTGGATAATGCCTGTAGATTACAATGTAAACTGCCTAATTAAAATGAAAAAGCTCCATTAGAGATTATGCCAGATGAGACCCTTGTGCTCATTACAGCTTTAAAAAACAATCAGCTCTTCAGTTTACTCTTTTAGACTTTGGTGTAAGCACACTTAAACCCTAAGGGTATATTTTCTTTTTAACCCCCTTGTCCTTGGGCTTTTAAAAGATTCACTCAGATCACAAAGCTACCCCATATTTGTCCACTTCTAACTGCACTGGTAAAATAAGTCAGATAAGCAAAGCAGAGATGAAGGCCACTCCCTAATTCCCAGCGGATACATCAGTCGGGGAAAATGACACGTGTCTAGTATTTCCTTTCTTTTCACTGCAAGCAATTGAAACAATGACTCATCTAAACATTCAAAGACAATGAAAGGTGTTTTCCCACCCATCCAGGTTAGTGAGATCCATGTTGGATCAGCAACGACATTATATGATTGGGAAACAGAAACACCGAGATGCCATTAATAATTTTCTGGAAAGCATCCTGGTATGAAACAAGTGCATGCAAATGGTCTCAGCTAATTAGGAGGAAGTTCGCAAAACCATTAATGTTAATAGTGTATTTATAAGATACCAACATTATCAGATGGATTTTCTCGGCTACATCTTAACTGCAGTTTGATAGAAGATTTTTTTTCCCCCCAGGTAACTATCTCAATTCAAGGGACACAATATGCCATAGAAAGGATAACAAGAGCGGTAATAGATAAAGGAGGTATCTACCTCTGTGACTTTTTAGGGAGAAAAGTTAGTATCTTGTGGGCTATAAATTCTAAGGAACAAGCAACTGAGGAGTCTAGCTGAAGTCAGTGCAACATCTGCCAAATGCTTATTCACCATTAGTTACCATTTTTGTCTGCTAGCAAAACACATTCAGGGAAGCTGATGATACTACAAGCCTCTAAAAAATAGCAAAAGGTAAGGAAAAAACAGGATGGTGACTTCTCATGAAAATACAAGTATAGGTAGGGATTTTTTTAAAAAAAAAATCAGTTGGCTTCAAGATGAAATATTGTTTAAATCCAAGAAAGAAATAAGCAAGAGGGAGAGCAGTTTAAGATATGAAATTCAATACATTGCAGATACCTTCAGCAAAGCAATCAGCTATCTGTCATTAGCTATCTATCTGGCATCCTATAGCTCTGGTAGGCCTTTGTCTAAGCCTGCCTACTTAAACATTAATATTTAGACATGCAGCATCTTTATCCAAGGCTACTCTAAGTAGGCAAAACTCAGACCCTTATTACAAGAGAGTATGACACAAATCAAGGACAGTCTCATAATAAGACTCACCATCTCCACTTCACACCATTCTCCTTTGATGTTTACAGCACAATCTGTAGGACGCAATACTAGGAGGTGCCTTGTTTGACCTGCTGCATGATGCTGTGACATCAGTTCAGATGATGCAGCTCATTATGGGAAAGGCTGCTGTTGCTATGGCAACTGAGATGTGATAGGAATCCTTACTGCATTTCCAGGGGAGTCCAAGACAATACAGAAGCTTTTTAAAGAGACAGACTAAAAAATGCAAGGAGGGTTGAGAAAGTGCAGTGTCACTGTCTTAAAAACACACATACATACATACACGCATCGTGACTCTATATGCCTTTATTCAGAGAAAACATCACCTGAGAATTGATCTCTCTACTCTAGCAAGGATGTACGTACATACCTGTACAAAATTATTTCTATATAAAGAAAAAAATATTCATATGGATTTAACCTGGTTATTGCAAATCATTTGGTAGCTATCAAATTGTTTCTAAATCACACAAGCTAATTTGGGTATAATTGCTTACGATGTGAAAAATGTTAAAATATGATCTAAACAGTATCCTAGCAAATCATGCCCCACCCAGTTTACGTTGTAACTGGAACACTTAGAAATCCTATTTGCTTCTAGGCAACGTTTGCCTTAGAAACTGCATCCTATATTTGCCAGTCATTTGATCTAAACATCATAAAGACAAATTTTGTTTCTTTCTTTTTTTTAAAAAAGTGGAGAATTTATTTTATTTAATTTGTAATTGACAAGAGGAGAACTTTTTAGCCAATCAGGGAGAGGAAAGGGGGGGCGGGTGAAATGGCCCATCATGTCTCAGCTGTAAACTAATCTGCAGTATCATCTGAATGCTGAGTAGCCGGCTTTTCATCTGCCTAAATGAAGACTCAAGAGGGGCTGTGAGCAAACTGTGTATCCTCTGGGCCACAGAGCTGTGGTCCCAGCAGCAAGTCATTCATTGGATTCTTGGGTTGATTTTCCCCCCAATCTAACTGTTCTGAGAAAGGTATTACCCTTAGTACCTGGAGTTTCCCTTCCTGGTTCTATAGAAGCATAAAGAAATTTGACTGCATTGGCAACTTTGAAACCCACAGCTTGAAAATTCACACTTAAGCACAGATGACACATTTTTGATTGTTGGCCAGCACTACTGAGATTAGAGAGGTTTTGGCAAAACTGCTTTTCCTGAGCATGAAAACCTCTTTACAACATAAGAGAAAAGGTCTGGGTTTTATGGGCATCTTAGTCTTAGGCCCTAAGAACAGACAAAAGGCCATCCATATACTAATCTAATTGTATCAGCAGGGCTGATTCCACAGAGTGAATGTTTGGAAGTCTCAAACCTTTTTCCCCTGTAAATCATTGGGCCTGCATTCCTTTACCCAGGGGTGGGCTACAAAAATTTTAGCAAGGGGTTCTCTGCCTGGTTCCTGAGTGGCCATGGTTGGCGTGGCCTAGTAGGCCTCCTGCACCACAGTGGGAGGGGGCCTTTTTGCCCTCCCCGGGCTCCGGAGGTTTTACTCAAGACTCCGGGAGGGCGAAAATGGCCTCCCAAGGCTCTGGAGACCCTCTGGAGGCCAGAAATGGGCGCATTTCCAGTTTCCAGAGGGCCTCCGGAGCCTTGGGAGGTCATTTTACTGGAAATTCGGGAAGGCTGGAAATGAGCCCATTTCCGGCCTTCTGAACTTCCAGTAGACCCATTTTTCACCCTTCCCCGAGCCTCCGTGCACACCCTGCACTTACCTGCATCCAAAACTGGCCACGTGGGGACTCCTGGGAGGGGCAAGGCGGGCTGAGCAGGACCAGCCAAGAATGGGATTTGAGGGTTCTCCGAACTGCACAGAATCTTAGCTAGAGGTTCTCCTGAACCCATGCAAACCCCCAGCAGCCCACCCCTGCCTTTACCCCACCTCACTGCTTTGGAGTCTCTCTTTGTAATTACTGCTATCACCTATCTCAGATAGTGGTTTCATTTGGCACCCTCTCCCCTAAAACCACCATGTATAAAATATAGGACACCAACAATCTAGCCACTTTGCTGGCAAATTAAAGGAATAGAGGGCATAATATGACATAAATTATATAGAATCATCTTCTGACCAATAAGGAGAGACAGCTGACTAGAGAAATCAGCCTCTTCCTTTGGAAAATAGATTAATCTCATGAGGTATAAATAGAATTGAAGTCTTTGGGGGGGGGAATGAAAGAAGAAACTATTAAATTCATTTTAATGATAAGTAGTAATGTGCAAAAAATGTAACGGTGAAGGAAATAAATGTACAGAGTTGCTAAGATTGAAAACAGACTCTTTAAAGAACTCCCAATAAGAAAAACATTTACAGAAAAATAGAAAAGCTTCTGGCAACTTATTGCTGGTTTACTTCTAGTTAGAAGCAGTTCTAATATTTTTTTTTAAAAAAAAACCCATCTTGAATACATAGATACAATAAATATTAGAAACAAGAAGGTTTAAATAGCAGTATACAATACATTCCAAATAAAAGGCATTTTTATACAATATTTCTAGCTAAACGTGTTATCTATGCTTCAGAGAAAAATGAGGTTGCTTGTTTTCCCTGTTTTTTTTCAATGTTTGTAGATTGCAGCCCTAAATCAGAAACTCAGGAGAAAATTGTTATTTCCCACTATTTATCTAGCCTTGATATCCAAATTCTGGCTGCTTTTCAAAAGGACAGAAATAATTTTCCTCTTCAAGAGAAAGGGAGGGGTTTGGGAGTCTGCTTATTGCATGCACACAGAAGCCCAGAGAAGCCCATGTGATTCTGCTTGAGACACAGCACTGTGTATATCCCTTGCAAGTAAACACCTTGTAGTCTGGAGTGCTGTGTAAGGAGGCTGGCTTCAGAATGCTGATTACTCTGTTAAGGCAGGGGTCTCAAATTTTCAGTTACGGGTGATATTTGGTCCTCCAAATCATTTTCTGTAGCCCATAAACAATATCTAGGAAACAATAAGCTGTGAGTGGCATGTGTTTTTTCAGGTGTGGAGGACTTTCCCAAAATAAGGTAACATTTGGGAAACATTGAGGAATAAAGCTTTGTTCATATGGACCTTTTAATATCTATGCATATGTTTAAAGATAACATGTTTTACGAATAACACTATTTTAAAAGAGTATCTGTCCCTATAACCCACCTGTGGGGCACTTATTGAAATTTAAGCCACTAGAAAAAAATATCACCAATGCTCATACAAAATATATCCTGGAATGCTGCTTATTAAGTTTGGATTTTCTCCAAAACAAATTGTTGAGTTCTATTTTATTTCCTGAAGAACAGTTCAGAGCTTGTGACTCTTTTAATCCAAAGTAGTGGTCACCTGGATTTCTGCAACCCAGATGAGTGGTGGGATTCAAAATTTTTCCCTACCGGTTCTGTGGGCGTGGCTTGGTGGGCATGGCAGGGGAAGGCCACTGTAAAATCTTCATTCCCTCCCTAATCCAGGGGAAGGTTACTGCAAAATCCCCATTTCCTCCCGATCAGCTGGAACTCGGGAGGCAGAGAAGAGATGGGGGCGCGGCCAGTCAGAGGTGATATTTACTGGTTCTCTGAACTATTCAAAATTTCCGCTACTTGTTCTCCAGAACTGGTCAGAACCTGCTGAATACCACCTCTGACCCCGATGCAATGGTTGTATAAGTGTTCTTGGAGCTAGAGTTCAAGTATAAGATTTTGAAGGGACATAATAATGTAGAATAGGTAGAATTACTGGGACATAATAATAACTTGCTATTTCGCTTCTGTAAGGATTGCTTTGCTCCTGTAAGAATTAGACTTGCCTCTGCCATTTGCTTCTACCAGTAATCTAACTCCTGTTATCTTGTTTTTGTGTACAACTCGGTGCCTGGTGTGGATTATGTCATGGTCTGGAAGGATTACATCGGGCATATACCTGTGTTGCTAAGCACTCATCCTCCCTGTTCCTTGCTGCACAGCCAATGCAGGGCTACAAGGAAGGCATGGACCAGGGGGCCAGAATTGGGTACTAAGCTGATGTCTCTGAAGGTATAATAGGATGCCATACCTTCCCCAAGGTGTAGCCTTTCACTGCATCCTCTTTGTCTGTATGTTGTGGAATGGTCTACCCAGCTCTTCTTTGTACAAATAAAAGCTGTTATTTTTTCCAAGCCTCTTCTTGGGTCTCTCTCTTTGGCATTCTGGTGACTCAAGTACATTTTGGGACCTTACAATTTGTTGTGTTTGTGAGGTAGATGTTCAGTCATTGAAGAGTTAGATGATTTTGTGAAATCAATTGTGTATCAAATCACAATCTATACAGTTGGGCTCATCCAAAATAGCAGGAACATAAATAACAGGGAAAAAATGTGGCTGTATGTTGAAGCCATATCTAATCTAGCTTCTCTTCTATGGTCGGGTGAACTTTAAAAAACCATGTGGAGAAGAAATTGACAATCCGAGACTTTAGTAGAGCAGCAATATCTGGGAAGGGAATTCTTCACAGAAGCACACAGAATAAAGTCCTTTCAAATATATTTTCAGCCTATGCATGATACCATCATTTGTATGTTTTTATCTTTACTTGGAAGTTTTAACCTGCTTTTAATTGTTTTTAATTTATGTTTTTCTCATTTATGTGGTATTTATGTGGTTTTATTTTAATGTTATAAACTTCCCAGAGTCTTTTAGCTGGGATGGGCAGTGTAGAAATTTAATATATATATAAAATATTCATGCAGCATCACAAAATCTCCAGAACCATAAAGCCTACAAACTTGAAATTGGCACATATGTTCCTCATGGCTTCTAGGTGCTTGCTTAGAAAGGATTTTTCAAAATGAGCATCAGAGCATTAGTATTTCTTATATTATTATTAATACGCTCTGATGCTAAGAAGTTAGACATTCTACTCCACCTCCACCACCTGAAAACAACTCTGTTCCAACTGCTAATTGGGTGTAGCCAGTACTCATCCGGCCTGTGGGCTGAGAGTTTGGAGAGGATCAATGGGGCCAGCTTGAGGGAGAGAAGGGGATAAGATAGGAGAGGCCTCTGTGGCCTCTCCTATCTTAGGAGAGAAGGGGAGAGGAGAGGCCAATCATAACTACTCATTAATTTTCAAGCTGTATGTGTTGATTTATCAAGCCCAATCACATAGTTTCATAGCAGAACACGGGTATTCAGCTAGTAAATAATAAACTAGGGATGGGCTTGTAAATTTCATGACTTCCCCTTATTTTCCCCAAAATGAGCAATTATCCTATTAGCTATTAGATAGACATAGAGGGGATTTTGTATCTCTTGATTGGTTATAATTATGCTAATTTGTGCAGCAAAGATTCAGTTGCTAGACAGGTGTTAGCAGAGATATATGTTGAGGCCATATCTGAATCAGCTTTCGTTCTATGATGGAATTAACTTTTAAAAGAACATCCCATGAAGAGAGGAACAAAGAAATAATGAGTTCCCTATTAGCAGTGGCCAATGGAATTTCCAGCCCAAGATATTACAGAAACACAAAACCAGAGTTGTTTCAACCATACTGTTCTGACCTAGGCTTCCCCAAAAAGCACGAAGCAGAATACTGGTCCCGACAAACCCCACTTTATTAAACAAACAGTGAATTCCTCTCATTCGGCTTCAGCAAAGTCTTTCAAGGGAGAATTTACAGTCACAGACCTTATCTGGCTTGGAGAGCTGCCAGGCCGATATCTTCAAAACTTGGCAAAGAGTCTTGGAGAGTCACAAACCAATAAGGAGAACTAATTGTCTCCTGCAAACTCCACTCCCCTTTTGCTCCTCTTTTATTCCCTCTGGGAGGGTCCATTCATTGTTCACCTGAGTCCTTACTCCCAAGTCAATCCTTGTTCTTTAGCTGTTCCCTTCATCTGACAACTCTGTGCATGTGCACACTGGGAACAGGCTCCAGCTGTTCATCTGCCTCACTGATGTCTGACTCTGAAGGCAGCTGATAACTGGCATCCAGCCCTGGCCTCCTCTCTGCCTCTGACACAGAGCCCTTATCAGATTCTTCCCCGGACTCCAGGACTGGCCCATGTTCCTCCCCAACCTCCTCACAGCCTGAATTTGCTGCCAAATCCATTGGTCGCTGGCGGGCCACAACATATACTTTCAATTATGTACATTACGCTAATCAATTTCAAGGCCATGCATTCTCTGTGTTCTGCTATCATCTATTGTTTTTCCCTCAGATCTGTGGTTTTCTTCTAACCAGCTTGTAATGGGAAAAACTGGTTGGACAGACAAGAGAATGGAAGGAAAAAGTTATGAATAGAATGTGAATCAAGTGAATCAAAAATGGTGGTGTTGAACAAAATATATCCTTGCTGGTCCTATTTTGAAACAATGCAAAACAAAATAAAACAAAAGCTTGCATTAATGACAGAGGTAGAACATATACTTTCTATAATAATAGGGAGAGAGGGAATCCACAGAATACAGCATATGAGCTGGTTTTATACAGTATATCTCATGTATCCAGTGAAAATCTATACAAAGCTTCCAAATTCCATTGCAGAAACAAGACACTGCTTCCACATTAAAAAACAAAAACAAAATATTGGAAGAAATAAATCTGGAAGAAATAAAAAGTTACTGGATTTTTTAAAATGAAAAAATCTAAAATGTGTAGTTTGGGATGAAGAATCCTGACTTCTTGTCTACTTTCTAGCTTTCTCTAACAATATCAAGAAAGGTACTTGGCCTTAAATTTACAATCTCTTGAAATTATTGGAACTTTCCACAATTGAATGCATTTTTAATTTGTTTGTTTTTAATTCCATCCTTTTATATCCTGTAAAATGCATCCTCTGATTCTTATTTTGCATACAGCTGATCTGTCATCTGAAAAGGCTCCAGTCTTTTATTTCAGCAAACATAGCCAACTTCAAATAGTTGTGAATAATACATTGTCCTTATACATCATGTCTGTTGAGAATACTGACTCATACAACAAAGTTGGATCAAAACTAGCAATTCTCAGGAGTGGAGCTCTCATTGTATGACTGGATGTTCCAGCACATCCGTTTAGTTTTCTCTTCAGAGTTAGTCTTTTCTAGATTTATAGTATGAACCACATCATTTTCATTATACTCTTTAATGAACTCGTTTGCCTAGCAGTAAGAAAGCTGTTTTTCATTTAACAGAATTACCCTTAGGAGGCACAATAGGGATTAATTCTAAAATAGATTAAATGAATGAGCACTGCAGACACAAACAAGCCTTAGGCTGAAAGACAGTCTATGTCATTATAGCCATCTGGCCGCTGTGCCTCAGCCTGAGGAAATAGCTTGTCCACAACAGCTTCCAAAATAGCAGTGGACAGAACAATGATATTTGGAAAAGCCAGTCACCGATTATGTGGTCACAGCAAACTGCAATTAGCAAGGTTGGTCACCTCTCTATGATTTGCTTTTCAGATGTTGTGAACAATGCCATGTTCAGAGAACACACAACTTGCTTTATGCTTCCATCTTGCTCCAGCCTAAAGAGGCTATTATGTCATGTACGGATGATACAGCAGTTTAATAACAAATGATGTGGGTAATTTAGAATAGAGTAGAATAGAATAACAGAGTTGGAAGTGACCTTGGAGGTCTTCTAGTCCAACCCCCTGCTCAGGCAAGAAACCCTATACCATTTCAGATAAATGGTTGTCCAATCTCTTCTTTAAAAAGTCCAGTGTTGGAGAATTCTCTCTGTGATTAGTTTCCATCCATTGTTTCTTGTCCTGCCCTCAGGTGCTTTGGAGAATAGCTTGACTCCCTCTTCTTTGTGGCAACCCCTGAGATATGCTATCATGTCACCCCCTAATCCTTTTTTTCATTAAACTAGACATTTGCAGGCAATTCACTTGGAAGAAAGTGCTCTCAAAGCACAGTTGGATGAAGAAATGTCATCTGAATGAACATGGAATGGATCCCAAAATCATTGACACAACAAGGAATGATAAAACTATTCCTGAGAACAATGAGTTTTGAGTGCTCACCAGTGTAACTTTCTAAACGAAAGTTTTTTCTTTATCTACGGATGAAGGTATTCTTTACCACAGCTTTCCTTTCCAGAGCGGTTGGGGTGGGCACAGAGTGTGTTTAAAAACAAAATAAAACAAGATTGCAACAATGATGCTGGGATTAAAGCTCTGTCCCTTTGCATAAAAAAGGGGAGGGGCTTTGATCATAAAACTGTGGCCCCCATTTTGACTATTTTTATCAAACCCCACAGACACTCTTGCTCCGTTTAGCATATTATGATATCATACAACTAGCTGGTTCCCAGTACACACTGAGCTGCAACGCATATTTTAGTCAACCTATGCTTTACAGTATTGTGTGACTCTGACTATATTACAGCAATAAGGAAAGAACTGTTGGGATTATTGAAAGGCAGGCATATCAAAATAACATTGTTGGATTTTCCAGTTACTTTGAGGAGTAAAGTGATGGTTCTCCACAAGGTGGCAGAAAAACCACATGCTCAGGAAGGCAGATTCAGTATAAAAGCCAGTCTCCTAAAACCAAGAAATAGTTGTGCCATTAAGCTCTGGGAATCCCTTTCCTTCTCCGTACACTTGGTTTCTTGGAGGATACTGCATTATTTGAGGGCTCTAGTTGAGCTCATGTAGCAGAGTGTATTCAGCAGCACTAGCCAATGCTCAGGCAAGGCCTCCAATCCCATTCAAAAAAACACATGGGAGTATGAACACAGCAAGTTATGTTTGTGCTCCTCTGAATCACAAAGCAGTTCTTCTGAACTAAAAGCCCTTTGCAATGTTAAGTTAATCTAGTAATGTATATTGACTTTTTCCACAAATCACAAATAACACTTGAGGCAGAATTATCTAACTGCTCTGCATTTAAATCTCAATGTCTATGGAGATTCTCAATCATCCAGGTCACGGTTGTCCCAAGGATGTTATTCCAAAGGGAACTAGACTTCGTTTTTGTTTTTTGTTTTTCTTGAAAATGTTTTGCTTCTCATCCAAGAAACTTCTTCAGATCTTGCTGAATGGTAGGGAATGGAAGGATTTATATTCCTTAGCAGTCATCTGGCGGTCAGCACTCTGAAGGTCATTCTCTGGTCATAGAGTTAACACTGACCTTCAAAACTGAAGAAACTTCTTGGATCAGAAGCAAAATGTTGTTGGGGGGGGGAATGAAGTCCAGTTGCCTTTTGAAAAGCATCTTTGGGACATTTAAATCTCAAGCAATCAAAAGTTGATATTGCTCCTGTCCTTCCAGCAACAGAAAGTAGACAAATTGCACTGTCTCAGCTGTTACACATTTAGTATTTTAAAAAAGATGGTGAGTTTGTAGTCCTCTAAACGTTGCTGAACTACAACTCCCAACTTCCCTCATCAAGGGCAATACTAACGAGAACTATGAGATGTTCTAGCTTGGTAACATTTGGAAAAAAAGCTGGTTCTCTACACTTGGTAAAAACTCTGAGATTTATAATGTTTTAGAGTCAGAAGTATCTCTTGGAGAGAAAATGCCTAGGCCTTCTCCAATATACCAATACCAATTGCATCGCTGTCAATTGTTACATACCAATTGCATCTCAGTCAATTGTTCCACAAAACCCAAGTACTAGTATTTCAGCATTTCACAGATTTCTCCATTCCCCTCTAGTTATTCATAAATATCCAGACATGCTTTGTAAGGAAGTTTTACTGCTTAGGTAATAGTTAATTGAGTCAAGGGAAAGTGAAGATTTGCATGATGCAATCAAAGTGGTGTCTTTCTCTGCAATTAACAAATCACATTGGTGATAACCTTGATTAGCCACACAATTATTGTTCCAGTTCTACACAGTTATTATCAAAGTGCTAGGCTGAATGGCATAAAACAAAATGTGCTGCAAGAAATGTTCTTTTCTAAGAACGGGTAAAGTATGAAAGCAAACATTAATTAGAAAGATACCTAAAACAGTGGGTTGTTTTGCATCTCAAGGGTATCCCCAGATTTATACAAACCATATACAAATGGTTATACAAATTATATTATGGCTGTGTGCAGAATGAGAAACAAACATGTATCTCTTACAAAGGTTGAAGGCACAAAGTTTCAAATCCACAAAGTGCACTTCAAATTCCTAACGGTAGAAAAGTAAGAGAGTCATATAATGCCATCCATGAGATGGGGAAGGGTGTCAATATCTGCAAGAAAGTGAACACAGCATTGTATACACACACACACACACACACACACACACACACACACACATGTAGAGGGGCTTGGATCACTGTGGTGTAGCCACTGGTTTACAGATTTTGACATCATTCCCCACAACTCATTGATTGTCTGAATAAAATGGAGAAGATCATTATGGTCATATCAAGGTAAACATGGAGTTATAACTGCAGACAAATCATAATGAATATATGGCAATTTTTCATAGATTTGGGGGAAAATCTTTAGTTTTGCTTGCTGGCGATACTGCAAAAAGAGGCAAGATGGGTTTCAAACATCTGGCAACCATTTTGCCTAATGCAGATTGCATTTGGGGTGTAGAGTCACTCAGCCAATTAATGGGAAAGAAATGGAATATCCCTCCATGCCTCAAAGCTGCAGAAAATGTTATTTATAAATTATTTTCCAAGGTTCTCATTTAAAGCTAGGAAAGATCTACAGTATTCAAAAGATCATATTCCAATCTGTAACTGAAATGTACATTCTTCAAGCAAACAAACAAAAGCGCTCTATATTATAACTTAACTTCTTTAACACATGCATTTTCTGAAGAGGAAGACAATGCACTTCAGGCTGTGATGTCATGAAATCTTTGTTTTCACATGCCTCTCATGTATCAGTGGTTGTTGATGGGGGTGGGGGTGAGAAGGGAAACAGATGACTTCATGGCAAAAAGGGTAATTCTTGTTAGTGATATAATGTCGAGGGGGGAAATGAGGTATACAGCTGCATTTACAGCTGCATGTTTTCAATTTTAAAAAAAACACTAACAAATACATTTCTTCTCATTTATCATGCACGTTTCGGAAAGCTCTAGTAATCAAGCTCAGTGTCCTAACTATATCTCATTTATTATATGGCTTTCCAAAAATGTCAGTAACATCTCATTTGATTCTGATTTATATGTGGACTCAACTCATCCTGGGAGGAACAGATATTTACAGTATGATTTTTATGGATGTGAGATTTCAAATAGTCATTCATTTCTACCCGACTCCCCATGCTCTGGAATTTAGGCCAGCTGCTAATAATTTTTAGCCACTAAGGACCAGATTATTTTTGAACTGTTGCCCTCACTGTGGTAACTCTGTCATTCATTCTTAATGTTCTGTGTCAAACAATATCTTAATTCTCTCTTCCTGATTCACATAAAAAAGCCTAACCATTAAGGGGCACCTCTTTTTGAACCCATTCAAGCATTGTGCAGGATGCACAAACTAAAAGTAAAGTCATGGAAATGTCCATGCTGTTTGCTTAAACTATATACTAGCTAAAGCACATCCATTCCAAAGTGCTTGATGCAAAGTGCATTGTTATTCAATGGAAAAATATATATGTACATCATCTAACAGCTTGGGGGCTAGTAGATAAACTGAGGATCCCCAATTCTTTACACAGATTAAATGAGATGAAATAAACTGGTCTAGAGTAAATGGGGAGGTAACAGAATAACAGAGTTGGAAGGGACTTTGGAGGTCTTCTAGTCCAATCCCTTGCTCAGGCCAGAAACCCTACACTATTAGACAAATGTTATCCAATCTCTTCTTAAAAACCTCCTGTGTTGGAGCATCCACAACTTATGGAGGCAAGTTGTTCCACTGATTAATTGTTCTAACTGTCAGGAAATTTGTCCTTAGTTCTAGGTTGCATCTCTCCTTAATTAGTTTCCACCCATTGAAGAAAGGTAGCCATACCTTAATATGTCCACAAAGTTGTGGGTTGTGCCCGGTTCGCACTGGTTCTAAAGAACTGGTAGTAAAACCGGTGGGAGGCTCCGCCCACCAACCCCCACGTCATCAAAATGCTTTTGCGCTTGCGCAGAAGAGCGCACATACGTGGTTGCTTTGCTGGCGCGCGCTGCCCCACTGCGAACCGGTAGTAAAGGTAAGTAGAACCCACCCCTGTGTCCACATAATATCCGTTTTGTGAATTGTATTGGTTACCAGTTTGCTTCCAGGTGTGATTTCAGAAATTGGGCACTAGAAAGGATTCAAGATTCTAGGCAGAAATGGAAAAGGGGGTTGGGGAAGAGAGATTGAGAGAAAAGCTTGCTTTTGTTTGGTCAGTATTGGGATAAAATGACAGAACATGTGAAATACTTCAGATTTTTTTCAATGGGGTCAGAAAATAGCAGCCATATTTTGTGGTGAAAAGAATATATTAAAATAGCACTGCCTTTTCTTTACTAGGGACATCACAACAAAAAGAATTACATCTAAAAGGGGTGTGGTCAAACTCTATTTCATTGAGGGCCGCATCAGGGTTGTGTTTGACTCAGGGGATAGGTGTGGACGTGGCCAGGGTGGACGTGGCCAGCTCGACGTCACTCGTATTGGAGGTGCCTGTGGTGGCCTGAGTGCTCCGCCAGCGAAAATGAGCTCCTGAGCTCCGTTTTCATCTGCAATGGCCTCCTGCAAACCTCTGCCAGCGAAAATGGCACTCGGGAGGGTCATTCCATTTTCACTGGCAGAAGTACCACAGGCCGGTCCTTCATGGTTTTCAGGGCAGCCCCATGGGCCAGATCTAAGCATCCCATGGGCCGGAGCCCTGGGTCTTGAGTTTGACACCCCTGTTCTATTGTATGCTATAGCCACCAATCTCACAGTTTAAGTGCCTCTGCTTATTTTTGTTATTAGGGGAGAAAAAGGAGTCTGATTAGCTTTCCATAATATGCTAAGATGAATTATCACTGGATTGTTTCAGGTTCCTGTATTCTGCCAACTCAGCTTATGCGATTATTTTATGATTCAATGTGTTATACTAACTCAGGTTATGGGGTTAATTCAATATGCTATGATTTGGGCTGTTATGTTCACAAAGCCAGAGTATGATTGGACCAAGGCCATCCATTATGTTATGTGTCTGAATAGGCTGTGGATCTAAATCTTCCAAGTCTAAGTTCAACCTTTCACTCCTGCACTACTCTAATGCATTGGATATAAAAGGTTGCTTAATTCTCTGAACTGGACATTATACATTTTCTGGTCTTTAAAAAAGGTAATTGAGCTAAACATAAAAAAGAGTCTTGGACAGCACCCTGCCAAGTAGAAACATCTCTGAAATCTCTTAATACCTTGAACTTCAGCCATCTGTTTGCAAGATACAGCTTTGACCTTAAAGGAAGCTGGCAAATACAAATGATACTAAAAATACCAATGAGATACTGTACTGCAAATTGCCATGCTTGTTTAGCAGACAGTCTCAGTGCTATGCAAGCATGCCTTTGCTTTGCCAAGTAGGACATCTGCATAGACACCTAATCAACAGATACAGACAAGAAGACATATTAGTTTGCTTATCCTATGAGGCAAATTGTTCCATGAGTTGTAGAATAAGATGGTTCATCCAATACTCTTGATGTGGGTGAAGAAAGAGGAAACATCTCTTCAGATGAGCTCTTTTCAGACAAACTAGTGTTTGATCTAAAGCCATGTAGTTTATTGGAGAGCACATTAGGAGCTGCTAGCTTTAGACTTGGGGAAAACTGGCAAGATGCCTAATTCCTCTTTGAAGTTTTCTGTAACCAAAATTTAGCTAAGAGGCATAATGGTAAATCTTGAAATGTTTGTGAGAAAGAAATCCAGGGAGATACATGCAATATTTACTTCCCAAGAGGCTATATTTTTTTCAACTAAACCTTTTCCACTTATCACATAAAAAATAGCAATTGCATAGTATGATTGGTCCTTCAGCAGCCTACAAATAAAACCATCGCTGCAATGTTGAATACACTGTCTCCATCTTCCAAATGGTTTCTTCTATAGAAAATAAGTCACCTGATGTCCCACATTTATTAATTTATTTGCTTGCTTGTTTGTTTACTTACTTACTTATTTTGTCTTCTGCCCATCTTATCACGAAGTAACTCTGTGCGGCTTCCAATATTAAAAAGAATAAAACTATACAAAAATCTAATCCTGGGTTTATCTAACACTATGATACTTTTCAAAGACAATGGGACACATGAAAGAATGATATTTTGCAAATAGTCAATACATTGCAAAGTGGAAAGAACATAAAAGCATGCAAGTATCCAATAAACAGTCGGTATTCAGTCAATAAGAGAATGTTACAATATGTGTATAAGAAATAAAAATAAATAACTTTTTTTAAAAAAAACAGTCGGTTTGGAATCATATTTAGCTCTCAAATTTTATGACTGAATAAGTGGCTGTCAGTATTAAAAATGTAGAGGATCTCCAGAAGGTTGAAATACTACATATATCAACATGCTTTGGAAAAGGGGGGAAATATTTGATTAAGCAATAATGAAAATAATTATTCTTTTGGAAAGATGAATACCTCTCTCAAGGTTCAAATAGCTGGTGAATTGGGCTATGCGGTCCCCAACATTTATATATGAGTTTTTAGGGCATCACAGTGTACAAAATGATTCAAGTAAATTCAAATTTATGTTAAATGTTTAGTTCAAGAATTTTGAGAATAAAATTATTTAAAGTATTAATAAAATAACAGCCATCAATTAGAATAGAATAGAATAGAATAGAATAGAATAGAATAGAATAGAATAGAATAGAATAGAATAGAATAGAATAGAATAGAATAGAATAGAATAGAATTTATTATTGGCCAAGTGTGATTGGACACACAAGGAATTTGTCTTGGTGCATATGCTCTCAGTGTACCTAAAATAAAAGATACGTTCATCAAGAATCATAAGATACAATACTTAATGATAGTCATAGGGTACAAATAAGCAATCAGGAAACAATATCAATATAAATCGTAAGGATACAAGTAACAAAATTACAGTCATACAGTCATAAATGGAAGGAGATGGATGGGTGGGAACAATGAGAAGATTAATAGGAGTGCAGATTTAGTAAATAGTTTGACAGTATTGAGGGAATTATTTGTTTAGCAGAGTGATGGCATTTGGGAAAAAACTGTTCTTGTGTCTAGTTGTTCTGGTGTGCAGTGCTCTATAGCACTGTTTTGAGGGTAGGACAGTTTATGTCCAGGATGTGGACATAATGAGCCTTGGTGGCACAGCAGACTAAAAGTGCTCTTAACTAGCACCAGCTGCCTGCAATTACTGCAAGTTCAAATCTCACCAGGCTCAAGGTTGACTCAGCCTTCCATCCTTTCAAGGTAGGTAAAATAAGGACCTGGTTTGTGGGGGCAATAAGCTGACTTTGTATAATAAAGAACACCGCTTGGGGGGGGCGAAAGCCCTACTAAGCAGGTATATACAAAGTATGAAGGCTATTGCTTAACACATTGTAAGCCGCCCTAAGTCTCCGGAGAAGGGCGGCATATAAATCAAACCAATAAATAAATAAATAAATGTGAGGGGTCTGTAGATATTTTCACAGCCCTCTTTTTGACTCGTGCAGTATATAGGTCCTCAATGGAAGGCAGGTTGGTAGCAATTGTTTTTTCTGCAGTTCTAATTATCCAGTCTTTGTCTGTCTTGTTGGGTTGCAGAGCCAAACCAGACAGTTATAGAGATGCAGATGACAGACACCTGTAATTATTTTATTAGTTCACTAAGGGAAATTTGAATTGCCTAAATGATGCCTAAAATGATACAAGTAAGGAATATATTAATAATTGCTAAAATGTATGATATGCAAGGCTTTATAAAGATTGAATATTTATCGATAAATGGAGAAAATGGAATATGATGTTAATGCTAATAAATTAAATTACTAGTGATGTTGATTTCAGATGAAAAAAAATAATTCCACACAATTTTTAATGAGGTCCATATAAGTTATGTACCATATTTCATTATAATATAAATGACTTTATAATTATTCACCGCCCAGAGTCACTGGGTTGAGATGGGCTGCTGTAGAAATTAATTAATTAAATACATAAATATACATTAGAACAAAGTGAAATTATTCTTGATTTAATAACAGTACAGGTAGTCCTTTAGAGACCATAATTGGAACCAGGAACTTGGTTGTTAAGCAAAATGGTTGTTAAGTGAAATCATGACTGTGCTTACTATCTTATTTCAGCTTTCCTTTGCTTCACAGATTTGTGAAGGTCGTAAATGTGAGGCTTGGTTACTTTTCATCTCTATTGTAACTACAAGTAATTGTTGTACAAGGAAGTCACTACTTATAAAATATCTAAATTGATGCCTAGGCAGAATGAGTATTATATAAAATTATTAAAATAATAATAACTTTATTGTCATTGTACATGTATACACAGTATACCCATACAACGAAATTCACTTAACACCCAAAGAGCAGGTCCAACACACATAACAATCCCCAAACACATCCCCACCAACCACAAATTTCCCACCCCTAAACCAGCCAAACATCCAAACAACAGACCAAGTAATGCTGTCCAACAGCTCACTGATGGTGGCCCTTTCACCATCACCATGCATTATTGAGTGCAATTATAGCTCTGGGATAAAAACTATTCAGAAAATGTGTGGTCTGAGTTTTAATTGTTCTGTATCTTCTGCCAGAAGGCAACAGTCCAGAAAGATTGTAAACAGGATGGGAAGAGTCTCTGAGAATGTTATGCAACTTCCTCTAACAGCGAGATGTGAAGATGTCATCCAGGGTTGGTAGCTGGAGATAATTCCAAATTTTAAGAAACTAATGGTAGCTGTTTCCAGTTGGACTTTTTAATACAAGGGTTTTTTTCCAGCAATTTAAGGTAGCATCTAAATTATGTCATATTTTAGTAAGCCTATTTTATCTCCAGGTATGTGTATGTGCATGCTCTCAAAAGAGATCCTTTATTTAGACAGAAAAAGGAATATGTATCACTGGTTTCATAATGTATAGCTCCTATAGTACTTGGTATGGATATATCCTTTTTATAAATATCTTGACTTCCAAAATTTCAAATTGAATATCTTTACTGCTTTGGAATTAAATTCAAACTTGTGTTTATCTCCCACCATTCATGCTTAAAATAGAAGGAAAATTTCCTTGTAAATTAGCATTCCTTGCTGAAAACAAATTATTCCTAGACATCTGCATGATCACACCAGTTATGAGAAAACAAAAGAGATGTGAATCACTGAACCATTGGTGTGTAATTTCTTTGCCCATTCACCTGCCTTAACTAACATGATGAATCCTGCTACTCCAGGTTTTGTTGGAAACAACAGATTTTTGATTTATTAAAAAAAAAAACCTTAGGGATAGAATATTAGGATAAGATGGACTCAACAAGAGGCATTGCATAGTTGAAATATTTTGAAATTTGGTATTTTTAAGGGTACTTTTAAGGAATAGAAACCTCCCAAGCTCTTGTGAGTATATTCATAATTACACCTTTCTTGAGGTAGAGTAAATGAATAGGAAGAGTTGATAACGAAGATGCAGGGAAAGGAAAAAAAATTAAAGCTGATGAAGTAAATAATTAAATGTTCAAAACTATCTCATTTTCATCTAACCACTATTCCATTGTTTAACAGAAGATGGAACTGAATATTCAAACAATTTTGACAAAGAAGTAGATTTTCAAGTAATCTTCTCAAATTTCCTCGAGTTGCCTATGACACAAAAGTGCCTAGAAATTTATATCTGTTTTCAACTTCATATAAATGGTAGTTATTACACTATTTCAAATACATGGTTTGGTTATATTTGAACAGTCTTAAAGTAAAAAGCCGTAAGCTCCCTGCTGGCAGTTGATACACTGAATTTATTTGTGATTCAACCATATCAGAAACTTTGTGGTTGCTACCCTGCAATTCCATTGGTTACAAAAAATAGAAAATATAATGTGCAAGGCTCATATAAGGACACAGCCTAAAAATACATGCCATGCAGCTTATTTCTTATTGTTTAACATTAAACAATAGGCATTAGAAATGAAAAACAAGTACTGGAAAAAAGTTAAAAGAATTCACCTCATGAACATATAGAAAAGGTGCCATTGGCACCAAAGGTGCCATTTGCTCCACAATCGCATAGCTCAGTTTTAAAATGTCCTGACTGGACATTTATTTGTTGTGTTGTAACAACACGGCATCACAAGAAAGTTGTCTGATCTTGCCAGAAATAATTGTCAAATGTTTTCATTCAATCAGGTACAAAGTCCTTTGTTTTGTTTTTTCCATTGTGGGCATGCCTTTCATAAGAAAATAAAGATGTGCTTTTCCAGGCCTTCAGCTTATTTTGGAAAACCAAGGACAATTGGTATCCTACAAAAGATAATGCTTAATGTTCTGACATTCTTTCTCAGGCTGACTGGATGAGAAATCATTACAGATTCTCTTTTTGCTTTTGAGTGTGTTATTGGCAGAACTATGAAACTTCCCTGTCTATTGCAAAACAAATCCAAACTCCCTTAGCACTGAAGATTTTTTACAAATAAAAAATGCAAAAGAGACAAACTTTGATGAAGAATTTGACTCTCAGAAACCAAGTATCTGAAACAGTACACCAATCGTAGTTCAGGCGGAAGACTTTGTATGCTAACTCTTTGATAGTGACATTTGTAAAACAAAACAAAATGAAAAACAGTACTGGCATATGTTTCGCCATACACTTTCCAAAGCAAACAGACCCACGCAAAGATCTACTCCCTGCAGGAAACACAACAAAAACAGCCATTCAAACATAGCACAGAAAACTGACATGCAAAGATGAAATAACGGGGATGATAATGGCTCTGTACTACTTGGCAGCTTTCATGTCTAAATATGCAGTCAGCTTTTCCAAATACTTCATAAATAAAAGATTAGGCATAATAAATTGAATCTCATTCTAGTTCCAGAGCATTCCATTGATGTTGTTTAAGTCTTCATCTACTATTTATACATGTCAATAAATTTGGGGCATTTTTGCAACAATTTTCCAAAGCAATTACCAATTGTCTGTGTGCGTATGCGTGAGTATGTTTGTGTGTGAGCACACAAGTGGGTGTATGAACAATATTATTTTTTAAGTAAGGATGTCCTCTGGTTTTGGTTAAAAGAGCCAGGTGGCTTTCGTGAAGGGAAAATGTTCTGCAAATACACCCACAACTTGATTTCTTCATGCGAGAAAGAATGTGAAGCACTTTATTTCTTTTGGCCAATGGGAGAAACACATGTGGAATCATACTCATCTTTGGCATCATTAGTGAATTGCTAAATTGCACATGACATTTATACATAACTATTTTGTAGGCTTGCTTTTTATTCTAGAAACAGGAGTTGTGACTTGGCAGGGTACAGCAATGGCAGAAAGAATTGAAAATAAGACTATTGAAAAAAATGTAAGCTTGAGGTCCAGGTATCCATATTTTTAAAATAAAATATATAATATAATCAAACAATGAAGAGATACCAAGGAACATGAATCGGTTCCTAGAAAGAAGTGAAACATATCCAAAAATGATATCTATCCAGAAAGTTCTAGCATTGTTTGCCATCACACAAATTCTACAAATTTAATATTTACGCACTAAATTTTTGAGTCCTATTGGTTCTTCCATGGGGCAGAATATTACAGCTTCTACTTCTTTGTTTTTAATAATGCAGCTTATGACCGAATAGTTAATGTTTCCATAAAAGTTTATAATTGAAAAACCTCTTAGTTCCTTCACATAGTGACATTTTATTAGAAATGTATTTCCCCATGAAAATTGCAAATGAGACAAAATTGCACACAAGGCTTTTGATTTTACATCATAATTTCATGACTAAAAAGTTTGTTCTCTGACAAATTCTGGTACGAGTTTATTTGCTATAAATTCAAACCCAACTGTTTCTGAGAACATTGCAAGATAAGTATTTCTAAACATCTTAGGCATGCTGAATGAGTAGTCTAATACTGGATAACTTGAAAGTCAGTTAAATAATGCTATGACCTTTCCTTCCCAATATTCTTTTCGTGTGTGGAACTGAAACTGTCTATCATGGTTAAATTGGAAATGCATTGATCCAAGTCAACATTTTTAATCTATTATCCAACAACCTTAACATCTCATTCTTATCACTTTCCAATAGGCACCTTCAAGATTCAAGTAACAGGAAGGCAGAATCCAACTGATTTTTAGGAGAGGAGCAACTTCCATCAGCCAACCTTGTTTTACAAAAGAACCTGCTATTTGGAAAGGTAGTAGGGCCCCCTTCGTTGGTTGTATTCCAGCAGAGGTTGCATCTCAGCTTCAGTTGAGGATACTTCAATTGGTATTCCTACCAATTAAAAGGGAGAAGGGTTTTTTTTTTTTAATTTGATTTATATGCCGCCCTTCTCTGGAGACTCAGGATGGCTTACAATGCGTTAAGCAACAGCCTTCATACTTTTGTATATTTATACAAAGTCAGCTTATTGCCCCCACAAACTGGGTCCTCAATTTACCTACCTTAGAAAGGATGGAAGGCTGAGTCAACCTTGAGTTTGAATTTGATAGCCTAAATGGTCCTTTCAGTTCCAGGAAGATGATGAAAAGCAGCTGAGAAACATTTACACTTATGTTAGCCATATTAGAAGAACACCAGGCTGGCTTCTTACACTTGATAACATTGAGAGTGTGGCATATGGTTTCTAATGGGCTGGGCTGGCTTCTGTTGTGGAGTCAGCAAATGGAGAGAGAGAAAGGGAGACACAGCTCAGAGCAGGCCTTAAAGGGCAGCTGTGCTGGCCTGGCTGCTAGCCAGGGCTGATGTGGAGTGATGTAGAGACAGAAGTGCCATTGGTCCATCCTGGTGAATAGGGGTGGGGAGACTGGAGCATTGAGGGGTACTTGCTTCCTCAATTGCTGGGATCTGATTAAAAATTGGAGTAGGAAGAAGGGGAGATGAAGAGAGTAAAAGGACTGAGCAAATCAGAGTGGCTGAGGAGAAAAATTGGAGAGTGAAGTTACGTGAGTGTGCAGGGCAATTGTTGGTAACTGGTGGGGAGCAGGAAGATAATTCTACAGGAAAGAGGGAAGTCCCAGAAACACAACATCTTCATGCAGGGCTCAGGAAAGGAAGGAAGGAATCAGTTGTCGTTGAAAAGTCCAGGTCTCTGGGAAGCGCTGAGCAGAAGACCCTGAGAGAGGTTTTTCTCAGTATAGAGGAAAAAATTATCAGCTGAGGACAGCCAGGAGGAGTCAAGCCGCAATGAACACCCTGCAGTAAATCCATCCCTCTCCTTTCTTTTCACTCTCTGATGAGCCCAGAAACAGAGGAGGGAGGGAGAGTGAAGGAGGAGGAAGTAAAGCAGTTAGCGGGAAAGTGAGAAAAGAATAGTTTCTGAGAGGGAGACTTGGGAGGAAGGAAGACTTGGAAGGAAACCTGACACCAGGTAAAAGACAGGATTGTGTATACATGTACCTATTGTAAATACTTGTTGCAAATAGTAAAAATGCAAAAAAAGAGCCTCCACTGCCTTGTTTCTTTGAGTCAACTGCCGTCCTTGAAAACCAAAGAATCCCATTATACTATGTCAGGGAAATTACCTTTTAATATAATGGCAAGAAACCATCTGCTAGCAGTGGTAGGCTTCTTGGATATCTTCTCTCCGTGGAAGCTTTCCCAGCCATCTGTATTCTGCAAATGCTATACACAGGGCTAAGAAATTATACTGATGAGCCTATAATGCAATAGTTGGAGCCAGACAAAGATATCTCTGAAAAGTATGAAAAATTATCTTCTGTAAATTGTCAGAAAACTTTTGTTTTACTTTTTTCTGGACTTCTTTCCCCAGCAGCACTGATTTACACACACTTGCAAATTAAGAATTGACACAACTTGTTACTTTCAGCGAGATGGGTAGCTGGATAAATTAAATAAATAAATTCAGTGCAATTGGGAGCATTTCTAGTCCCCAAGAGACTGGCCGTCAGATTTCTTTGGAAGTAGCCACAATCATTTCAAGGAAGATCTGGAAATAATATGTCCAGCTGACATCTGAAGCACGAGTGTGACTTTTGGAAGCTTTTGCCATTTTCATTTTCTGTTTAAAAGTAATTAAAAAATGACTCACAGTACATTAGTTATTGAGAACTAAAATGTACCTTGCCAAAGAAATGGGGAAGTTAGAATCTAATTGTAATATTTTGCATAAAAGAAATAGATTAGCTTACTTAAAAATAATTTCAGTCAGTCAACAACATTATGTTACAGATGCCATTTATTTGGAGGGAAAATTCTTGTATACATGCAAGAATTGGAAAGCAATCTCTGTTCTTTACAGTGGATGATCTTGTATGAAATGGTAATGGATTTTAACTTGGATTTTAACTCTAAATCTAAAGAAGTAATTTAAGTAATTTAAAATTTAAAGGACTATGCAAAGAGTTAAACAACATAAATTAAAATTAACACAAAGTATAATTAACAGTGAAAAGTTTAGCAGAAATGATACATTTCACTGCTTTTTTAAATAGAGACACACTGGGAGATAAATGTAACTCCTGAAAAACTACTTTCCATTGCTTTTCCAACATGCCTAGTAAATGAATTATTGACAGTGGGAACATCTTTGGAAGGGTATATCCTCCAATTGACATGTAATGCGGGAGGCTTAAACTTGTTCAGGGATTTAAAGTTTAACACCAATATTTGTAGTGGTGGTTGGTATGCAGTTGACATCATTGTTTGTGTTATAATGAATGGTTACAATTTCAAGATGGGTGGTTTTTTTTGGGGGGGTGGAGAATGTTATAGCTTAAATATATATTTGTCACTAGTCTGGTAGACCTGGAATCATTAACTTTTTGATTGATTTAGAAATGTTGATCTCAGTGAATGAGTCAACTGATAAGAATATAGCCCGTTTTATAAAAAGATTAAGAGGGAGTCTAACAGCCGCCTGGTGGAAGATTATACTTTTTTGAGTCAATCACTGAACAGAGGTGAATACTGTATTAAAGATCTCTGTGGCTTTTAAAGATCTCTGTGGTTAATTCCTGCTCTGGAAAGTGCTTTAAAATTTAAATGAACCTGCAGGAACAGTTTGCCACAATGATAGCTCAACTGTTGGAGAGAGCCAAGGTGCAAGCAATCCAGTCATAATCATGAGAAGAAGAGTCACTGTTCTGTCCTTGGAAAGAAAGACAATACATGTTGTTGGGGTTCACCTAATGTCCATTAATAACTAGCCACTTTCTCTGACTCTGCTGATGCTAGATTATGTAACTCATCTCTTTAGCTTTTTTTTCCTTTGTAGGAGACAAATAAACTATCAGCCATCAGCACCAGTGAAATACGTTTGAGTCCTGATTGCATCTAGCTTTTACCTGCTACATTCTCTAGCATGGGGAGAGTATGGAAGCATATTCTCTTGTGTTGAATGGAATTTAGAATTGATCACGGGAATCGGGCATAGATCTGTTCTTGGTACCAATGTGTCCTGCTGGTATTCATACAGACTCTCTGTCACATAGCTGAGTGTTTCTAGCTATGATTAGATTAGAGAAGACAGTTTCACCAGAAACTGTCTTTCAGGTGAGGGTATTAATGGGAACCTATTTGGTAGTAATTAAATCCATGAGAATCTAGAGTAGATCCCAATGAAGAGAAACAGGGTGAGAGGAGGTTTGAATTTCTGAGGAAGCTATTGATTTTATTTAGTTATAAGATTTCATTTGAAGATACATATAGAAGCCTAGAATGGTAATATAACCTACAATATTGAGATATTGTAAATATCTAAAAATCAGAGAGCAGCATATTCCTGGCTGTAGTTTTATATTTTCAATTAGCTCTTGCAGTGGATTATTTTTAAATAATATAGATTATAATAATCACAATTTTCAGATAGAAGTAATCCAATAAAACTTTTATTTAGCTTTTCCTATTTTTTTTTCAAAATGATAAAGTGAAAAACTATTGCCTCTTCCAACTATTTATTAAAAACATATTAATGACTAACAAGAATTTGTTTATACCAAGAATGTTGACACTTTAATTATACTAATATAGTGCTTAATTTCCAACAACATATTTACTGTCTAATAAAGTCTATGTACATTTCTAATGTTCCATAATCTAGAAGAATATTGTATCAAGTAAATGTAAAATAGTGAATTTCAAAAACTTTTACTAAAGACTATTGTGATCTCAACAGCTATTTTGGAAGAAGCACCACAATAGTATGAAATGTCAATAATGTTTAGGGCAATGAATGGGTTGTGATGCTAGCTAGCTAAACCAAAGCAATACATTCTCTAACTCACCTGCAGATGCTAGATTATATAACTCATCTCTTTAGTGTTTTTTTTTTCTTTGTAGAAGACAAATAAGCTATCAGCCATCAGCACCAGTGAAATAAATTAGAGTCCTGAATGCATCTAGCTTTTACCTGCTACATTCTCTAGCATGGGGAGAGTCTGGGCATAAATTAGGAAGCATATTCTCTTGTGTTGAATGGAATTTAGAATTGATCACGGGAATCGGGCATAGATCTGTTCTTGGTACCAATGTGTCCTGCTGGTATTCATACAGACTCTCTGTCACATAGCTGAGTATTTCTAGCTACGATTAGAGCTACCAGAAACTCTTTCAGGTGAGGGTATTAATGGGAACCTATTTGGTAGTAATTAAATCCATGAGAAGCTAGAGTAGAAACAGTGAATCACCAAGGGTGAGAGGAGGTTTGGATTTCTGAGGAAGCTATTGATTTTATTTAGTTATAAGATCTCCCAACACATACACACAATGTGATCTTATATATGTAGGCAGCCATATAGCGATGCCTCTTATCTATCTAGGAAGACAAAGCCTGCCTACCTAATCTTTTAATTTCTATCCACCCCTCTTCAGTCCTACTTCTAGGATTCATGTGCTGTTGATGCCATAAATTTCTGACTTTTGTATCATAAATTAAAGGCAAATCAAATAAATTGAAAAGTCCTGGTGGTGCCTTCTTTATGCAGAGATAATTTCTTCAGAATTAGAAAACTATTCCATTTGTATTTCCAGGTGCATAATTATAACTACTCTGGATCCAGGTAGAATCAGACCCTTAGAAAGGATGCCGTCATTTCAAGAAATACCATGGTGCTTCTTTTTCATCTTCACCAGTGACAAACATGAACTTTCTTCTATGGGAGAGGATGTAGAACCTTCCAGAACTAGAGTTAATTCTTTATTGCCTACTCCATATTCACTGGCTAAGAATATGGAGTAGAGTAAGAACTTAGCCATATTCACTAGCTAAGAACTTCTTAGCCGTCTCCGGAGAGGGGCGGCATATAAATTTAATAAATAAATAAATAAACTTCTAAGTACTTTCATCTATGTCTGTTAAATAGCATAGGTTCATCTGGAAAGGAACAGGCTTCACTCACAGGACTACAGTCCACACACATATTTTGTGCTATTATACGAAGCTGCAACAGGAAAGCAACTTTTAATGACTGGCATGATGTAAGCATTCAAGTGATTTTACTGATTACCAGTCAAATACATTTTTGCAATAGGACTGGATAGGCAACAAAATAAATTTTAAAAGACTATTCAATCAGTAGGATTTTTAAAATACCTATTTTTTAAAATAACATTTATCCCAGAGAAAAGAGTTGGCTTACAAGTTGCATCGTGATTAATCTAAAAGATAAAAGGAGTCCTTTTTAAAAAAGCATTATTTATACTCTTCTGAAATGATAATGTATTCATCCCTTTATTACAGAGATCTGGAGGCAAGAGACAATTTAAACCAATCTTACATTTGTGAGACAACTAAAAACATGTAGCTCATTCAGATTGCCATGCCACCCACCATCTGTCACTGTTTGACAAACAGTATCTATTCTATAGTGGGGGCCTTTTCTACCAAGGTTCTCAGATGGTTGATTTATCAAACTTGGAATGTTTTCCCTGACAGAGAATTCCATCAAAACTACTACTTTGCTTTATTTTAGGACGTTATTTTTTATATTTTAGGACATCGTTTTTTAAAAAATTCTTTTCACAACTCTGGATTTACATATAAAAGTATCAGCAATGCTTCATTGGTATGTTATTTTCTTTAGATTGCTCAGCATAACCAACAAACTCTTTTTGGAAAGAAAAATCCTCAAAGCTGCATGTAAGATTAATCCTGTTAAGAGTTTTTCCATTGTCATTTTAAATTATTCCTTAGAAATACCTAATATGACATTCTGCAGATCCTCTATTGCTCCATTTCTTCCGATACCTTAACTCACAAAACACCTTCATTAAGTGTTGATAGCTCTTGGTGGTTGGAGGCTTCAATTAACATTTCTGATGGATGTACATGATATATATATACATTTGATTGATCAGAGTAAATATATATAATATTGCTCTGATCAATGAAATTCATGCAGGTCAAGAGAAGTGTTTCATTATCATCATCTTGCAGCAGCCCATTCATTCTGCTGGAATGCCTCCCCCCACCCCCACCCTGTATTACAGCTGAATAAATTGAGCAGTCTTAATTGGTCTTTTAATAATAGTGAAGTATACATTTGACAAGAAAAAGCATTAATAGCCAGAGACCAGTAACTAAAAAAAAAACCTTTTTACATTTGGCAAAATCAAAATCTCCATGGTTTTCCTGGCTTGAGCAAGACCCCAAGCAAACTACTAAATACACTGCCTAACAAAGATTTTGCTTACTGAACACTTTTGGGTGTATCTTACAGGTTTTTGGCTGGTTCCCAAATTCTAAAGCTCTCTACAACATTTAGGAGGCTAAATTGGAAGTCTAATTCCATCTGCCAATGACCTCTGTTCCAAATACAACTCTTATAATTTGTTGAACTCAATTCCAAACATTTTTACTACTGTATTTATTTGAGATAAAAGGAGCAATTTGGCTCTTCTGAAGTTGAATATAAAACTGAATATTATACACAGCAGGCATCTTAATGTTTTATTCATTGCAATCTGCATACAGATAAACTTCACCAATATTTACCGGTAACTCACTGCAGCATTTTGTAAATTTTGATAAGATTACATAAAAAGGAACTAAGTGTTTGTATATTTACTTATAGTTTCAGCAAATATATTGATTACTGTAAAAAAATGAAATCACAATGAAAGTGGAGGCCTGATTTATTTAACTTGTCCAATTAGTTCATTACTTTACAATTTTAGAGAAATTAAAACTAAACTCCAGTACCTTGAAAACAAAACAAGTCAATGGTAGTTTCTAGCAACCAGTAGTCAAGTAATGCAGAAAACATACATTGGAAAATGCTGCTTTTCATTAAAGTTGCATACTTATATTTACATTATTTCAAAATTCTTAAAGTCTGAGTGTAATGTAAAAATAATTTCTAAATCATTTAATATAAAATGCCACTCACATGTCTTCTTGGAAATAAGTGCTATTGAGTTCAATGGAACTTACTGTTATGCAGGTGGATATGACTGCTGTTTTAATGTGTTTTGCATGTAACTAAATATATTTATAAAATGTTATTCTATGCATTAAGCTTAGAACAGCATATTAACCACAGTTAAGATGTATTCCCTAATAACTAAGTTTAGGATTACAACTTAAGTTTACAACCCATTTTACTGATCTTAATGGAGTTACATAAGGATAACTGTAGGATTGTAGCCTAGTTACACATATTTCAGTAACATACAAATGTAATGAAGGTCAGTGTGAGGGATGCAGGTCAAACTGACAGCTGTTGAGCACTATTCACGTTGTTAAAAATGACTGAATTTACAATACTAGTAGTTCATGGTTTGAAACTTCAGAAAAGATACAAGGTACAATGAAGGTACTCCATCTGTTAAAATGAATGAGCTAAATTGCTAGATGTCTAGCAATCATGCGTTAAGTCTTTTTGTTACGGTATGGTAAGAATTATTACAAGAAAGCTAGCTTCTAAATACCTCATTGACGAATTTTCCTGTTATTGAGCCATCAATTCTGCTTAAGGGGAAGTTAATGTGTGCATACAAACACCTAGAATAGCAGTTAAAGCAAAAGCAGGAGGTCAAAAAATGTTGCCGAGTGCTCCGAAAAGGATCCCAAAGATTTTAATTTCAGAATTAAAAAAGGCAAGTAATACTTGAGTTTTTTAAAGTTATAATGGAACTTGTAATTATGGAGATGATTCAGATTTAAATCCTAGTGTGAATTCAAAATGCTGTCATTGCGTAATGGGGTATGCAGACACAGATATACTTATGCCCTGCCACACAAGGGTGCCGAGGATAACCAAGAAGCATGCCCTTAAAGATAGCTAAGAGCAGCACTGAAGCAAATTGCCTACACTCTCGATATGAGTAAATTATTAATGAAAAACATACTAAAATACAAAAAGACAATTCTAAACAGAAATCAAATTTTAACTGTCATTGTGCTAGAGAATACTCGTTAAAGGAATAAGGCTGAGAAATTTAAGCCTGTCTGCAAGAGGAATACGTGGTTTTTCCTGTACAGTTTGATGCTTTTGTCATACCATCTATAGTAGAAAAATAAATTCTTTAGCAACCTAGAAATCATTTACAAAATGCTTGCAATTTATTTTCTTCTTAAAATGCCTCTGTTAAACTAATGGCTATAAATAAAAGCTATTTAAACAGCAGATGATGTAAAACAAATTAATGCTACTACAATTACAGGACAAATTTTATTATTATATTTATATCCTGTGTGCTTTGAATTGGAATAGAGCATTTTGTTTTTTGTAGAAAAGATAATTACTTGCAAGAATATAACACAAATATCAAGGTAATTTATAATATACAAATATTTTAACAGCAGCCTGGGTTATGGTATCTTAAGTATAATGGTAATGTAAGTCATAACTCTAAGTACAATACCTAGGACATAACAAAAAAGGCAATTTTTATTTCAGAAGGCCAAAGCCCATAAGAATCTTTAAAAAGTTTTTAAAATCAAAAATTAAATTACCTTAGTATTCAAAAATGTTCTACATACCGCAACTGATAGTAAACAATTGAGATGACAACAGTGATAGTAAAGTCTCCCAACTAATTCAGATATTGCCATGGTTTTTTTTCCTAAAGCTTATTCTTAAGAAAAAGTATTTTGCAGATGAAAGAAAAAGTTGGTAAGGAAAACTCAGACCTGGATGCAAATTTCATTCTGCTTATGGGCTAAATTTTACCCATTCATTCTCTCTAAAGATTTCTTCCAGAGGTAAAAATGATCTCTTTAGGGACACTGGAAATCTGCGTAAGATCCACAAGTGATCCACTGAATCACTTGTATAGATGAAAGAAACCCTTCCATTTGTGGACAGAAATCTGAGCCAATTCAAATATTTAAACCATTCCATTTTTTCCCCATAACTAACCTTTCATCACATTTATTAACTATCAACTATTAATCAAGAATGTTTAAAAATTAAGCAGCATTCTTTAACAGAGATATTTGTACCAATATAAAAAAGAAAAATAATTTTAAATGGTGCAAAAGTTATTTTGAAAATATAGTACAACAGCTCACAGGAAAAAAAAATGAACACAGGTATCTTTATATATACAAATTTAGATGCTTCAGTACCCAAAGTATTTATTGCTATATATTAGCAATGCTTTTTATACCTTTAGAGGGCCACAGAAAAATAGATATAGTGTATATGTTAAATTTATGGTCTAGATTGTTTGGTTTAGCAAGTTTACACTACAGCAAAGTTCTCATTTAGGTATGAAAAGTTATACAGCCTTATATGAAATCATCAAATTATTCTCTCTACACTAAATGAATTTCCTAGTGGGAAAAATTAAAATATAGAAAATATATTAGGCTTACAAGACCTTCAATGATCTTTCAAACATGCAGTTTACAGAATTAACAGTATTATAAAAAGTTTCATTAATTAATGCAAATTAAGGGAAAAGTAGATAATCGTAACATATTTGCACAGTGCTTAACTCACTTTTACAATAGCATGTCCTTGGTATTGTGCTACAAGAAAAAAAATCTAAAGCCCTCAACAAAAATATCCACAGGTTTAAGAGAAAAAGAAGTATGGGAATGTGGCATTTATAACAGTGCAGTTTGTTTTTCCAAAATATGTTGCAATGTAGTATAAGTAGTTCATAATTTCCAAAAAAGACATGGTTGTATTTTACGTGTAGAATATGACTAAATTGGTATGAAAATGATGGGGAGGGGAGACAATTAAATAACAAAAAACAGCCCTAAAGCAGGCTGCAAGTATTGAATGTTCCATAAATGATTTATTTAATCATAACATTTCTATAGAAAAGTTTTATTCACAATATATTGTGACAAACTGTCACAGAAATGATAGTGATTGCGTAAATGTTCATGCAACAGCAGCTTTGCATTTTAGTTATTTCTGATTTAAAAAATTAAACCTCTCCAGTCATGCTAATCACATAATTTTGACCTGCAGTGTTATGAACAAGGTGGATAGAGTGACTACAAACAAAAATATTTTAGTTTAGGTTCAAATTCTTTCATAATGAAGTTGTCATTGTATCTTGAAACATGCACATCCAGTTTTCCTCTGTATCCATTGCCAAGCTCTTGACAAATCATCTTCTTGTCAGTTGTTTTGTTTAAATAATTCCAAGAGGATCTGCTTGCAACTGTGGTTGTATTAGCTGAGGTTGTAGTGGTGGTGGTAACTGTAGTGGTAAAATTGGGTCCACCATCTGTACTGGATTCGAACCTGGAAGCTGATGTGCTACATTGTCAGACATTTCTGAAATTTCTCCACCATAGAAGAAAAATTGGCATTGTTGAATGACTGTTTCTATTACTGACTGAAGGATTTTGGTGGTTGACAGGAACTCCCTGTTTTCAAAATCAGGTCTCATCAAAGTAGGCCAGAAACATATAGATAAGTTATCTGCAGTCATTAGGTTGGTTCTGCTCTGTTGACTAACTCTATAATATGAATAAATGTATTGAAGAGTTAATATTTGACTGAAAATGTACCTGAAAATGTTACATAGCATTATATTTAATACAGTCAGCAGTTTTTAGACATTATATCCTGAACATAATGCAACAACAAACGAGGCTCAGTCATGTGCTTATTCTTAAAATACAAGAAAACAGGCATAATTACCTAAGAACTCCTTAAATCTACTATTTCTCTGCATGAATAGAAAAAGTAGAAAGATCTACGGTCTATTGAAATAGAGAAAATGGATTGTGTAAGTTGTTCATACAAATGCACTAGTGCCAAAGTTCTTGAACAAAACTATCAGCCTCAAGTTGGATTCTACCATTATGACCATGATTGTAATGAACATTTAAGCTATTTACAGCCACTTTTTTACACAGCTTTGTTTAAATAAAACATTTACACTATTTAAATGTTTTACATTAAAAACCGTGCATACACTATCAGAAGCAAACCCACAGACATTATGGGTGTCTATTTCCTACTAAGGTCTGCAGTGACAGGTTTGAAGGCTATCTCTAGCACACAATGACCAAGGCAAGATTATAGGTAGTCTTTGCTTAATAGTCAAAAGTATGATGGATCCCCCAAAAAGGTATTTACAATCCAATTTTAAAGTTCCAACAGCAGCACATACATCGGTTACCATGTGATCATATTTTGGTTGTTTGGCAACCAGCTTACTTTTATGCCAGTTTGCAGCATCCCAGTCACATAACCATGATTTTCAATTGGGGCTTGGTTTTTTTTTGCCAATTTCCAATGTTTATGTCCAGTTTCTGGCAAAAACACCCCAGTGGAATTTTACAAGATATAAATTACAGAACTTTTAAGTCAGCACAGGGAAGAGATATAAATCTCTTAAAAGAACTTTCCAACACCAGGTGCTATTACTAAGAAAAGCACCTCTACTTCTTATCAACTCTGTCAATTTATTGGTGCGTAAGTAAGAACTTCATATTCATATAAATGTAGACAGCCTTTCAAAATCACCTTTTTATTGCTACACCAACCCATTGATTCATTAAAACATTTCATTTAATGATGTTTTACATCAATGGACAACACTGTAATACCCAACTGCTACAAAAATATGGATAAGGCTTTCATAGATCTTTCTAATTTACAGTTTAATTGTTATTTATTACATTTGTTTACCGACGATCTTGCACCAGATGACTTAATGTTTCATGCAAGCAACTTTATGCATAGCAGATTAATATGATTAATCTTTCTGACAAATATTAATGAAGTTATTTATCTGTAATTGATATTTGGCAAAGAAAATACCTGTTCAGATGAGTTATTACATATTTGAACACTTCATAATTCACTGGATGGAATTTCTTCACAATTTCCTTTAATTCATACAGTCTTTCAGTCTTATCAAGAATTTCTGTAAAAACAAAATAAAAACAAAATTTTAAAATAATAAGCATATAGCAGCTCAGTGCACTGTTTCTAATTTTGGGACCTAATATGTGCTGGGACACTATTATGAGGAATGTTAACCTATGTTAATGTAATAGCCAGTCATTAAATTTTTTTCATATGTAGGGGGCAGTAATAAAACTGATGAGTGGGTGAACATTTGAATAGAAACAATCTGAAGTAAGATTTTAGAGAATTTTCTATTCAATAAATGTATGTGAACAAATTGCTAATTTCTCCTCTTCTGTCTCCATGAGCGGCAATCCTCTGGAGATGTGCAGGGTTTGTGGAACAATAATGCAATCATGCTATCAATGAAGTCCATTCCATTGGTGGGCAGAGAAGTTTGGTTTCACCCCTTAAATAGGCAGAGTTCACTAGTTTAGTTTAGCATGGTATAGTAAAAATACAAATAATAAAATACAGGGCAAATAAAATATAGGGCAAGTTAATATTTAGAGTAGAAGGGTTAATTAATCAACAGTGTGTATGGGAAGCTTTCTGTGATTACTTGAAATATTACCTAACAATAAAGGCATATAAAAGAATTTGTAAAATGGGAAATATAAAGACCCCCCCCCAATAAATCTGTGAAATCCTCAAAAGGCACCAAACAGGTTGAAATGAATACAATAGAGACTATAGTAGGTAAGAGATAGAAAATAGTTATCCATAACATGTACTCCATGAGGAAAAAAAATTACTTACTTGATGCTTCAACTAATTCTGGATGCAGTGAGTAAGGAATTAAAGGATCTGGGAGATCTGCAAAGAAAGCTTTAAGAGCTCCTGCCACAGCGTTTACTGTTACATCCATAGATTCCACACTAATATTATGATCTACAAAGTAGTATGAAACTTGTATTAGGAATACAAAAACTTCTACTACACATTTCTCAAGAGAATTCATTCACCATTAATTTTCAATTTAAAAAATCCTTTCACAAGTATTACTAAGCCACTTCCTGTATCTATGTGCTTCATGTTTCCTATGTGAAGAATTCTGCATTTTTCTGCTAAAATTCACTCTTATTTTTCTAAATTATCAAGATTGCTAGAGGATTAGTTGCCTGACACAATTTTATATCAGATACAAATCTGATAACTTTAATGAATGAAATGCTTAACTAATTAATGAGTACAGGACCAACCAGCACACTGCTTTCAATGTGTATTCTTCATTGTGTGCCTGCTTACTCTCTTCTAATCCCTTTCTCTCCAATGAATGCAATTATAAACATTAATTTCTCTTCTTGTTCATTATCCAGCACTGAGATGAGCATTCAAAAGGATAGGAGTGTGGCTAGAAGGCAAACAAAAGCCAGAGTTGTAAAACTGATTATTCTTGTCAGTTTTGGGTGGTAAGCAGAAATGCAGTCAAGTAATTTTCACGTGAGGTGGGCATGGCCAGGGTGGGCGTGGCCAGTTCGACAACACTTGTGTCAGGGGCGCCTGTGGTGGCCTGAGAGCTCTGCCAGTGAAAACGGAGCTTGGGAGGCAGCGCATGGCCCTCCCAAGCTGTTTTTGCTGGCAGAGGCACCGCAGGCTGGTCCTTTGCTGTTTCCAGGGAGGCCCCGCGGGCCAGATCTAAGCACCCCGCAGGCCGAATGTAATATTTGATTATTTGGGAGGTTATAAAAGGTGTGCCATAAACAGTCTATTTTTATTATAAATCTCATGGGCTCTAAGAGACATTATGCAGAAAAAAATGTTTTGAAATTTAGTAAAATAAATTAAAATATTATACATTGAATTAAACATCAACATACCAACACATATAGTACAGCTAACATATCAAACTAGTTTTTAATACATTTATATATTCACATTATTCAATTTCTATGATTAGATTCTACAAAGATAGTACGGTGGTGCAGTGGTTAGAGTGCAGTACTGCAGGCTACTTCTGCTGACTGCCGGCTGCCAGCAATTTCGCAGATCGAATCTCACCAGGCTCAAGGTTGACTCAGCCTTCCATCTTTCCAAGGTCGGTAAAATGAGGACCCAGATTGTTGGAGGCAATATGCTCATTCTGTAAACCGCTTAAGAGAGGGCTGTAAAAGTACTGTGAAGCGGTATATAAGTCTAAGTGCTATTGCTATCATAGAAGAGTTTTAAATACTGCACTAAAACAACATTACATAGTTATAACTATGTAATCATAACAAAGATCCCCATTACCTTGGTCAAATTGCTTTTGAATGTTGTCTTGATCTGTTTTATTACCACTAACACGATAGAGGCCTTCAGTACCCAGACCTTTGGGAAAAGAAAGAAAACATCAAAGGATGGAAGTCACTCACATAGTAAAAAAATTCTTCCAGCAAATACTTGATATTTTTTCTCATAAATACATCAATGTAAGCAGTCTTTAATTCACATTATTTATTATTTATTAAAACAATATAAAATTCTAAATGAGGAACAAGTAAGACTTTCAAAATTACTTAACAGCAAGAATAAATATTTAAATGTAATTTCTTACCTGTATCTTCAATAAACTGCACACACTTCTCAACAAAGAGAGGGATAGGTTTTTCAGGTGTAACCAGATCTTGTAGGGGCATCCCAAAGTAATTACTTTCCCAGTTTCTACGAGTTGGTGGATTGAATGTCTTTGTTTTCTTTTTTTGCTGCAACAAAACAGCATTAATGGTCAAGAATATTAGCTATTGAAATAAACATTCTCTAATAACTACATAATATTAGAAAGGCATTTTTTCATATGGCAATGTTCATCTTGAAGATATATAATTAATACAAAGAATAACCAAATTTGCCCACTATGCTACATCTGTCTGTATCCAGGGCAAGGATCCTGAATCTTTCCCAGAGCATGATGCAGAAAATAGTTACTGGTTAGTTTCTTATAACCAAACTACTATTTACCTGAATACTACTTCTCATCCCACATCTAATCCTTATTAATGAACTTCAGACTATTTACTGCTCATGTCTTATATGTAAGCTTTTACTGGACAGGTTTATTTATTGATTTAGAAAATTTATATAGCCACTCAACCTGAATAATTGTTCATCTGGATAATATATATAAAATACTCCTACTCCCAAAAAACATTGTATAACCATGACAAATAAAAAATCTCAAGCATTTCAGTTACGAAAGTGAAAGCTTATTGTAAACTCTTGCCTTTTGGATTGAAATTATAAAATGCATTCATTTCCGAGACTACATAACATACAACCTCAAATTTGTACTTCTACATTCTCATTACATCTGCTCTCATTAATATGAGATATAATCAGACATAATATAATTTATTATTATATAATATTATTATTTTCTGGTAAAGAATGCTATGCTTCAACTTTCAAAATATACACATACAAGGCATGATATATAAAAACAGTATCTCACATAATACAACTAAAATTGTTAAAAGTTTATTAGAAAGAATTGTTATAGTAATGGTGCTGTCAGAAAACAGAAAGCAAATTCCACCAGTATTACTTTGTCAAGCACCAAAAATTGTGAAGACTTTACCAACTAAAACATTCAAATTAGGAATTTTCTGAAGCTAGGTACTTAAATAACTGTCAGTTTACTGAACCATTAAAAGTCTATTTGAATAAACAGTCCTAAATTTAAAGACATTTTGTCATTTTTACAAATTAATACAAATTAAAATCTTGACTCATAAATTATGGCATATTTTAAACATTCAATTCCAATTTGATTTTTTTAATTGCATTTTTAATAGTGAATATCTTGATTATTTTTAATGTGAGTTAAACAAGTTTACTATAATATCTATGTACTTAATCTCACAAGCCATCCAACTTGGTAACGATGTTATTCCATTAAAATAAAGAAAGGGAAAAAACATTTATGGCCAACTGGCTGGTGATTTAGAAGCCATAAACATAAAATGTGTCTCCTTTTCCAAGTGGCACATTTTAATGCACTAGGAAATTTTAAATATTTTCTCCCAGAGATATTATTCCTTCATCTCAACCAGGGGTGTGTGGGTGGGTGTGCGCACATGCATATATACATATACTCAATTCTGAAGGGCACTATGGGGAGTTCATGATTTAAATGACGTGAATACTTTTATTTCATTTTAATTTTATTCCTGACCATACACACAGCTGATGTGAAACTTAACAGATGCTCAGTTAAGGTAAATACAGTGTATGGCTATGGTCATTTACTTTACTTTACTTTTATTAGACTTCTATACCGCCCTTCTCCTGAAGGACTCAGGGCGGTGTAAGCCATATTAAAACACATAAAATTTACAAAATTTAAAAACCATTAAAATCAAATATACAAAAATTTGACCCACAAATTAAAAACGAACATACACCCATTAAAATTCATATTCATATTAGGCCAGCCCGGCTTGTTGAAACAAGCGGGTCTTCATTTGTAAGACTGTATCTTATAATACATTGTTAAAAATGTATTAATGCTTTCAAAATAAATATTAGATACAGTCTTTTCCCCTTAAATAAGACCTGGTCTTATATTTTTTGAGGGGGTCCAAAATAAGAACTCGGGCTTATTTTCAGGGAAACACAATTTCAGGGTGATCAGCCTGCCACAAAGGCGACTGGTTGTGGGAAAGCTGAGAGTCAGTGGGCCAGAGAAAGCGGCCGGCCGCAAGAGGCTAGTCTTCATGCAGCGGGACCTGCAGCAGACGGAGGCAGAGGCAAGAGGGGGGAGGCACACAATCCAGATGCCTGTGCGAGCTACAGGCAAGCCGAGAGACGGTGGGACAAAATGGGCGGCCGGCTGCAGGAGGCTTGTCTTCACGTCTCTTGGCTTGCCTGCTTGTCAGGATCGCCTGCCTCCCCTGCACCTCTGCTTCCAGTGCTGCCGCATCCAGACGAGCCTCCCACAGCTGCCTGCCTGCTCCAGCCCGACTCTCAGCTTTCCCTTGGCCCACGCGGCACGTCCAGATCACCTGTCTCCCCTGCCTCTGCCTGCTGCTTGGACAGGTAATCAACTCACCTGCACTGCAAAGGCTGCAGCCGGACACCATTAGCCCCCGCGCCCTCGCTGCTCCAGTGCTGGCCCTGACCCCGCAGGCTGATGACGATCTTCACTAGGGCTTATTTTTGAAGTAGGGCTTATATTAGGTGCATGCTTAAAAATCAAGCTAGGGTTTATTTTGGGGTAGGTCTTATTTTTGGAGAAACATGTTATGTCAAGCTACTTAAAGTTATTGGGTTCATAATGACCATAAAGTCTTCCTGAGCTCAAGATTAAAAATAACTGTACAGGAAGCGTAAAACCTAAAAAGATAAATTTCTTGCTTTATTTACTTATTATTTTTATGAAATGTTTGCCGCCATCTCACTGTGAGGCAACTCGAGGGAACTTTTTACATAAATCACATTCTTTTACCTTGTGCTCTATCAATTTTACTTAAGACACAATAATTTTAAAACCTTTTCAAGCAAGCAAACCTATTAAAAGTACAAACAATGCCTAGGAAATACTAGAGAATACTGTCTAGACAATGAAAAGTTTCCCTTTTTTAGTCAATAAACCATTTCTCCACAGAATAAAAAGTTATTCTGAACAAATGTCCATAATACTTAAGAAAAATACATTAATCCAATTAAGCACACTGATTGGTCTTTTTAAGAAATAAATCCAACTACCATCATTCTTCAAAATCATAAATGTATATTTAGATATTGCTTATAATAAATACCAATATGTTAAATTTTGGAAAGCTTTATAGCTTTTAAATGTTTACATTATATACATTCAGTTCAAAATAAAAGGTAATTTAGACGCTGGCCTGCAACTTTCATTGACATACAGTGGGGCAAAAAAGTATTTAGTCAACCACCAATTGTGCAAGTTCTCCCACTTAAAAAGATGAGAGGCCTGTAATTGACATCATAAGTAGACCTCAACTATGAGAGACAAAATGAGAAAACAAATCCAGACAATCACATTGTCTGACTTGGAAAGAATTTATTATGGTGGAAAATAAGTATTTGATCAATATCAAAAGTTCATCTCAATACTTTGTTATATATCCTTTTTTGGCAATGACAGAGGTCAAACGTTTTCTGTAAGTCTTCACAAGGTTGGTACACACTGTTGCTGGTATGTTGGCCCATTCCTCCATGCAGATCTCCTCTAGAGCAGTGATGTTTTGGGGCTGTTGCTGGGCAACACGGATTTTCAACTCCCTCCAAAGGTTTCCTATGGAGTTGAGATCTGGAGACTGGCTAGGCCACTCCAGGACCTTGAAATGCTTCTTAAGAAGCCACTCCTTTGTTGCCCGGGCGGTGTGTTTGGGATCATTGTCATGCTGAAAGACCCAGCCACGTTTCATCTTTAATGCCCTTGCTGATGGAAGGATTGCACTCAAAATCTCACGATACATGGCTCCATTCATTCTTTCCTGTACACGGATCAGTCGTCCTGGTCCCTTTGCAAAGAAACAGCCCCAAAGCATGATATTGCCACCCCCATACTTCATAGTAGGTATGGTGTTCTTTGGATGCAACTCAGCATTCTCTCTCCTCCAAACACGATGAGTTGTGTTTCTACCAAACAATTCTACTTTGGTTTCATAAGACCATATGACATTCTCCCAATCCTCTTCTGGATCATCCAAATGCTCTCTAGCAAACTTCAGACAGGCCCGGACATGTACTGGCTTAAGCAGGGGGACACATCTGGCACTGCAGGATCTGAGTCCCTGGCGGCGTAGTGTGTTACTGATGGTAGCCTTTGTTACGTTGATCCCAGCTCTCTGCAGGTCATTCACTAGGTCCCCCCGTGTGGTTCTGGAATTTTTGCTCACCGTTCTTGTGATCATTTTGACCCCATGGGGTGAGATCTTGCATGGAGCCCCAGATCGAGGGAGATATCAGTGGTCTTGTATGTCTTCCATTTTCTAATTATTGCTCCCATAGTTGATTTCTTCACACCAAGCTGCTTGCCTATTGCAGATTCAGTCTTCCCAGCTTGGTGCAGGTCTACAATTTTGTTTCTGGTGTCCTTCGACAGCTCTTTGGTCTTCACCATAGTGGAGTTTGAAGTGTGACTGTTTAAGGTTGTGGACAGATGTCTTTTATACTGATAACAAGTTCAAACAGGTGCCATTAATACAGATAATGAGTGGAGGACAGAGGAGCCTCTTAAAGAAGTTGTTACAGGTCTGTAAAGGCCAGAACTCTTGCTTGTTTGTAGGTGACCAAATACTTATTTTCCACCATAATTTGCAAATAAATTCTTTCCAAATCAGACAATGTGATTGTCTGGATTTGTTTTCTCATTTTTGTCTCTCATAGTTGAGGTCTACCTATGATGACAATTACAATCTCATCTTTTTAAGTGGGAGAACTTGCACAATTGGTGGCTGACTAAATACTTTTTTGCCCCACTGAACAATACTACACAACCCCCTGAATATTATCCAGCAATAAAGTAGCAATAAAAATTTTGACTTTGCTCCTTTGAATAGAAGATAGAAACAAGTGATAATCGGAGTGTTGTATTCAGCACCAATATAATGTAAATTTTAATGTATTAATGTAAGAACCAAGCAGAAAAAACACCAAGGAGAAATCCATCAAAACCGACATGGCAAGCTACTATAAATAAACAGAGAACAAATCCCTCACTCGCTGCTGATGTTACCTGATTGGGTAATGAAACATCTGCAAGGAAACAACCAAAGAGATTTGCCACTTAATAGTAAAAGAAATAGTAGTTAAACTGGGCTGATAAATTTGACTTAACAACTTTAAATGGTTCACTGCCAAATTATTTTCTCTGAAAATTAGCTTGGGTACAATCAACCACCACAATCAACTGTGTTCTAATTTCAAACACGCTTTTTGCTAACTTTAGTTGCTTCATATACTAACAAATGGCATTTTTCCCTAAACCACAGTTCAATAAGAAACGAGTTTAAGCCAAGTCAAATTAGCTACTGCTGCTACAGTTGGAAGGAACAGAAATGGACCCCATTTATATCATAGTTAATATATCATGCTAACAAATTTTCATTCACTCAAAAAAGCAACATTTTGACTGTATTTAAAACATTTTTAAAACATACCTTCTTGTCTTCTTTCACTTTCTGTGTTTTCTTCTTCATCTTTTTATCATCCAGCTCTTGATCAGATGTAATTGCAGGGTTATCAATGCCACCTTTCCATGTTTCCACAGGGGATAAAAGTGGATCTTCTTCACTGCCACGATGTCTTCCTTTTCTTTTTGTTTTAGACATTGTAAAAGCTTCATCATCACTTGCATCTGAATGTGCTCTTCTATAATAAGATTTGGCTTTGCTGAACAATGTTTTAGATTTATATTTATATTTTGAGGGCCGTCTTTCTCCATGGGTCTTTGAAATTCTGTCAGGAAATCCATTTTCTTCCTCTCCTTGGGCATTATTTATAAGAGAGGAATTTCGAAATTTAATCATACGATTCTGACTATCATCTGGAGTTATGTAGGTATCATCAGCAATACCTCTGTGCTTAAAAATAGTGTCTATAGGTTCAGCATAGTTATCAGATTGTTCAAGATCATCAGATGGTGCCAAAATCATTCTAGTTTTTCTGGGGTATTGTTTACCAATACCTGCCTCAATGGTTTTTAATAGATTTGGATCCAGTTTTTTCACATTTGTCTTGGTTACAATTGGTTTTGGCTTTATGGGAGGAGGCACTTTGTGGTTGCGTTCATGATCATGACAGTTAGGTGTACTGTGAATGGGATATTCATTACCTTCTACATCCAAACGGTATTTTGAGCGATCAGTTGTTGGGAGCAACTGTACCTCATCTCCAATTGGACTATAAGGAGGTGGGGCTTCAGTATCATCTTCTGAATCTGGGTAACAGTTGTAAGCAAGAGAACTTGCTCTAGGAGAATGCAAGAAAACATCTTCATTTGTGTGTGTTGTCTCTCGTGTACTATCAGAGATGTAAGAATTTTCAATCATGTTTTTCTTCTCCAAGACTTCACTAAAGAACAAGGTGAAAACCTCAGTCTGACGATGATATTGAGATAACGAATACAGAGCTGTAAATTTAGCAGTAATCTCAGTTGCTATATGTTCACCTTCAGTCATCAATTCTTTGATAGCCTCATTCTCAAAGAAGTCTGCCTGACTGTCAGTAACAGCTACTAATTGTACAGGAATAGTATCTTGCACTTCTGAAAGAAATGCTCGAAGCATTCCCATAGATGCTTTCCGTTTAGCAGAATAAACTAGTATATAGCCATGAACAAGTTCATCTTTTCTTACACCAATTGAAGAATGATATGATAATATTGTAATCTGTATTCGCCTCCGTTTTTCACCTATAATTTTATCTAGCATTAGGGAATTATTCTGACCAGCCTGAGCAGCACTACAAGAATGAGAATCAAGGAAAGGAGAAAGAATAAGATCTACACTGAATGGATCTCCACACATAGCACACATAACAATTCTTAAGTCAGCTTCTGAAAGATCTTTAATTGTAGGAATAGGACTCACAACATCAAAATTGTGTTTAACTGCATCCAAAACACTCCTCAACGCTTGCTTTATCTGAGCCTCATTAAATTTACGTGGGTAAGTACCAGCAGGCACATCAATAAAAGGACACTGCAACTTGTTTGCTAACTGCTGCCCCTGATGTCTCAGAATAGGTAAATTTTTGCTAACACTCTCTCTTTGATTGGCCAATATTAGTGTAAATGGAAGGTTGGCCATATACTTATCTCTTCTTATCTGAGAAGCTTCAGTCCTGATTTTTCCAATGGATTCACCAATAAAATTAAGTGATTCAATTGAATTAAACACACAGAAATATCCATGAGGTTTGAAGGCTGAAGTCCATAATTGGCTTAGAAGGTAAGGTGACTTAGCATCAACTGGTCTGAGGTCAAGTTCATATATTTTTCCATCTAAGGCATATTCATCATCAGTAGACTGTGTCCGAATCTCATTTGCCAATTCTTGTGCAAGACCATCTTTACCCAAAATGAAAATATTAACTTTATCGATGTTGGCACTATCATGATAAAAATTTAAACGACCATGGTCTAATTGCAGGAGGCTTCTAGCAAGTAAGTGTTCCACTTTAATGTCCATACAGCTTTGGCCACTGAGACATGTTTCTTTAGTGGGATGATATACAAAACCTATATGTTTAAGCAGAAGTGACTCTCTATCAGGTGCAAGTTTCTGTAAAGCTTTGTATCTAGGCTCTTCACTAAGAACTGCATGAATTTCACTCATTTTGTCAGAACTAGGTGTTGCATTCAAATCCAGGTCATAAAAGAGTTCTGAATGTTCAAAAAGCATTTCCTGAAATTCCTCTTTGGCTTTTTCGACTATTTCTCGTTGATGCCTACTATATACTTCTTTACTGTCAGCTTCTGTAATATATTTAAAAGCTTCATCTTCCATTACAAAACACATAACTTCCTCCCAGGGTTGCCCAGGAGAAATGAACTGAATTTTTTCAAGTGTTTTTTTGAACTTTTCCTTCATTTCAACTCTCCTTTTTTCTGATATTAAATGTTGCACATGATTTTGATATACCTTTTCAGCTTCAAGCATGCTCAAAAGGTCAAATGGAATTCTCCTGTCATTTACTTTGTCTATATGGTCAGTTTCATACCAGGGCGTTTTCCCCAGTACCACAAAGAATAAATGGAAATCTTGTTTTTTTTCCATTAATTTCAAAGCTTCAGGCCAACTCAAATGTTCAATCTCTTCAAGGTTTGACAGAAGTGTGTTAAAAGCTCTTGGTAATGTATTAATATATTCATCTCTTCTTTTTCTTATATGCTCTTGCTTAAGTTGCTCAATGTGTTTTGAAAATGTATTTTGGGCTTTGTTTGTTCCCTCTAAATTAATGTAATCCTCATAATCAGGATGATTTTTCAGTTTGTTACTAACAGTCTTCCATGTAGCATGATAGTCTCTCACAGTCTGCACAAGTTTCTCAAACTTATCTGTTGATGTCACAACAACTTGTCTTTGTGTTTTATAGGCATCTAAATAAGGTATTATTTTAGGCTTGCCACGAGTTTTATCCATCATTTGTATCAGTGCAGTGAAACACGTCTCCACATTGACATTGAATCTTGCAGATGTTTCTACTACAAGAAGGTTCTTCTTATTTGAAGCAAAAGCCTGAACTTCTCGTAAATAATGGTCCACACATTCGTCACATTTAGTTGCTGCTATAATTATAGGTTTTTTAGATTTTGAAAGTTGAATATAGAGGTTATTTACAAATTTAAGTTGGTCATCAAACTTCCTATTGCATCCTTGGCTTACATCAATACATAATAAAAATCCATCAATACTTAGCTTTCCTTCAGGCATTTGCTTTTGCTCAAAGTCTTGTTCCAATCCAAGCTGATCTGTGCAAATATACATAAGTTTTTCTGCTGACTGCAATTTGGTTGCAGCTGCACGCTTTATATAAGGTTGTAAGTTTGTACTACGATGAGGCAGAAATGTCTGATCATCAATGAACTCAGTTTGTTCAATAACATGAATTTTGCAATCTACTCCATCCTCTCCACACTGTATTACATCACCCCAATATAAAAAGTGATCATTATTAACAACACGACCACCAAAGTCAATTGTGCTAAGCACAGAGGTATGTTCAGGGTAATATTCATCTGCTTTTGACCGGACAAATCTATTGCACAAACATGATTTTCCAACTCCACAGTTTCCTTTGTCTTTTTCAGTCCCAGAAAGTCCAACCACACTAACAGCATAGGCTGGGGGACGAGGCTCTTTGTTCTTTGCCATCATAGTGTTCTTCTCATCCTTCTGTATTCACCAACACAACTGGGTGCAACGCTCATTCTTAAAAATGATGCCACATACTAAAATTTTATCTCCAAAGTTCAAAATTATTTTCAGTTCTTAAATCCTCATGACTGCAATAAATGTGGGTGCTGCAGATCAATTGCTCCATGATTCTGAAAGAAAAAGGAAAGGCAGTGTATCAATTACAATTACTCAAAGTTTAATTTTAAATATTGAAATGAATTCTGACAAACATAATATTTTATTTTAAACTATTTTAAACAATAGTTAAACAGTATTTTAATTATTCCTCAAAATTTTCTCTTAGAATGCACACAGATAATCTTGTATTAGTGACTGAACAGTAAGGTTTATATAGCTCTTTAAGCAAACAAAGTGCTCTTGGATTTTAATACTGAGAAGGAAATTAATATCTAACAGGGTGGATTTGATTTAAATCAAGTCAATTTAAATCACGATTTAAATCACAATTTAAATCACTAGTAAAAAGGCTTGATTTAAATTACAATTTTTAAAGAGCAACTGTCATCTCTGTCCCACAGTAGCTCCTCCTGACCCGCTGTTGACTCACCAACAGTCCCAATATTGCAGAATATACAGCCTCATGCTACATAACTAAGCTCCATTTCATGCTGAATAAACTAAATTATTAATGTATCTTAAATAGAAAACTAAATATATTTTTACTTCAAAAGCATTTTATTAAAATAAAATTGATAAAAATAAAAAAATCCGACTTAAATAAAAAAATTCTGATTTAAATAAAAAATCCAATTTAAAACAAAAAAATCCATTTTTTAATTTTTTTTTAAATCATAGATTTTTATCCACCCTGATATCTAATGTGGATTAAAGAATCTAATTTTTAGCAAATTACTTCATTGGAACTTGTTTCCAATTGTTACCAATGAGGACAAGCCTAACCAATAAATAAATAATAATATATTGGACCACTGTTCCAGACTGAATCCTAAGTAAGCCAGATACTGTTGCTTGAAAAAGAATAATTAATAATAAACAGTGTACATATGAAACTTTTGCACTGATTGTATGAATCCTATCTGTAACAATAAACAATATTAAATAGGATCATATATTTAAAATTTAATAAAGTATTTGGATTAGAATATTAATTACAGCAATCAGTTAATATTACAAACTATTGTCTCAATGTTTTATTATTGTTCACTTCTATCCTCCTTCAAAAGACAGAATCAGATTTCAAAAAATCACAGAATTGAGACACTACATAAGAACACATTTCAGTTTATATTTTCATATACAGGTCATAATTATTATTATTTCTGATAATTATTATCAGAAATCAAAATGTTATTTCCATTTCTATAGTACGCATGCTTCTTTAAATTTTAGTTACTATATAACTAAATACTATATAAAAAATCAAATCTGTTTTAGATATTAGCAAAAACAAGCTTATTAAATGAAATTATCCAAATAATATTAATATTAAGTCATTGTGAAATCTTTCTAGCTTCTGCCAATATATTATATCCTGATCTCCTTTTCCATATGAAAAAATTAGTCACATACTAATATCCTGTGCTGAAGATTTATAAACTATATCAATTCATTGAAATAAACAGAATAGCTAGATTAAATTTCAGATCTATGAATGTTTTAAGTAATTTACCAACAAGTGCAAATACACTTTAACTGAACTTCTGAAAATGGAGCGGGGGGGGGGGGGAGGAGGAAAATAGCAAAATTCAAAGTCCTTTAATATGAGCAGAAAAAAGTTTTATGGAGATGTGTTTGGGGGCTTCCAGTGAGGAATAGTGAACTGTTCTCTCCTACATGGATCACAGAGGTACAATGGCCAAAAGTGGAAATTTAGATCAATTAATTTAAAAAGAAATAAAATTACACTTCCATCTTTGTAAGATATTTTTTGCAATATATAGCAAAAGCATCATTATACTTTGGAAAGTTTGGAAAGTTTTTGTAAATGCTAACGGTTTAGATGAAATTAATTTAATGAAAAGGGTTTGAGTTAATTAGAAGATTCTTCCGCATTGGAAAAACATTTTTTACATTTCAAACTAGTAACAAGACTTTGAAGGTTGATCATTAGGTCTCCAGATGACTACTTTAAATGAAGCATTTAATTTGTGGATCCAAGAGGTGATCAAGCTATTTAACATTATACTGGAACTAAAGGGTGTTATTGAAGAACAAATCCTTTTGATCGTAAGCGAAACAGACTTTATGTGGACTTAAAAATTATAACTTAAAAGAAAGAGATTGGATGATCATGTAAAAATGTAAAAAGGTATTCCAATGATGCATCAAAAGAGTGATATAGATTACCCTTTTAAATTAGAATGTAATACTACACTAAATTTACAAGTGGACTTGGATAAAGAAAAGAATTCCAAGATAAGAGACAAAGGTAGTAGAAAAAAATAGAGCTAGAACTTTATGGGACTTAAAAATGGCTGGGAGGAAGAAGGAAAAAAATAGAAAAATACAAAATTGATTTGTTTGATTATGCTTAAATAATGAGTTGCTAAATTCTGATGATGCTTTATGATTATCTTGGATAAGGTTTTTTTTTTCTAAGGTTCAACTGGGTATAATGAATGAGTTTGCAATATCTAGGTTATTATGTTTGATATGTAAATAAGAGGTCACTATTTCTAGTAATGTTTAACAGTTTTTAATTTTTGTAATTTTGTTATTGTTAATTGGGATTAGATTTTGATTACTGAACAGAGTGATGAGGGAGATTTTGTGGGGTAAGGAGTGGCAGAAGCTGGGGACAAGTTTTAAAAAGTGATCAGCCTAGAATCTCTACATAGGCACAAGTGGACTAAGTCCACCCCCACCGCCCTTTGAATTACACTGTCCCTTATCTAATTTTTAGATGATGCTAACCATTAGTTGAGAATATTCCTGTGCTTAAAGGCATGAATAGCAATAAATCAATTTAACTGGATTTTCACATGTAGACCTGATCTTTCATGCCCAATAGGTTTAGATTAAATGGAAAGAGAGATTATATACTTATGTTGTTAAGCATTTATGTTAATTTTTATTGGATCATTGCTGATTAATAAGGAGAGCTGAAGATTTAGAGAGAGGTTCATAGAAAATGGGGTGAGGTATGGAATGAAGATGTATTTAGTTGTATTTTAAGTGACAGATAAGTTGTTAATGTTTATTATAAGTTGATATAAATTGATTATACTTGTTGGGAATGAAATAAAAGTTTCTTACTTTTTTTGCTTTTGGGAGGATTTTATGAACTTTTAAATATAATTTAATATTTTGTATTATGTTATTGTACTAATTTTATCTGTTCAATATAATTCTTAATAAAAATTATTGGGGAAAAAGATGTTTGAAACTACAGGTAGTTTTGGCCTTCAACCACAATTGAGACTGGAATTTTGTTTGTCAATTGATGTGATTGTTAAGCATTCCTCACATAACCAGATCCAATTTCACAACCATTGTTACTTCAGTCATTAAGCAAATCACCAAGATCATTAAACAAATCATATGATCATTAAGTGAATCACATGGTTAAGTGAATCCAGCTTTTCCAATTAATTTTGCTTGTTGGAAGCCAGCTGGGAAGGTCGCAAACCATGAAGCAGGCAACTGCAAGTTATTGCAACTGCTGTATATGCAAGTTGGTTCTCAACCAGCCAAACTGCAATCAGATGACAAGGGGGTGCAACATTTATAATTTCAGGGACAGGTAGTTGGTCACTTTTTCTGAGGCTGTAAGTTCAAACCATAATTAAACGAATGATCATAAGTCAAGGACTACCTGTAAAATATGGAGCTTCAAACTTTTCAAGTTTGTATATATGTTATTAGCTATGTGACATAATGCCAAAGAATGTTCAAACTACAATACAATAGTGCTTATTCACATGCTAACAAGGTCATGCTTAAAATCCTACAAGCTAGGCTTCATCAATATATGAACCGAGAATTACTAGAAGTACAAGCAGAGTTTCAAAGAGGCAGGGAAACTTGACATCAAATTGCCAAAATTTGCTGGATTATGGAACATGCAAGAGAGTTCCAGAAAAACATTTACTTCTGCTTCACTGACTATGCTAAAGCCTTTGGTTGTGTAATCACAACAAACTGTGGCAAGTTCTTAAAGAGATGGGAGTACCACACCATCTTACCTGTCTCCTGAGAAACCTGTATGAGGATCAAGAAGTAACATTCAGAATTTGAACAACTGATTGATTCAAAATACAGAAAGGAGTACTACAGGGTTGTATATTTTAAGCCTGCTTATTTAACTTATATGCAGCGTACATTATGTTACATGCTGGGCTGGATGAATGACAAGCCAGAAATAAGATTACCTGCAGAATATATTGGGAGGTAAACAAGGGCAAACCTAGACAGCATATTAAAAAGAGTCATCACCTTGTCAACAAAGGTCTGCAAAGTCAAAGCTGTGGTTTTTCCCAGTAGTAATGTATGGCTGTGAGAGTTGGACCATAAGGAAGACTGAGTAATGAAGAATTAATGCTTTTGAACTGTGGTGCTGGAAAAGACACTTGAGAGTCCTCTGGACTGCAAGGAGAGCAAATCAGTCAATCCTAAAGGAAATCAACCCTGACTGTTCTTTGGAAGGACAGATACTGAAGCTAAAGCTCAAATACTCTGGCCACCACATGAGAACGGACGATGCTTACCTGAACGTCCCTTTTATGCTCGCTGCGAAGACATTCCTACGTCTGGGTTATCCTCACTCTAATTCGTTCGACTGAGCGCCAATCATTTCCCTCTGAAGCTGGTCACGCCCACCTCCTCGGCTCTCCCAGCAGTCTTTTTTACGAAGGCGATTCCACAACAGACGAGAGTAGACACCAAAAGATCGAATCATCCGACGGCATCAGCTGCAGAGGGAAACAAGAAGAAAAAAACCCCACCCAAGGCCAGGACAAGGCAAGATCACGGGCGGGACAGAATGTCTTCGCAGTGAGCATAAAAGGGACGTTCAGGTAAGCAACATTCGTTTTCATGACTCACTGCTCAGACATTCCTACGTCTGGGACATACCCAAGCTTAAGTCCCCAGGGCGGGAATCGAAGCCCCTTCCTGGCCATGGGAAGATATTACAGATTGTAAAACACGTCTGCCGAAAGCGGCATCAGCAGAAACATAAACATCCAAACGGTAATGCTTAACAAAAGAGGAAAGCGAGGACCAAGTGGCCGCTCGACAAATGTCATCTATGGAGGCCAGAGTAGCCCAGGCAGCCGATGTAGCGGCACTGCATGTGGAATGGGGCAATATCCGTCCCGGAGTTGGACCACCCCGCAATTCGTACGCTTTAGAAATACAGGTTTTAAGCCATCTGCCCACAGTAGCGGAAGAGACCTTCTGTCCCAGAGAGGAAGGAAGGAAGGAAGGACAACAACAACGCCTCAGTCTTCCTAAAGGAGGCAGTTCGACTAATATATCGTTTTAAGGCTCGACACACATCCAACATATGCCAACGTTTTTCAGAAGGATGACGGGGATCCGGGCAGAAATTTGGCAGTACAATGTCCTGTGCACGATGGAAATGAGAGTTAATTTTGGGAATAAATGCCGGGTCCAATCGGAGAACCACACGGTCCTGATAAAACACACAAAGGCCACTACTAATAGAAAGGGACGCAATTTCAGAGACTTGACGGACCGATGTTATCGCCAACAAAGCCATTTTCAAGGTGAGGTAACGCAGACTGACAGAACGGAAAGGTTCAAATGGAGATGATGTCAATGCTTGCAGTACGAGTGTAAGATCCCATGTGGGATACCGGTGTATTGCTGGAGAGAATAAGTTTGTCGCACCCTGAAGAAAGGATAAGGATTGTTGATTGTCTCCAACGAGGACTGTGGCCAAGGCAGCCACCTGCCTTCTGAGCGTTGCAGGAGCCAACCTTTGGTGAAGCCAGATTGAAGAAATTGAAGGACATCTGGGACAGCGGCAGTAGTCGGATCAACGTGATTTGTAGCATACCACCTGGCAAAAGCATTCCAAGACGCATTGTAGATGTGTACAGTTGATGGCCATCTGGCTGCTTGAATGGTAGATATTACTTCACTTGACAGGTGACCTTAAGTCAATCGTATCCTTTCAAGCGCCAGACGGTCAACTGGAGCCATTCTGGTTCTGGATGTTCCACAGCGCCTTGAGTCAGGGAAATCTGGTCGGGTGGAATGTGCCATGGCGGCTCGACGGACAGTGACACCAGATCGGCGAACCACGCCCGACGAGGCCAATGAGGGGCTACCAGAAGGAGATCTGCTCGTTCCATGATCATCTTCTGAATCACGTTGGGAATGATCGGGAGCGGGGGGAAAGCGTAGAGGAGCCCTCAAGGCCACGGAGATCGAAGAGCGTTGTGACCCTCTGCACCCGGTGTTGGAAAACGGGAGAAAAACCTCGGCAGCTGTGTGTTCTGGGGGGTGGCGAAAAGGTCCAGCACCGGGGACCCGAACCGACGAGACAGAGCCTGAAACAGACAAGGATGTAATCGCCATTCCGAGTGGTCCAACTGACCACGGCTGAGCCAATCCGCTTCGCGATTGATCGCGCCTGAAATGTGCTCCGCCTTCAAGGAGAGGACAGGACGCTCTGCCCATAACATCCTTTCTGTCTCCTCTATCAGCGACAAGGAACGAGTGCCCCCTTGACGGTTGACATGGGCCTTCGTGGCCGTGTTGTCGGTCAATATCAGAATATGTTTGTGTAACACTTGACGGTGGAAATGTGCCAGCGCCAGTTCTACTGCGCGAAACTCCAACCAGTTGATGCTGTGAAGTTTTTCTGAGGGAGACCAGGTGCCCTGTGCAAGTTGAGATTGTAGATGGGCACCCCAGCCGTGAAGACTGGCATCCGTGGTTAAGATGACCCTTTCTGGTTCCAGAAAGAGAGCCCTGATGCAGAGCTGGTGAGACCCACCAACGGAGAGAAAGACGCACTCGAGCTGGCACAGTAACCTTAAAGAGAGACTCCCCCCGGCCTTGTTTTTGAAAGGGGAGGAGGAACCACTGTAGTTGACGTAAGTGGCAGCGCGCCCACGGAACTATTGCTATGCACGATATGAGCTTGCCAAGAAGTTGGGAGAGCAGAAGCAAGGGCAATTTCTTGTGCGTCAACACCTGAGTCACCAGGTCTTGAATGCTGGACTGACGGTCGGGAGACAAGTAAACCAGTCCCTGAGCAGAATCTATTATCGCTCCCAGATGTAAGATTTGTGTCGTGGCGCATAGATGACTCTTGGCGAGATTCAGAGTGAAGTCGTGGCTCTGCAGAGCATTAATCACAAGTTGTCTGTCCTTGTCCGCCTGAACAGCCGAAGACGATAGAATCAAAATATCGTCCAGGTAGCATACCAGACGAACAGGCAGTTCTCTGAGCGATGCTGCCAATGCCGCTAAGATCTTTGTGAAAGTTCGCGGCGCTGACGAGAGCCCAAAGGGCATCGCTTTGTATTGAAAGTGGCTGTTGGCGAAGGCAAACCTCAGAAACTTTCTGTGTGCCGGATGTATGGGCACATGTACATACGCTTCCTTTAAATTGATCGATTGCATGAAATCCCCTTGGCGGATGCATCTCAGGAGAGATTTGAGGGAATGCATCTTGAAGCGGCAATACAAGACATGCAGGTTTAGTTGCTTCAAGTTCAGAATTCCTCTCCAACTCCCGGAACTCTTTGGAACGAGAAATAATGTTGAATAAAACCCGGTCCATACCTAATCTTCCGGGACCGGTTCTATGGCCTCTATCTGCAAAAGATGTTGGATTTCGAGGGCCAAGAGCTGCCGCTTGGCCGGTTGAGTGGGCCAGGGGCATTGAAGATAACGGTTCGGAGCAGTGGAGGTGAACTCCAAGGTGAGGCCGCTGGTGACAGTGCGAAGAATCCATGCATCCGATGTGGTAGTTTCCCACTGGTGGTAGAAAGACTGTAGTTTGCCTCCAATGGGAATCCGAGGCGGCGAGTCACTTACCTCTACGGGAGTAACGGGCGGAAGAAGCCCAAAACAGACGTCTGAAACTTGATTGACGTCTGCCACGGTCCCAAAAGGAAGCCCAGTTGGAAGCAGGTTGGTAGGAGAACGGTGCGGAACATTGATATGAGGAACCACTGGTTCCTTGGTTATGACAAAATGGCTGCCGTGGGCAAGGGGAATACCGCCGATCCGGCCGTCTATACGCGGACGGCAAAACCTTTTTCTTGTCCCTATTTTCAACTAACACAAAGTCTAAAGATGCCCTGAAAAGGGAAGAACCCTTATAGGGTGCTGGAGTAAGCCTCCATTTTTGACTTCATGTCGGCCCTCCAATTCCGGAGACAGAGAAGCCGACGAGACGAAACCATGGACACCAAAGCATGTGAGGCAAACTTAGCCGCGTCCAGAGAAATGTCCGCCAAATATTCTGCTGACGCAATTATCTTAGCCACGTCCTACTGGAGGCGTGCGTCTTCTGGAGGTAACCTGTCTCGTAACTGGCGCAGCCAGACCAGCGACGCTCTATTGAAAAACGAGGCAGAAGTTGCTGCTCGAATGGCCCAGGCAGCCGCCTGGTGGGTTTTACGGAAGGCCATCTCAGCTCTTTTGTCCTCAAATTTGAGACCATCACCAACCTCTCCAACGAGAACAGAGGACGACGTAAGGCTAGCCACAGGTTCGTCTACAGTTGGTAGCTGAAGCAAAGCATCAAGCTCCGGTGCCGAGCAATACAGGATTTCTGTCAAAGGAATTTGGGCCACAGAGAGAAGCAGGATGCTCCCACGGCTTCTGGATGACCTGTGAAAAAAGGTCTGGGCAAGGAACAAAATCATAGTCAGGTTTAGGCAAGAGAAATAAATTGCTATTGGGATCAGGCTGAGCCTGGGAAGCAGAAAGTTGGTCAAGCCCTTTGCCCATATTTGTAGTTACTTTAGCTTTATGTAAGAGCGATTTGAATAACGAAGTTTTAAACAAACCTGGAAAGGCTGGTTTGTCCGGAACCGTTTCCTCATCTCCGAGAGTTCAAAGTCCTCTAGATATTCCTCCTCCCGGACCGGCTCAGCCACATGTCCATAGGAGGAAGAGGAAGGGTGCATTGTGGTAGACTGCATCTGACAAGAAACCCCCATGTTGCACTCTGGTGGCAGCACATAACCAGTCTGTTGTAAACCAGCCTGAAAAATGTGTGTAATAGCCTGTGATACTAAGGAGTTAAAATCCAGAAACTGACTAGAGTTATGGCCTTCATCTGCATGGAGCCCGGCAGCAGTAGGTGTGAAAGTGGCCTCAGGTGCAGGACGGGACAACTGCGAGACATGACTAGCGACTCCAGAAGACCTAGGCCTGGGAGCAACATGGTCAGAGTGAACAGTGGTCAGGACTTGATCTCGAGATACAGACGCCATATCACACTGGGGGCAAGAGCTCTGGTCAACATCTTGAGAGGATGCTGAAGTGAGCTGTAATTGGTGGTCAGCAGCCACCTCAGGTTCCGCAGGACAGAGACCCAGCTGTGCCTGATGTTGTGCTTTGGAGAATTGCCATTCTAAGGCATTGTGCCTCCTCTGGGCCTCTTTGTCTAGCACCGGTACTGTCTTAGTGGCCCTAGAAACCTTGGACTTTTTCCCCTTGGACAGTTTTGGGACGGAGCTGGAGGGGGGGAAGGAGCCTGCTCCAGGTCAGAGGACAGCTCAACATCTGCCATTGCAAGTAATATTAGGAACTAAGAGGGCCAATATTAATAGCAATAAAGTAGTATGTGATTATTAATTCATTTTTTTTTTTTTGGGTAGAAGAATCACGAAACTTCTCTCAGACCAGGGCCCCAACAGTAAATAAATAAAAGGTACTTTCCTTTTTCGTAGGCAAACAGCGATGACCAGAGCTGCGATGGGAGGCAGGGCAATAATGGACAGCGTCCAAAGCCTGTAGCTTCGCCTACGCCCCTGAGAACCAAAGCTCAGGACATAAATCACAAACCACGCCAAATTGTGCAGAAAATGGCGGGCGGCAAGTAGCGGCAAAATGGCGGCTGGAAGATCCCCTCAGGTCAAAGCCACACACAGCCACAGCGAAACGAGGCGCTGAGAGGCAGGGCCACTAGGCAGAAGCAGGCAATCGCAAATAAACAGCCCGACAACGAAGCAAAATGGCAGGATAAATCAACCGCCGCGAAGCGTCCTCCTTTACAAGCGAGTATGCCAGCTGGCAGGAACTCTTAAGCCGCTGATCGCTTCGGTGAAGGCTGCGAGGGTGAGACAATAATGCTGGTCCCAGCAAGCCACACCCGCGGCTGAGCAACAGGAGACGCTGAAGCGACCTCCCAAAACTCCGGTAATTAAGGAGAAAGTGCGAGCGGCGTCAGGAGCCCCAGAAACGCCGACAAATGAGCAGAAATGTCGCTGAGGGAAATCCCACGTTGCGCAGCCCCCACAATCCAAAAAAACCCCAGTGATTCTAGAAAGGAAATTGTATTTAAATACCGCAGTAAAGGCACTCGAGTCTGACACCATCGACTGAGTGAAAAAGACTGCTGGGAGAGTCGAGGAGGTGGGCGTGACCAGCTTCAGAGGGAAATGATTGGCACTCAGTCGAACGAATTAGAGTGAGGATAACCCAGACGTAGGAATGTCTGAGCAGCGAGTCAGGAAAAGAAAGGACTGTCTGTAAAAGACCCTGATGTTGAGAAAGACTGACGACAAAAGAAAATGTCAGAGGATGAGATGGTTAGTGTCATCGACGCAATGAATATGAATTTGGACAAACTCTGGGAGATAGGGGAGGACAGGGAGAGCCTAGCAGGCTATGGTCCATGAAGTTGCGAACTATCAGACAGAACTTACCGACTGAACAACAAAAATGTGACACAAAGCAGAGTTTGACACTGAAGGCTAAATAGTTTAAAAGTTGTCACTTATCTACCTTAGTAAAAAAAAAAAAAAAAAAACAAGAACTAATATGTATTATAAAACCTTTTTGCTGTATACAGCTACTTCCAATGTCATAAACACAAAATAGCTTTGATTCCTAAATCATACTTCTTTATAAGTATACAGGCAATTACATGAAAAAAAGAAAAAGTTTACAAAGTACTTTAATGTGCTCAATGCTTATTTAGCTATATAATATATTTTATTTACTGTATTTTTCAGAGTAAATACGGGGGTGAAATACCCCCTAAAAGGGGGTGAAAATTTAGGTGCGCCTTATACACCGAATGTAGCCCCGCCCACCCACTGGCACCCACCCTTTGGCCTCTGCCTCTCAGCAGTTACCTCCTTGCAGCAAGCAGCAAGAAGAAATAGCTCGTTTCAACTTCAGCACAGCCTAATTAACACGAGTTGATTGGATCGGCCTCCCGACTCTCAGCTGTTTTGCTAGGGCCTCTGCTGGTTGCTGCAAGGAGGTAAATTGCTGGAGCAGATTTTTTTTTCTTGTGTTAATCAAGCTATGCTGAAAACAAAAATGAAAGTAAAGCAGGCTATTTGCTGTTTGTTGCAACGAGGCAAAATTGCTGGGAGGCAAAGGCAGATTTTTCTTGTTTTCCTCACCAAAAAATGTAGGTGCATCTTATAGTCCGGTGCGTCTTATACTCCGAAAAATACGGTATAGCTAGTAAAATATATTGAGTCAAATTTATTAATTAAAAGTTGTCCTTTTTTTTGGCAGTAGTAAATCATCATTGTGCTTTCTTTTTGGCAGTAGTAAAATAGTAAAAATTTGTAGATCCTTTAGGATTACCCATAATCCTGCAAGCCTATGATTTCCAATGTGAACACAATTCCATTTAATCCTATTAACTGATAAAAGAAATTCTGGTTAAATAAAAGCTGCATACCATATTATCTTTATCAAATACATTGAGCCAGCATTTTATTTTTATTCTAGTATTTTATGGTAACTTCATATATTTTTATCTTACTGGTTTTGTAAAGATATTGTTGAATTTTTACATTTTCAATTTTAAATATGAAGGTTTACATTGCAGATGTGTATGTTCTTTAAAATGTTGCACAAATAATTACTAAATAATACATTGGCATGTGTTGGTATATAAAGTTTTTTTAATTTTTAAATGAATTACCAGAGAACAGTTATCATTTAATTTCAGTTTCAAATATAGGAAATATGTTGTGTTCATAGTTCAGAGACTAATTGTCTTATTTGTAGCGAAGAGAGATAGAAATTGTTTACTGCATGACAGATTGGCTTTGTGACCATGGAAGAGTGTAAACAGCATGGAGTGTTTTTATTAAAATAGATTCCTTAGTCTTTAGCAAGGTACAGCTTGCCCATTTGCTTGCAGACTGTGGCACAATTAGACTATGAGAAGATTAGTCAATATAATTCAGAATGTTTGGCAACAATCTTGCTTTGGAACAATTGCAATAGGAATTTAGCTTCAGGAACTTCCAATCTTTGTGACATATTTAGAATTCTGAATATATGTCATATTTATCATCTCAAAATAACAGTCATTTGGGTACACATTCATATAACAGAAAGGCAAACTAGTAAAAATTAAGGGGAAGTCACTTATTCAATTATTTGGATCCAAGTCAAAAATAGAATCTCAACTGTCTAACACAAAGTTTTTCTCTACACCCACAATTCTGATATACAGTAGTAATATGATTGATCTGTACCTCCCACATCCCAGAATCTATAGACCCGCATTCATAGTGTACAAAATCCCTTCAGGTCAGCTGTTTGTGTTTCAGGAAAAAACAGTCTAATCTCATTCTATTTTTAATAACACATCTATACATTTTTAAAACATATATACACACATTTTCTTTCTCGTTTGGACTGCCTCAAAGTTCACTATTATATTATTCTGCCAGTCTTCTCATTTCCTCTTCCTTTATTTGTCACCCTTAGCAATGGGGGTCATGCCAAGCCATCCATGGTAACAAAGGGCTCAGTTTCTTCCTTCCTTTTGAATTGGGGCAGGGGAATGTGATGGCAACCACAAATACAAAAATTGGGTTTTCAACTGTCAAATGTCATTTTACTTTTCAAGAATGTTTTCTTGAGACATTATGTGAAATAAAGTTGGCAGACAACTGGAAGTCTGTGTATCATACTGAACCACATTTTCCCAAACTGTTATTTAAAACTGTAATAAACTGAATAAAATTGAAATAAATCAGATATTAGCAAAACTTTTCAATGTGAATTTTTAAAACAGGAATTTTAACATTCATAATGAATATCTATAAAGTACAAGCATTTCTTAAGATAATCATACAAAATCTCCTTTCTTGCTATGTTTTTACATGACTAAATCAAATTATAAGGAGAAAGCTTGTTCAAGAACATTTTAAAAACAGAGAAAAACATCAAGGTAATATGTTGCAAGCAAAATTAAGACATTACCCGTCCCTCCAAGCAGTTTATTTCTATCACCACAAACCATTAAAAAAATATTTTATAATGTCCTATTCCCTTCATCTTCTGTATCATGACTTTTTGATTGTAAACCTAAAGTCTGCCTTATTTTTTATTATTTTATAAACTGTTATTTTAAGCTGAAGAGTGAAAATTTATTTTTCTTAAATTAATATTTAATTGGCGAGTCATCTGACAATAACAGAAGAAGTTAGCATTTTTTCTGCTTAATATTCTCTTTTTAGAAGCGGAGTCATCTTAAATTTGAGGCTACCTTTAAAGGAAAAAAAATAAAGCCTTAATGTAGAATCTCTTAAGATTTTATTATAACAACTTTCTATTCTATTTTCCTTGCATTTTTTATTTCAAAATGTTTAACACCCATATTTTGTGATAATCTCAAATATTAAAAGCAAAACCTTTCTTGGTCATGGGGAATGCTGTCAAATAACTAAGACCATATTCCTGCTCAGAGTTTCTTATACTGCTGCAAAATATAACAATGAATTTTTACAGCCTGTTTCTAATCTCCACCAGGTAAATCTATTGAGTATTTTATTTCTATTGACCTGCATAGGATTTCAAAGAAAAAACTTCCACTGCTTACATTTTAAAAAAGAAAAATGGGATATCAACTTCATTAGGTATTACTTGATAAGTCAATTTCCAGAGTCTTCACCACCCATTCAGCACTGCAATAACCCAAAAAGTCATTGTTCACAAATCCATGTTATTTTCCCATAAATATATCAGTAGCTGCTTCTTAAAACTTGTAGATCATTTAAGAACAGACACTCCAGTAAGTCTAGCAATATTTTCTTGTTAGTACTGTTTCCCCGAAAATACGACCTACTCAGAAAGTAAGTCCTAGCTTGATTTTTACATGTGCGCCCAATATAAGCTCTACCCCAAAATAAGCCCTACCCCAAAATAAGCCCTAATTAAGACCCCTGCCCACTCCAGGTTGCACAGGTAAAAATTAAGCTAGGCTGGGGATGGGGGGGTGGAGCTGCCCTACTACTTACCTAAGGATAGTTGCAGCCAGGCATTGCACACCTCAGCCCAGTTCTTTTGCTGCAGCCGGCAAGGCTTTCCTGAAGGCCTCTGTAGCCGATAACCGAGCTCCAGATCAATCCGGAGCTCTCTTATCGGCTGAAGAGGCCTTTCCTAAAGGCCTCTGTAGTCAATAATCGAGCTCCAGATCGATCTGGAGCTCTGTTATGAGCTACAGAGGCCTTCGGGAAAGCCCTGCTGGCCTTGCCAGACGAAGAAGTTCCTGAAGGCCTCTGATAGCAAAAAAGAGGCCTGGGGCAATGAACACAAGTGAGGTTAGTCAGTGGATGACTCCCCCCCCCCCCCAATAAGACCTGGTGCCTTTTTGGTGGCAAAAAAAATATAAGACAAGATCTTGTTTTTAGGGAAACACAGTATTTTTTAGTTTTTTTTAAAAAAATATACTAATCTGTCATCCAGTTTGCATATCTGATTCTATCCCCTGGTACTTTTTAAATCTCAAACTACAGATAATCCATGCTTACTGACTGGTTCATTTAATAACTGTTCAAAGTTACAACCGTGTTAAAAAACAGCTTTGTGATCAATCTTCACATTTATTACTGCTGCTATGTTCCACAATTATATGATAATCATTTGTGTGTTTTTCTCAATTGGCTTGCAACAAGCAGAGTTATAATGGAGAACACAGATGTAAAATCATCACAGTCACATGATGTTTTGCTTAGCTAAGCAAATGACTAGTTTACTAATGACTAGCTTAGCTAAGCAAATGACTAGTTTAACAAATGACTAGTTTAACAATCAAGTGACAAGTGTAGTTGTAGCCCATCACATTCAGATGATTTTCTGCTTAATGACAACAGTATTTAGTGATGGAGATGCTGGTCTGAATTGTAGTCAGTAAGTGAGGATTACCTGTACGTTTGATTCTCAACATTCTTCTCAAGAATTTAATCATTTTAATCCAAAATTTATTTTACATCTAGCTAAAACTTCTTAAAATCTATGGTTGAAGTGGTATAGCACTAATATGCATCAATAAATATTGACTTGCAATAAGAATATGGATTTACTTAATATTGCACAAAAATTTGTACTGAGGAATGAGATGTTAAAATGTTGGTTGTTGTTACTAATGTTTTCAAGGTCAATAGTGATTCCTGATGACTACATGGATAAATCCATGGATAAATCCATGCAGTTTTCTTGGCAATATTTTTCAGAAGTGATTGGCCACTGCTTTCTTCCTAGGACTAAGAATGTGACATATCAATAACCATCCAGATGGCTTTAGGCCTAACACAGCATTGGAATTCACACAGTATCCTAGTTTCTAGCCAAGTTATCTTCAACTACTGTACTAAACCAGCTCTTTATTGCTTATTTAGCCATGATTTATTGAATAAGCCACAACTATGTGGTGCAACATGCTAAACACATTCAAAGCAATCACATTATACCTTAATGTAATACATAAACTCAAAGTTTATTTATTGGGAGCATGTATATGGCCACCCAACTCAAGACAGTGCAACTCTGAATGGCATGAAAATAATAAAAAAACAAATGTAAAAGATAACAGCAAACTTAAAAGCCAACTAAGACAAATAAAATTATATCAGAACTAAAATATTTGAGTGACCACTTCTCTCCCAATCACATCTACCCATTCTGTAAAATCTGCAGAAAGGACATATTGTGGGTCCCAAACAGTAAGGAATGTCTGAAAGGACCAAGGGGAACCTTTTCTGCAACAGCACACACCCTTTCTAAAGGTTGTACTTTTTGCATCTTTCAAAATTTGCAAGCAATTTGGTAACTAAAGAAAAACATGCATTTTTGACTCTCATGATTCCTCTCCAGTAATCAGTATCTCTCCCCATAGCCCTACTTCTTCTTTTATTAATTCTCTATAAACATAATTAGCAGCTACTCAATCCTAGTTTTAAACTTATTTCAAAATGTAGCCATCTAAATACAGTTCTACCTTAAGAAAGCAGGAGGCCTAGAGAAAAAAAATATCATGATAAAGCACAGCATGATATCCTGTTTTATTCTAATTAACTCAAAACAGAATTACCAGTTCTTCAAGTCCATATAAAACAGGAATCTATAGCTACAGCAGTTTTGCTGATTGTAGGAAAGAAGAAATATATGAATCTCAATTTACTTTGGTTCATTTACAATAATTTAGTCTAGGTTTTAGAGTCAAATTAGATCAGAGTCAGGGGTGGGTTCTACTTACCTTTACTACCGGTTCGCAATGGGAGCACATGTACATGCGCAGAAGCTTCTGCACATGCACAGATCATACCTTATGACGTCCGGGCAGAGCCTCCCGCCACTTATACTATCGGTTCGGAAGAACCAGACAGAACCAGGAGCAACCCACCACTGATCAGAGACTTTCTAAGCATTTTTCCCTTTGTGGTTTTATCAAAGATGTATTTCACCCAATGTGAATCATTTAACATTATATGCACAGGCAAAAATGGCTCAGACAAAATCTGAAACATGCCTCTGTCTTGTTTTCTCTCACCTCTTTGCTTTAGTAGATTCCTGCTGTGATATCAGAAAAAAGCAATCGAAGACCACACAGAATGCAGGTAGCTTTGACTAACAAGCACAATTGACCCCAAATTTTCTGTTGCTTCTGTTAAAAGAGTTAAGTGAATTTTGCCCAATTTTATGCCCTATTTTGCTACAGTTGTAAAGTGAATCTCTGCATTTGTTACGTTAGTAACACAGTTGTTATTAATGAATTTGGTTTCCCCATTGACTTTGCTCATTAAAGGTTGCAAAACTCGATCACATGACCCCGGGACACTGCAACCATCATGAGTTAAAGTCACTTTTTTCAGTGCCGGTGTAACTTCTAACAGTCATTAAATGAACTGTCGTAAGTTGAGGACTACTTGTAGAGGTGGAGTGTTCTAGTCAATAGTTCACACAATCCAATTCTGTTTATTTGAATCAATGTTAAATCCTGCCTTGAATGTATGTGAAAGCCTGCCAGTTAAGACTGGGGGCACTTTTGTAAACAACAACAAACAACAAAAATCATATCCTACAATTTGGAGGAGGGGAGTCTAATATCCAACAATGATGTAGAAGTTCCTCTGATCAACATGCAGTGTCATCTCTAAACCAGATGTCCCCAACTCCACGGGCCGCAATGCACTACTGGGCCTTGACCCGTTCGGAACCAGGCCGCAGAAGTGATGGGCAAGCATGTGCA